>NC_052146.1:9558562-9883976 GCF_902713615.1 Scyliorhinus canicula
AATTGCAGTGAAATGTTAGAATGCATTTGCTGATTGATATGAGTTATAGTGACCCTCAGAACATTTATCTTGGTCAGTTGTGGTTCCTAGTGATTTTATTGCACCTTTCTGCCATGCCGTGTAGCAGAGCAGTTTTGACAGTTTCAAAATGTATTGCTATTTGTTAAAGGTAAGGTTACACATCTACACTTCAGTGACAAAATAGATTTTGAGGCGCAATCTATCTGCATTTCAGCAGATCTGCAGGGCATTTGTTAAAAGGTTGGAGAAAATAAAGTTTGCAGCAATGAAATTACATAAATATTCTAGCACTATATTTACTTGTCTAAACCCCTGTTTGTAAAATGTTTAAATTCAAATTAATTTAAAATTTACTATACCAAATTAAGCTGATCTATCTAATCTAAGCAAGTTAAGATCACCCGATTGAATCCCGCTTCTGTACCCTGTAGCAGAACCAAATTTTCAACTTGTACACAATAAACTATCCGGTGAATGCAGTTTATTTAACTCACAATTCAGTCATGTCACAGTAAGTTGAATCACTGAGAGCTCCATGATGGCTCCATTGGTAAATACTATCCAGTGGGAACTCGAGCAATGAAGGTTTAATTCCTCATCTGACCTATATTAGGCCGTAATATCCTCAGAGTGGCAGTCAGGGTCGGATTGCCACTCCATGCCAAATTACTTGAGGCAGCAGTGATAACCACTGTGCCGCCTCGGAGTGATGGGTATCTGAGATACGTTGGGGGGGGGGGGTTGGACCTCGGTGGATTGGAGGGGTGGAGGTCAGAGGTTGGGATGTTGGGTCTGTAGGAGGGGATCATGTCAGGTTTGGGTGGGAGAGAGGGGAGGGCCTCAGGTAGGTTTTACGGGGAGAGTCGGGCCCATGGAAGGCATCCCATAGGGGTTGGAGGGTGGTGAATACCGTGACTAGGTGGTTCAATGGGGGTGACGGGTGTACCCTGGGTGTGTCGGAGGTGTAGGTGGAGTTCTGTGGAGGGATCCGTCTGGACCTTTACAATAGTTACTCTGAAGGGGGGTTGTTTAGCACAGGGCTAAATCTCTGGCTTTGAAAGCAGACCAAGGCAGGCCAGCAGCACGGTTCAATTCCCATAACAGCCTCCCCGAACAGGCGCCGGAATGTGGCGACTAGGGGTTTTTCATAGTAACTTCATTTGAAACCTACTTGCGACAATAAGTGATTTTCATTTCATTTCAAGTGGGAAGAGGTTTTAATTCTTCTAACTTTTTCTGAGTAATTATTGGTGTAAACCTGGCAGAAAGATACAAAGTTTGCGTTTTAAATTGTATTTTTGGATGATTCTCAATGCAGGGCCGTTGCCATGCATATCCTTACCTGTGCAGCTCCAAGGGTACTCCTCCGAATGGACTTTGGGGATCGCTGAGGTTACAGCCCTCAATCTTGAGTGGCAAGTGAAACACTGCATCGATTATTCTGTAATGTTCAGCAGCGGAGTCCAACCTGGCTTATCCAAAAGTTTTAAATAAAACGTAGGGTAGAATTTGAAAAGTGGTGTGTCGCCTGCTGCCTAAATTTCTATACTCTTGAGGAAAAGAATTGCTGGAGGCGGGTCCCACTGCATTAAGGCGAGGGAGCTGGCTCTTTCAGAGTCCACACCGCCAACAACATCAGCCTTGGAGATTGGGCTGCCATTTTCGAAAGGTGCCCTGATCTAATAGGACAAAAAGTAAAACCAAAGATTCCCCCCCCGGCACTTGCCCCCTAATGTAAGAGTATGTCCCTCCCTGGGAACTATACTTACCTGTGAGCCGCCGGTGGGTTCTCTTTGCGAGGTTCACACTCGAGGGGGGAGATCAGAATGTAGGGGAAATGATCCAACGGGGAAGCCTGTTATTGATCTTCGAATGTATTTAAATGCAGTTCCTGCCATTGCCTGATGGGAATCCATTACATCACTGGCAGGGTGCAGGACAATCACATTGCATGGTCTTCACGGCATGGATCTTTCTTTTGCCACCTTGCAAAATTTTGCGCCCAGTTTCCACTTACACCTGTGGCAAAGAGGTGCAAAATCTCCCACTAGTGTTATCAATTAAAACTGCCAGATTAACTCAGTTGGTAAAGTAACCTCTGAGTCAGGAAGTTGTGTGTTCAAGCCCCCCTCCAGTGCAGTAACAACGGGCAATTTTCCAAATGATATGTTGAGGCCCCAGCTTTCTAGTCCAGTGAAAGATTCCATGGCACTGTTTAAAGATTCTGCCACTATCCTCGCCAACATTCCTCCCTCAATTAACAGCACCAAAAATAGATTATTGGGCCATTCAACTGTGCGATGGACCTCCTGTGTATTAATTGGCAACTTTGTTTGTGCACTGACAAAACAAAAATAATATATTGGCTATGAAGTGCTTCAGTGTGTCCTGTGATTTCAGTATGGTATGTTATCATAGAACCCCTACAGTGCAGAAGGAGGCCATTCGGCCCATCGAGTCTACACCAATCCTCCGAAAAAGCACCCTACCGAGGCCCGCTCCCCCGCCCTATCCCTATAGCCCCGTCTAACCTTTTGGACACCTTAAGGGACAATTTTGAATGGCCAATCCATCTAACCTGGACTGTGGGAGGAAACCGGACCGCCCGGAGGAAACCCACGGGGACATGGGGAGAAAGAGCAAACTCAACACAGAAAGTGACCCAAGGTTGGGATTAAACCCGGGTACCTGGTGCTGTGAGGCAGCAATGCTAACCAATGTGCCTCCCAGGTTTATTAAACGGAAATTGTGTTTGAAAGATCTTTTGGGGTTTTCTGAGGATGTACCCAGTGAGATGAATAGACAGCCTGGCAGCTGCAATGCATGTGTATTTTCCAAAAGCATTCCATAAGATGCCACATAAGAGGTTAACTCATGGGATTAGCATGCATTGAGGATTGGTTAATGGACAGAAAATGGTCAGTAGGAATGATTAGGCTGTAACCAGTGGGGTACTGCAAGGATCAATACTTAGGCCTCAATTTTTTTACAATCTGTTAATGATTTAAGGGAGTTGAATGTAATTTTTTTCAAGTTTACTTGAAATACAAAGTTTTTTTTAAATATAAATTTAGAGTACCCAATTAATTTTTTCCAATGAAGGGGCAATTGAGTGTGGCCAATCCACCTACCCTGCACATCTTTGGGTTGTGGGGGTGAAACCCACGCAGACACAGGGAGGAGAATGTGCAAACTCCACACGGACAGTGACCCAGAGCCGGGATCGAACCAGGGACCTGGGTGCCGTGAGGCAGCAGTGCTACCCACTGTGCCATCTTGCTGCCCCACTTGCGATACAAAGTTAGGTAGGAAAGTAAATGGTGAGAATACAAAGAGGCAGTAATAGATAGAGTCAAGTGGGCAAAAACATGCCCGAGAGTCCCCCGGCTCAGGAATTTAGAACACAGATCACAGCCTCAGAATAAGAGGTCAACCATTGAGGACTGAAATTAAGAGAAATTGCTTCACTCAAAACGTTGTGAATCTTTGGAATTCTTTCCCCCAGAAGATTGTGGATACTCTGTCCTTGGGAATGTTCATAGGATGTTGATAGATTTTTGGGTACAAGAATTTAAGCGATATAGGGATAGTATGAGACGGTGAAGTTGAGTGGAAGACCGGTCATGATCTTTTTGAATGGCAGAGCAGGTTCAAATGGACAATTCGGCTGCTCCTCCTGTTATGTGCCAGGGTTTAGAAAACTCCAAAGTGTATCATGGAGTTCACCTGACCCATGACTTTTAATAGATTGTGGTTATTGGGAACACAAGGGCCCACTTTACAGGTGTGATCCAACAGAAATCTAAAGTACTTTTAAAACAAAACCATGTTTATTTATGAATCCAGTTAACACTTTATAAACCCGCAGTAAACATCTTAACAACTATCAACACCAATAATCCCCATAGATACAATATTCTATAAGTAACCCTTCATAACTTTCCTAACAACATCCATAAGACCAAAATACCCTTTTTACAGAAAGACAGCAGGTTTAAATTCTCTACAGAAACAGGTATTACATTGAAATCCTCAAATGATCTGGAGACAGTCTTTAGATTGCAGAGATAATGCACCTTGCTTTTTTTCTCAAAGTAAAAGCAGAGTCACAGCTCAGCTCCACCCATACACTGACATCACTGCAGCTATTTGATAAACACCCATTTCTTAAAGGTACTCACACATGACATTCCTATTACCTTCTAATATGAATGCAAGATTGATCTTCTTCCCTCAGATTCAAATTCTTCGGTTTATTTCACCAATAAACTGACCAACTCTTTTATTTATAAATTTAGAGTACCCAATTCATTTTTCCAGTTAAGGGGCAATTTAGCGTGGCCAATCAACCTACCCTGCACATCTTTGGGTTGTGGGGGTGAAACCCATGCAAACACGGGGAGAATGTGCAAACTCCACACGGAGATTGACCCAGAGCTGGAATCGAACCTGGGTCCTCGGTGCTGTGAGGCAGCAATGCTAACCGCTACGTCACTGTGCTGCTCTCTAAACTGACCAACTCTTGAGGCTGTCAGCTTCATTTGACTCCACAGTTAACTTAATCTGCCTCCACTGTCTTCCAAACAGTCTGTTCACACAATCATCACCTTTTGTGTAAGCCAGCATTGAAACTAGGAACAGGAGTAGGCCTCTTGAGCCCCCCCCCCCCCCCCCAACCCCCTACCTTCCGTTGTTTATCAAGAATTGATCTACCTCTGCTTTGAAAATGTACAAAGACTCTCCTTCCACTGCTGTTTGCGGCACGTGAGATCTTCTCACCTGTCTTAAATGGGAACTACATTATTTTAAAAACAGTGACACCTAGTTCTAGATTGTCCCACAAAAAGAAGCATCTTCTCACATCGACCCTGTCACGATCCCTCAGAATCTTCTATGTTTCAGTCAAATCACCTCTGACTCTTCTTAACTCCAGCAAATACAGGCATAGCCTATCCAATCTTTCCTCATCAAATAACCTGCCCATTCCGGATAATAGTTTAGTAAAGCGTCTCTGAACTGCTGAAGGATTTACATTCTTCCTTAAAGAAGGATTCATTAAATTAATTAATTAGCTAAAACTAAATAAAGGTCGGGATCTCATTTGCATCTATTTAACTACGCATTTCAGAACTTTACACCTGATAGTGCTCCCATGTTAAATTGCCCATTCCCGCCAACGTAAATCACAACAGGGTCCCCCAGGTGGTGCACCTGGTGATCAGAACCCACCAGACGTGCACAAGAGAGAGAACCCTGGCACTGCCTGGATCCTGCCCCCCTCGACACTGCCCCCCGCGTCACTGCCCCCCTCGACACTACTCCCCGCGTCACTGCTCCCCTCGACACTGCTCCCCTCGACACTGCCCCCCTCGACACTGCTCCCCTCGACACTGCCCCCCTCGACACTGCTCCCCGCGTCACTGCTCCCCTCGACACTGCTCCCCTCCACACTGCCCCCCTCGACACTGCCCCCCTCGACACTGCTCCCCGCGTCACTGCCCCCCTCGACACTGCCCCCCTCGACACTGCCCCCCGCGTCACTGCCCCCCTCGACACTACTCCCCGCGTCACTGCTCCCCTCGACACTGCTCCCCTCGACACTGCTCCCCTCCACACTGCCCCCCTCGACACTGCCCCCCTCGACACTGCTCCCCGCGACGCTGCCTGGATACTGCTCCCCTCAACACAGCTCCCCTCGACACTGCTCCCCTCGACACTGCTCCCCGCGTCACTGCTCCCCGCGTCACTGCTCCCCGCGACGCTGCTCCCCTCGACGCTGCTCCCCTCGACGCTGCTCCCCTCGACGCTGCTCCCCTCGACGCTGCTCCCCTCGACGCTGCTCCCCTCGACGCTGCTCCCCTCGACGCTGCTCCCCTCGACGCTGCTCCCCTCTACTCTGCTCCCCTCTACTCTGCTCCCCTCGACTCTGCTCCCCTCGACTCTGCTCCCCTCGACTCTGCTCCCCTCGACTCTGCTCCCCTCGACTCTGCTCCCCTCGACTCTGCTCCCCTCGACGCCGCTCCCCTCGACGCCGCTCCCCTCGACGCCGCTCCCCTCGACGCCGCTCCCCTCGACGCCGCTCCCCTCGACGCCGCTCCCCTCGACGCCGCTCCCCTCGACGCCGCTCCCCTCGACGCCGCTCCCCTCGACGCCGCTCCCCTCGACGCTGCTCCCCTCGACGCTGCTCCCCTCTACTCTGCTCCCCTCTACTCTGCTCCCCTCGACTCTGCTCCCCTCGACTCTGCTCCCCTCGACTCTGCTCCCCTCGACTCTGCTCCCCTCGACTCTGCTCCCCTCGACGCCGCTCCCCTCGACGCCGCTCCCCTCGACGCCGCTCCCCTCGACGCCGCTCCCCTCGACGCCGCTCCCCTCGACGCCGCTCCCCTCGACGCCGCTCCCCTCGACGCCGCTCCCCTCGACGCCGCTCCCCTCGACGCCGCTCCCCTCGACGCCGCTCCCCTCGACGCCGCTCCCCTCGACGCCGCTCCCCTCGACGCCGCTCCCCTCGGCGCCGCTCCCCTCGGCGCCGCTCCCCTCGACGCCGCTCCCCTCGACGCCGCTCCCCTCGACGCCGCTCCCCTCGACGCCGCTCCCCTCGACGCCGCTCCCCTCGACGTGGTTCCCCTCGACGCCGCTCCCTCGACGCCGCTCCCCACGACGCCGCTCCCCTCGACGCGGTTCCCCTCGACGCCGCTCCCTCGACGCCGCTCCCCACGACGCCGCTCCCCACGACGCCGCTCCCCTCGCCGCCGCTCCCCTCGCCGCCGCTCCCCTCGCCGCCGCTCCCCTCGCCGCCGCTCCCCTCGACGCCGCTCCCCTCGACGCTGCTTGCTCCCCTCGACGCTGCTCCCCTCGACGCTGCTTGCTCCCCTCGACGCTGCTTGCTCCCCTCGACGCTGCTTGCTCCCCTCGACGCTGCTCCCCTCGACGCTGCTTGCTCCCCTCGATGCTGCTCCCCTCGACGCTGCTCCCCTCGACGCTGCTTGCTCCCCTCGACGCTGCTTGCTCCCCTCGACGCTGCTCCCCTCGACGCTGCTTGCTCCCCTCGATGCTGCTCCCCTCGACGCTGCTTGCTCCCCTCGACGCTGCTTGCTCCCCTCGACGCTGCTTGCTCCCCTCGACGCTGCTTGCTCCCCTCGACGCTGCTCCCCTCGACGCTGCTTGCTCCCCTCGATGCTGCTTGCTCCCCCTGGCACTGCTCCCCTCGACGCTGCTCCCTGGCACTGCCTCGATCTTTTAAAAACCAAAGTTGCTGGCAGGAATGAGGCTGCCCTACCAGTGTGATGTCACGGGATCCGCCTGATAGATTTGTTCGGCAGAATATATGGCGGGAAAAGCTGGCAGCACAGCCGGCGGTCTGCCCTCCCCTTTCCCCCCCGACACTTACACAAAACATTGGTAAATTCCATCCTTTATTGAGGTGTCATGTGAGAGTTTATTTTCTCCACCATGCTGAAGATGAATATCCATTTTCCATTATCACCCAAGCCTTTCTCTGATCATGCCTGGAAGGCAATGCTTCAATTAATGATCTAGATCCTGGGTACAAGGACCTAAATTCCAGTCCCAGGGCTCTGATCTTAACTTGGTTGGATTGCAAACATTGAATCCTTTTACTGTTGATTTCACATCTGGAGTTCCGTATTCTTCCTGGTGTCCCTGATATTTGGAGGGGTAAAATGTTAGATTCTAGTGCAAAGGCACAGAATTTTAATGCAAAGATTGAGAGACATTGAAATCTATTCTTCCTGGCTGAGTATCTCCAAGCTAAATTGGAATATTGTGTTGTAGCAGAGAGCTGACGAGGAAAACGCTCAAGATGAAGACTAGGTTGATTTCATAGCGCTTGATCCAAACTACTCAAGAGCATGAACTAACTTTAAAATGAACAGAGTAAAGCGTGCTGTTGAGAAAACAGTCAGGGGATAAAAATGTAAATAGATATAGCATATAACTGTATTTGATCTGTTCAGTTACAAATATCAGCAGCATTTCCAGTGTGTGTTAATAGATTTAATGTTATATTGTGAAATAATGCAGCATTATTCTGCTATGCAGAACCTCATTAACAAACATGTGATTGAAGCTTTATAGTGCAGATTTAGCTGTTTTTATAATTAAATAAAATAGACACATTAGTTCCGTGCCTGAATTATCTGGAATGGAACAGATGCAAAAATTAGCGGCTAATTAGTATAGATAGTAGGGAAGATAACTAGAATGGCTTATTTGCTCAGCATGACTTTTACAGTATAATTGTTACAACATAAAGTGATTTGTTGCACAATACTTGATTGGTGAAGATTAAGGTTTATTAAGGGGAAGCTGTAGTACATGAGATACCATGGGCGGGATTTTCTGGCCCTTCCCACAGGTGGGATCTTCTGGTTTCGCCAAAGGCGACCACATGCGGCGGGTTCCCCGGCAAAAGAACAGGTGAGACAGGCAAAATACTGTACACATCGGCGGGGCCGGAAGATCACACCGAATGCCTCTGCCGCCGGAAACGCTGCAGGAGGGGATGGAAAACCATGCCCTACAATTCTTCAACAATCCCATTTGATGTTCCATTCAAACCTGAAAGTAATAGTTAATTGTAGATCTTTTGCCATTTTATTGCAATGGATTGAATAGAATAGAATCCCAACAGCACAGGAGGCCATTCGCCTATCAGGTCTGCACCGCCCCTCCGAATGAGCACTCTACCCAGGTCCACCCACCTACACACTCTGCCCCACCCCCTAACCTGTACATCCCTGGGCACTAGGGGGAAAATTAGCATTGCTGATGCACCTAACCTGCACATCTTTGGACTGTGGGAGGAAACCGGAGTACCCGGAAGAAACCCACGCAGAACCGAGAACGTGCAGACTCCACAGTCAACCAAGGCTGGAATTGAATCTGCGTCCCTGGCGACGTGAGGCAGCAGTGCTAACCACTGTGCCACCTTGCCGCCACCCATTAAGATAATTCAACGGGTATTTAAACAAGTGGATTTGTCATCTCACTGACCACTGTTTTTGTAAAACAGTATAACATCTCCAATAACAAACAACAGTGTGCATATATTTAGCACCTTTAATATAGTCAATTGTCCTACGACACTAACTTACATATATGGTGCACCATATGTATTATGTCGTATATCAAATAGCATGGAGTTGAAATCACATAAGCATACTATAACTTTCCTTTCACAAAATTGAGCTGTTGAAAATTCTTTGTAATGCAGTTTGACAGAGGCATGTGGTGTCTCCTGAAATCACACAATGATCTTGCTACCCTCATGCTACTCTTTCATTTGTGTTACAGAAGCTCTACGTTTCCCAACTCAGCAGGTGCATACTGAAGAAAAGAAATACTCTTAAAAATGAAATTACATATTCTATTAAAAACATAACAAAATGTAGAAGCACAATCAACAAAGCCATTCAATCACCAAGTCCTGCTGACATTCATTATTGCGCTGCCTTTTACCCTGGTGATTTATGACATCTGAACTATTTGATTGAAATCCTGATCTGCAACATGTTCCGGGCCTCCATTATTATCCTTTATGTGCGCACATTTGATCTGGTTATTCAGATCCTCTTCTACAGAATACTAGTGATGATATTGCTGTAAAACAAAATCTTAAGTTTATTAGCCATCCAGCTGACGATGAATCAACTGCAAAACATATGATTCAAACATGCTCAAATTGAATTGACAGAATAGCACAACAATACAAGAAACGGATGGAGCATTCAAGCAGGATTCACTACCATAATTATGACTATTTACTGGGCCCGATCTAACCAAATAGGAGCAGAATCCCATGGCGAGCGCTTTTAGCCACGCGTTTCCTGGTGCTCGCAGCGCCGAGAAGTACCCTGCTCTGTAACGCCCATCTGGTTAGATATGGGGCCTCAGCTGGGAACTTGGCACTGAGGAGCTCCGCTCGCCGGAACTCAGTGCAACGAGAGATCGGGAAGCCATTTTTCTATTGTGTCCAGATCTCTCAAGCTCCCAACGCGACCCCACCCCCACCCGAAGCCCTAACTCACTATACAGTGGAGCCTGGGCCCTTCCGCACACACCCATGCAGTGCAATCCCCTGGCTTGATCACCGCCATCAAATAATGCCAGCGTGACACCTTGCTAGTCTGGCATACTGCCAAGTGGTGGGGATAGCTGGCTGTACCAGCAGTGCCAGGGTGCCATCCTGCCCAGAGGGCAAGCATGTGGGGGCCTACAATCCCCTGGCAGACTTTGTTTGTGGAGACCAGCATTGAAGGGCACTCACCCAATGTCTCCAAGGCCAAGGGGATATAACCCAATGCTTTGGTTACCTCAGACTAGCTGTCTCTCAATAATATGCAGATTTTTCAAAAAGTAAACCATCCCACAATGGGCAGGCTTCATATTGCGACATCTTGCGAGATTGCATTAGATCTCACTAGGCGTAACGAGCTGGGTAGATGATGGGGGCGCTGTCTCCTGTCATTTAACTGGCCACTTTACGCCATGACGCGCTGTTTTCCGCATGCAGTGTGGCTGGTTAGATCGTGTCCAATATCTCCAATGAGTCTATTGATTGTTTTAATAATTAATACATTTTTCAGAGTAGCACAGTGGCGCATTGCTGCCTCAGGGCGCTGAGGTCCCAGGTTCGATCCTGGCTCTGGTCACTGTCCATGTGGAGTTTGCACATTCTTCCTGTGTCTACGGGGTTTCGCCCTCACAACCCAAAGATGTGCAGGGGAGGTGGATTAGCCAAGCTAAATTGCCCCATAATTGGAAAAAATGAATTGGGTACTCTAAATTTTTTTTAAAATAATTAATACATTTTTCAATTGTTGGGGGTTCATTCATATTCACTGGTCCACTGCAATTATACACAAAGATGAATAACGACAATAGTTCATTATTTAAGGATGACTCCAGAATGACCATTGCAGGAACATTCATGAAAAATACCCCAGGCCAATATCTACCTGGCATCTTGGTTCTTGGCAGGGAACTTTGTGTTTGCTCCCAGAACTCCTTGCTGTTAATTGATTTTATTTGATGATGAGGTAAAGTGGAGAGCATCAAGATTGCACTGAGATGTTAGCTTTGTTACCCCCAGATTTGAAAGGGCGTGCCCTACTGTACCAGTGTAACTATTTTTCCATTTACCACACCAGCCACTCTGTAACATCCATGAGATCAGCAATCAGTAATAATAATAATCTTTATTGTCACAAGTAGGCTTAAATTAACACTGCAATGAGTTTCTGTTATCATGTGAGAGTACCTTTAAGAAATGGGTGTTTACTACTGCAGTGATGTCAGGGAGTGGGTGGAGCTGGGCTGTCTGTCAGCTTTTTACTTTCTTTTAGGCTGTTTGCTGCAGGGTGTGTTTTAATTTAGTTTTCAGAGCTGGATAGCTGCAGTCACAGCCTGAAGGGGTATTAATCTCTCTGTAATCTAAAAACTGTAAATCGATCCTTTGGTGATTTAAAACTAATAACTGCTCTCAGTAGTGACTTTCACCTGATGTACTTCTGTTAAAGGTTTTGTTTTTCAAGTCGTATTAATGTTAAAAGGAAAACTTAAAGGATTACTTAGTGTTGGGGGTTGTATTTGAATTAATGGTTGCTAAGATGTTCACTGTATGTTTTAAAAAGGTTAACTTGAGTTCATAGAATAAACATTGTTTTGCTTTAAAAAACACTTTTCCATTTCTGTTGTACCACACCTGTCGAGTAGGCCGTGTGCTCCCCGTACCAAAATCTATTAAAAGTTGTGGGTGAGGTGAACTCCATGATAGACTTTGGGGTTCTCTAAACCCTGGCCATAACAAATTGGGGGCTCGTCCAGGATAACAGTCTACCTATTGGATTGGCTTAGTGAACTTAAAGACAGTGAGGGGTGAGCATATTGTGGGTGCTTTTCAGGTGTGGTATTTGAGTTTAAGTAGGGAGTGTGTTGTGGACAATGGCTCTTTCAGAGGCTCTGACGTTTTTGGGGGTGGAGACAGTCACATGCAGTACCTTACGGACAGAGATCTATTTACAAATGTCCAAGCATTGCCAAGGTTTGATGAGAAGGAGGTAGAAGCCTTTATCATTTCATTTGAGAAGGTAGCTAAACAAATGAAATGGCCACAGGACATGTGGGTATTACTGATTCAAACAAAGCTGGTAGGTAGGGCTAGTGAAGTGTTTGCATCACTATCAGAGGAAGTATCTGAGTCGTATCAGGAGGTAAAAAAATCCATCTTGGGTGCATATGAACTAGTGACTGAAGCCGACAGACAAAGGTTTAGAAATATAAGGAAATAATTTGGTCAAACATGCATGGAGTTTGAAAGGATCAAACAGAGTAATTTTGATAGGTGGATAAGGGCTTTGAAATCAACCAAACGTATGAAGTTCTCGGAGAAATTATACTTTTGGAGGAGTTTAAAAGTTCAATTCCTGATGTTGTGAGAACTCATGTTGAAGAGCAGAGAGTTAAAACTGCGAGATTAGCAGCAGAATGGGCAGATGATTATGAATTAGTTTATAAATCAAAGTTTGGTTTCCGACATTAGTTTCAGCCGGTGAGGGATAGAAACTGGGGACGTGAGAAATACTCAAGTGATCTGATGGGAGATAATAAGGAAGGTATACCTCAGATTAAAAAAGAAATCCAGCAGGATGGAAAAGATATGAAAAGTTTCAAATGTTAATTTTGTAATAAACTTGGCCATGTAAAGTCACAGTGTTGGTGGTTGAAGAAAAACGCTGGAAAGGCTGATGTGGTAAAACAGAATAAGACAGTGGGGTTTGTTAAAGTGGTAAAGGAAAGACCAAGTGAAGCGAAGGAGGTGCAAAAGATTGTACAGCCTGATCAAGAGGTGATTGATAAGAAGGTGCCAGATCTCTTGAAAGAATTTACTTGTGTGGGTAAAGTTTACTCGTGTGTATGAGGAGGAGCAGGTAAAGAAGTCACAATTTTAAGAGATACGGGAGCTAGTCAATCTTTAATGGTAAGAGATGAGGAGGTATGTAGTTTGGGAAGAATATTGCAAGAAAAGGTGGTGATATATGGAATTCAGAGTGAGAGGAGTAGTGTTCCATTATATCCAGGGGATGTTTAGCACAGGGCTAAATCGCTGGCTTTGAAAGCAGACCAAGCAGGCCAGCAGCACGGTTCGATTCCCGTAACAGCCTTCCCGAACAGGTGCCGGAATGTGGTGACTAGGGGCTTTTCACAGTAACTTCATTTGAAGCCTACTCGTGACAATAAGCGATTTTCACTTTTTTCACTTTCACTTATATAAGGTAAGATTGGAAAGTCCAGTGAAGAGTGGTGTAGTAGGAGTAATAGAGAAACTATCTTGTCCAGGAATACAGTTTATCTTGGGTAATGATATAGGTGGATCACAGGTGGGAATGATGCCTATTGTGGTTGATAAGCCAGTCGAAAATCAGAAAACTGAAGTGTTGAAGAACGAATATCCTCGGATTTTTGCGGATTGTGTAGTAACAAGATCGTAAAGTCACAGGTTAAGACAAGAGGAGAAATCAGAGAGTGAAGTTGAAGTGCAATTATTCTAATAATAATAATAATCGCTTATTGTCACAAGTAGGCTTCAATGAAGTTACTGTGAAAAGCCCCTAGTCGCCACATTCCGGCCCCTGTTCGGGGAGGCCGGTACGGGAATTGAACCCGCGCTGCTGGCCTTGTTCTGCATTACAAGCCAGCTGTTTAGCCCACTGTGCTAAACCATCCCCTATTTATCAGAATTATCAGAAATGATTTTTGATCAGATGGTTGAAAAAGAACAGGAACAGGTGGAGGATGAGGCGGATATTTTTAGTTCAGGAAAATTGGCGGGTTACAACAGAAAGGTGTAGAAATAAAACGGATGTATCAAAAAGCATGCACGGAAGAGGAATCTGAGTGTATACCAGAGTGTTATTAATGTAAAAGTGATGTCTTGATGAGAAAATGGAGACCTTTACATAGCAGATGAAAAGTGGGCAGAAGTTCAGCAAGTAGTATTGCCGGTAGGATATAGAAAAGAGGTGTTGTGAGTCGCACGAGGTACCAGTGGGAGGTCATTTGGGAATAAGAAAAACTCTAGCTAAAATCCAAAAACATTTTTATTGGCCTGGACTACATAAAGATGTAGTTAAATTTCGTCAATCATGTCACACATGTCAAGTGATAAGGAAACCTCAAGCAGTGATAAAACCAGTGCCCTTAATACCCATTCCAGCATTTGAGGAACCTTTTACAAGGGTCCTAATTCATTGCGTAGGACCGCTTCCTAAAACAAAAAGTGGGAATCAATATCTTTTGACAATAATGGATGTGTCTACTAGGTATCCAAAGACCATTCCAGTACGTAATATTACAGCTAAAATGATTGTAGAGGAGTTACTTAATTCTTTACTAGATATTCTTTACTAGATATAGACTACCCATAGAAATACAATCGGATTAAGGATCAAATTTTACCTCAAGGTTATTCAAAGAGGTTATGGATAGCTTAGGAATAAAACAATTTAAATCAACTGCATACCATCCAGAATGGGAGGAAGCATTAGAAAGGTGGCATCAGACATTAAAGACAATGTTGAGGGCTTATTGTCACGATTATCTAGAGGATTGGGATAAAGGAATTCCATTCATACTGTTTGCAATTAGGGATGCACCTAATGAGTCAACCAAATTCAGTCCTTTTGAACTAATTTTTAGTCATGAGGTAAGAGAACCATTTAAATTAAGGAAAAATTGGTGAGTGAGAAATCTAAAATTACATTATTGGATTACGTGTCAAATTTTAGGGAACAATTAAATAGAGCAGGTGAATTGGCTGGACAACATTTAAAAGTTGCACAAAATGTGATGAAACGGGTAGCGGACAAGAAATCCAATGTTCGGAGTTTTGCCAGTGGAGATAAAGTTTTAGTATTGTTACCAGTGGTAGATGAACCTTTAAAAGCAAGGTTTTGTGGACCTTATCAGATTGGAAGGAAATTAAGTGAGGTGAATTATGTGATAAAACCACCAGATAGAAGGAAGACTCACTGAGTGTGTCATGTGAATATGCTTAAAAGGTACTTTGAAAGGGAAGGAGAGAAAAAGGAGGAGGTTTTAATGATTCTAACTCAAAGTGACGAACCAAATCCAGGTGACTGTGAATTTGACATACCTAAAATTGAATTGGAAAACAAGAATGTTCTTAAAAATTGGGATAAATTGTTGAGTTACCTTCCAGAGAAAAAATGAACTGACCTGAAAGAGTTATTGATATCACATGGGCACATTTGTAGAGATAAATTGGGAAGTACTAAAATGGCTATACATGATGTAGATGTGGGAAATGCTGTTCCAATCAAACAACATCCATATAGACTTAACCCTTTAAAATTGGCACAGGTCAACAAAGAGATTGAGAGTATGCTTAAAAATGGCATAATTGAAGTGTGTTGCAGCCAATGGAGCTCACCCATAGTGATGGTACCAAAATCAGACGGTACCCAACGGTTGTGTGTGGACTATAGAAAGGTTAATGCAGTTACAAGAATGGACTCTTATCCTATCCCACGTTTGGAGGATTGCATTAAGAAAGTGGGACAATCAGCTTTTATTTCCAAACTGGATTTACTTAAAGGTTACTGGCAGGTACCTTTATCTGAAAAGGCAAAGGAGATTTTAGCCTTTGTGACTCCAGATGGTATGTCCAATTCAAAGCAATGCCATTTGGCATGAAAATCGCCCCAGCCACATTTCAATGGTTAACTAACAAAGTCGTTTCAGGATTACCCAATTGTGCGGTAATTTTCAGCCTGACATGGAAAGAACATTTAAAACATCTGATGGAGTTATTCGATCGACTTCAGGAGGCGGGTTTGGTGATAAACCTAGCCAAAAGTGAATTTGGAAAAGCCTAAGTCACTCTCCTTGGCCATACAATCGGACGGGGTTGAATGGTCCCAAAGGATGTGAAAACTAAAGTTATTGGGGAGTTTCTGATAGGGATTTTACCGGAAATTTGTACCGAATACACTTTGGGGCTGGGTTTAGAGAACTCAAGTGTATCATGGAGTTCACCTGACCCACAACTTTTCACAGATTGTGGTATGGGGAGCACACGGCCCACTCTATAGGTGTGGTACAGCAGAAATGGAAAAGTATTTTTTAAAGCAAAACAATGTTTATTCTATGAACTCAAGTTCACCTTTTTAAAACATACAGTGAACATCTTAGCAACCATTAATTCAAATACAACCCCCAAAGACTACACACTAAGTAATCCTTTAAGCTTTCTTTTTAACACCCGTACGACTAAAAAAATAAAATCTTTAACAGAAGCACATTAGATTAAAGTCACTACTGAGAGCAGTTATTAGTTTTAAATCACCAAAGGGTCGACTTACAGTTTTTAAAATACAGAGAGAGAGAGAGACTAATGCCCCTTCTGGCTGGGACTGCAGCTATCCAGCTCTGAAAACGAAACTAAAATTTACGCTGCAGCAAACTGCCTAAAACGAAAGTAAAAAGCTGACAGACAGCCAAGCTCTACCCACTCCCTGACATCACTGACGTAGTAAACACCCATTTCTTAAAGGTACTCTCACATGACACTGTGAAAATCCCCTAGTCGCCACATTCCGGCGCCTGTTCGGGTACACTGAGGGAGAATTCAGAATGCCCAAATTACCTAACAGCATGTCATTCGGGACTTGTGGGAGGAAACCGGAGTACCCGGACGAAACCCATGCAGACACAGGTAGAACGTGCAGACTTCACTCGGACAATGACCCAAGCCGGGAATTGAACCTGGGACCCTCCAGGTGCTCCGGTTTCCTCCCATTGTCCAAAAATGTGCAGATTAGGCGGATTGGCCATGCTAAATTGCCCCTTAATTGGAAAAAAATAATTGGGTACTCTAAATTTATTTTGAAAAATAATTATGACACTTCCTTCCAGCGACAGCTTGGCATATCAAACCACAGATCAAAACACAAAAAGCAGCTATGACGGGTGATCCAAATGCCAGTTCAGTCTCATTCCATTTGAGATGTTCTAACTGAACTGTAGTAATCAAAGTTCCATGTGAGTGGTCTGTGTTCTTTGTATTTCTGCCGTATCAAGCTGAAAGAATAATGTACACTATAATTTCACTGTCTGAATTAAGCAGGATAGTGCAGTTGCTTGAAATTGAAATAGAAACTGGATTTGAGTTCTGACTGACACCTTTGAGTAAGTACTGGAGATGGTGCAATCACCAGCGAACATCCCACTTCTGATATTATAGGGGAAAGACCATTGATGAAGCAGCAGGAAGTGGTTGCACCCAGGATTCTGAGGAACTTCTGCAGCTATATTCTGGGCTGAGATGGTTGATCCCCAACAACTACTCTCATCTTTCTTAGTGCAAGATATGACTCAAGCCAGTTGAGAATTTTCTCCCTGATTCTCATTGACTTCAACTCCTTCATAACACTCTTGATTAAATGCAGCCTTAATGTCAAGGTCAGTCACTTTCACCTCACCTTTGGAATCCAGCTGGTTTGTCCATGTTTGGATCAAGGGTGTTATGAGAATGTGGAGCGGGGTGATCCTGGCAGATCCCAAATGTTGGGCAGGTTATCAGCAAGTGCCACTGGATAGCATTATTGAGAGGAGGTTGATGGGGTAGTAATTGACCATTTAGGCTTGTCCTGCATTTTGTTGACAGAACATACCTGGGCAACTTTCTTTTGTCAGGGATGTGTAAGTGTTGCAGTTTTACTGAAACGAGCTGATTATGAATGTACTAGTTCTGGAGCACTTCTTCAGGCCCACAGCCCAGATGTTATTGGTCGTGCCCATTGCTTTTGTTGCATCCAGAGCCTTTAGCCAGAAATCATGCAGAATTAAGCAAATTGGGTGAAGACTGTCTTCTTTGTGATGGTGGGATCTCAAGCGGAGGCCCAAAAGAACTGGGCACATCTGCTCAGATGAATTGGCTCAAGATGGCTACAATCGCTTCAACTTGTCTCCTACACTGCTACTGGGCTCCCCATCAATAAGGATGGGTATGATCATGGAGCCTCCTCCTCCTGTTGGCTGTTTAATTACCCACCACCATTCATGTCTCACTGTGGCAAATCTGCATATAGCTTTGATCTCATCCATTAGTTGTAGGGTCACTTAACTCATTTTTAAAGACTATGTTGTAGCTTCAATCAGCTTGACAGATCATTTTTAGATCCATCTGGTGCTGTTCCTGGCACATCTTATACTTATTGAAACAGGGTTGATCCCCTGGCTTGGTGGTAATGGTGAAGGAGGAATGTACCAGGCCATAAGATAGCAGATTGTGGTGGTATACAAATGTTCTGCAGCGGATAGCGCCCAGTACCTCTGGACGCTGAATCTAACCCATTTAGCAAAGTGGTAGTGCACACAACGCAATAGACAATGTCAGAGAATCATAGAAATTTACATCAGGGAAGAAGGTCATTCGGCCTGTGCCAGCTGACAAGGAGCCATGCAAAATCTGTTTTCTGGAATCAGCAGATTTCCTTGACACCATGTGACTGCATAGGGTCCCAGGTCAATGTTAAGGTTCGACAGGGCATCTTTAACCCCACTGTATACCACTGTACCGTCCACTTCAATGGTACAGAAAATAACCAGGGACAGTGATGGAGCAGTTTGGATCTTTGACTGAAAGAATTGATGCTGTGAGGAAGTGCCAAGATAAACAATAATTAAAAAAAGACAGACAATTTTGCATCAACCTATGTACCAGACACAACAAAGACGTAAGAATGACTATGTCAGGTTGTATGGGACTGCTCTCCAGATGTTAATGAGGAGGACTTTGACTTGACTGGCTGTATCTTCATTGCCATGATAGGATGTGAACTCCTACCTCTGGATTATTAGTCTAGTAACATAATCACTATATTACCCTATCCATACACCCATTCACTGGTTATGAAATACTATATTAAATGCCAGTTGTTCAGTCTCGTTGCTTTCAGCTAAATTCAACCTCCCGTTTTGAAATCACAGGAAGTTTGCTAATTACACTACCTTCTCAATGTTCACAATAATGGGTTAATTGATGTATTTTTTCCATAGCAGAGACAATTAAGCAATAGATACCCAGTGGTGACCAAAACAATTTGGGATTTTGCTTTCTGGAATGGATCTTTTTCCTGGTGGTCTTATTGCCACGAGCACTTCCATTGGGGGTCTGGCTTCAAACTACTTTCCTTTACAACAATACTTTACAACAGAGCAATATAGCTTACCGGTAACTTGCCTTTTGCTAATGTTGTATATGGGCTATAAAGAAAATGTTACTTAGACTGTTTATTTTCCTTTCTTGAAAACCATTAGATTTTTAAAATATTAAGTCTCTAACAGATATGAAAGATTTCCGGACGTACATTTTATGCAGTTAGACAACAATTCATCTTCACAATGTGTTCTTATTGAAAGTGAAATGCAAAATGATTCATAAAATAAATGCATATTCCAGAGATACAAAAAATCAAATCCACAATCGTTGCCCAACTTTCAATTATAATTCTATATTTTAAATTTAAATCATTATTATTTTAATGTGAATTCACAGCACATCGCAAATTTGAAATTAGTTTTGATAGTGAACTACAGCAGGCTAAATATTAAATGAAAAATTCTGAGTAATTCTGAGTAATCATTCAGCATATCTTCAGTTTTCTTTGATGCTGGTACATTATAGGTTAAAATGGAAGCTATTTGAAGGTGGAATGTAGGATCTCCACATGATGTACTTGGCGAGCAATCCATTTTCACACTATTATCATCCAAACGATCTGTGTTTGCAGTGACCAAAGGTCGTCATGCATGGGTTAGGTCTGATGACAACTGTGTTTGAGCAGTGGGGAGAAAAATGAAGCATCAAAGAGATATCTGACAGTCTAAGCACAACCACGACAGTGTTCATGTTGGCTTAAAATGCTTCTACAGCAGGTTTTTCAAGGTGGAGTTATGAAAGAGCTTCTCAAAACCATATAACATGCACATAATCGTTAAATTGATGTATTTCAGGTTGGGGGGGGAGGCTTTTGCAGAGGGTGGATGACAAATTTTAGGAAGCAATTTGTCTCATACTCTACAAGTGAAATATAAAAAAAGGTGTTGTGACCGAAATATCCGAAGTAAGGAGATTGGAAATATATGGAAGTAATTTACAGCAAGACTGTAAAAGCATCAAAGGGTTACATTGCCAGGCATCTGTATATTAACAGCCAGTAAACGCAGGGAATATATTTTCTTTAAAACTCTCTTTAATGGTAAATTATGTTTGAACTTTTGTAATCTATTTAACAAGACATTTTGACAAACTTGCTGGCTTTTAATTGAGCCAGTCTAAAAAAAACACTTTAATTTACTTTGCTTCCAAATCATGGCCATTAACACACTCCTCGTCACTGTTTTTTTTCTCCCAGGGAATTTTAAGATGTTTTGGCAGAAAATTCCTGCCCTTATATAATGTGAAAAAATTGAAGCCCTCAAATTGTTTTTGAAGGGAGAGAGAGGTTTGATCTTGGGTCAAAACTGGTGTGTCAGTCTGACAACAGCGACCCTCCTGGATCTTTTATCCTTGAAAACAGCAGGCCAAATCAATCAATCTGAATACTTCAGCTTTCGGATTCATTGCTGCACTCAGATGGCGAACAGCTCTTTTTGAAGCTGTTCTTATTTTACCACTTCTGCACCAATGCATTACATTCTAGGGAGCACATATTTGAAAGTACAGTTGGAAGAATAAACCACGTTATACCCTGGAGATTTGGAATCCTTCCTCGAGGCCATGTCACTAATTTGAATTACCAAAGAGTGCTATGTCCAAAGTGTTTATTTGTGCATTTAAAGTCCTGTTAATGTTGCTGTTCTGTTTTCCATTACTGACTGAAAAGTTTAAACCTTGTTGATCTTTATGGAAAGACTTGCTTACACCCCACCTCTGACCGTGCTAAACTGTCTTGTGAAACTCTTTGCAAACTTTACTCATGTTTCTTAGTATTGTGCAGTGATGTCATTGCATCACCAGCTCGCAACAGACCGCAGAATATAATTGTTAAAGCTGTGTGTCTAAACATTGATTCAAACTTTGGAAGTATGGACTGCGATAAAGAATATTATTTAAATCAATATCAGTATTTACAGTCTCTGTGTTGAGCTCTGGAATGCAGACTGCAGATTCTGGTATTGTTAGCAAAATGCAGAACTGGGAGGGACAAGTGAGTGCATTGCATCACATAATGATTCAACCAGGAAGTTTCCGGGTGCAACTTCTTGCCCAGACTGAGTTAGCTGATCTCAGCTGCCAGTGGAGAAATGGCAATGGTCATACTGATCTCTGTGCGCCCGGTTAGAAAAGCAAAAATAAGTCAGCCAGTAAACGCGTGAATAGGATTGGGTTCACCTATGGTGGTGATTTTCACCATCAGGATTTTCTTATGAAGAGCTCTCATTTGTGCTAAATATTGAATGGATTTTCATTCCAAATACAAGCCACAGGCTTCAGGACAGAATAAGGTACAAACAAAATTCACTTTCAGTAAGCACTTATAAATATTATAATTACATTTTTCAGTTGCAGTTTGAACTATGGCTTGAAACATATGATTTGGAAATCCTGGACTTAGTTGGCAGAACTGGGCCATACGCGGTGCAGAGGCCAGATTTACACCTGTCTTGTGGTAGGTGCCAGAAGTATGATGCAGCTATACTTGCTGTAGAAAGATGGAAATAGGATCCACAATCTCATTTTCCATCAGGAAATTGAAGGTGCTCTTTAATCTGTATGTTATGCGTATTAATCAGCTGCAGTGCCCCACCCTTGGATGAAGCAGAAAATATCCTGCTCCAATTTTCCTGGCCACCATTGGCAGCACAGAGGAAGGACCGTGAATGACGCATGCATCCACCCATTTTATGTAAATAATCCTGCCTCCAGGATTTGCAACTCGAGGATGTTTTTGAGCCCTAGCAATCTGCTTCACGAAGCACGAGTAGCACAGTTCTTTCTGTGTATGCAAGTATTTCCTTGCTAGTTGGTTTGTCCTGTTGGAGTTTTGGGGAGCACATATTTGAAAGTACAGTTAGAAGAATAAAGCACATTATATTCTGGAGATTTGGAATCCTTTCTCGAGACAATCTCACTCATTTGAATTTCCAAAGAGTGCAGTGTCTAAAGTGTTTATTTGTGCATTTAAAGTTCCTGTTAATGTTGCTGTTCTGTTTCCATTACTGACTGAAAAGTTTCAACCTTGTTGATCTTTATGGAAAGACTTGCTTACATCCCACCTCTGACCGTGCTAAACTGTCTTGTTGAACCTGGACTTTTGGCTCATTGGTAGATGGATAAATCCTAAATCCGAGTACTAAACATCGGCATCAGTTGTATGCAGGTAGTTGAAAACATCTGGATCTAATTCTACTGTATTGTTATAGCCCACTGCAATACATTGTGTTGTGTTTCAGAGTATCCCACCTTTGTTTCCTAATTATTCATTTGAGCTGAGACACTAGCCCTGTTTGCAAGAAAATAATTTACGATGGAGATAACTTCAAATTGACCTAATAACCCTTGCATCCAAATTATTTCTCAGTCACAGATTGAAAAATAATTAAAACTTGGGCCTATAGATTAATTTTTATAACCAAGCCAAAAAAAGTACAATAATAGGTGTTAGTTGTATTTATGTATGCCTTATGTATGTTGTTGTATTTATGTACGATTCACCTGAGGAAGGAGCAGTGCTCCGAAAACTAGTGTTTGAAACAAACATGTTGGACTTTAACCTGGTGTTGTAAAACTTCTTACTGTATTTATGTATGTTAGGGAGGACTGAAAGGGCTGGGGCTCATTTCAGTAATAGAGAAAAGGCTGAGGGGTGGCTTAATAAAATTAAGAAATGTTTGGTAGGTTAAATGTAGAGAAGATGTTTCCACTCATGGGGAATATGAAAATTTAGGGACCATAAATATAGGACAGTTGCTAATAAATTCAGTAGGGATTCAGAAGAAACTTCCTACCGAGAGTGTGATGAGAATCTGGAATTCAGTGCTCTCACGAGTAGTTAAGGTGAATGACATTGATCCTTTTTTTACAAAGAATTTAGAACATTCTTGAGGGAGAAAGGATGATAACAATGTGCTGTTGGGTATAAGGAAGCTCATGTGGCACCCAAACACAGGTACATAACAGTGAGACCGAATGCTTGCCATAAACTCAATATAATTACCTGGACTTGGGCCATCAATGACCACTAAATAATTTATGTATGAAAACAGCCACTTGGCAGTATCAGACTTGAATATTGCTGAAAAGAGAGATATTTTGCCAAATTTATATTCTGATTTTTAAAAACTCATTCACAAGATGTGGGCATGGCTGGCTGGGTCAACATTTTTTCCCATCCCTAATTGCCCTTGAGGCCTCCAGAGGCAATTTAAGAGTTAATGACATTGCTGTGGGTCTGGAGTCACATGTAGGCCAGACCAGGTAAGGACGGCAGATTTCCTTCCCTAAAGGATATTAGTGACCAAATGGATCTTTACAATAATCGACAAAGATTTCATTAGGTGTTTATTTCCTGATTTTTATTGAATTCAAATTTCACTATCTGCCATGATGGGGTTCAAACCAGGGTCACCGGAGTGTTACCCTGGACTTCTGGATTACCAATCCAGTGGCAATGCCGCTATGCCACCACCTCCCCTATCTTGGGTTCGCAAGTGGTCTCTGGGTGATGAGCATTTCTTCTGTATATAAATTGTTGTGATTGTTCAAAATTTGGCATTCTTGCATTTGCCCTGATGAGTGCAAGATGATAAATTTCAGCAACATGTCTCTTTTCAGCAATAATTTATGCATGGCGTGTTTCAATACCCCACTAAGTCATTGCTTTCAGCAGCAACTCTTCACCTCAGAGATTTTTAAGCAGAAGATCCATGAGAGGGAATTTGGTCGGGGGGGGGAGGGACTAAAGTGCTCCCAGACAAATAGAATTATGTGCATTTTTAAAAATTCAGACAAATTGAGCACATTGGCTTGCTGATATGAGTTTTCCACCCAGGAAACCCCTTTAACATTACACAATATCGGGGTCATGAAACTTTGTGTTCAGATGGCCAGGGTTAGAAAAACCCATCCATGCTTGTCCCCCACCCCCCCTCTAGCCTTTCCCCACATCAGTGCCTTGCACCAACTTCTTTGAAGCTAAGTCTATGACGTACAAGTGTAGAAAAGGTACAATGTTTATATTTTTAAATTGCGGGCAGATAACGTTGGAATTGAGTTAAACGCCAACAATTCGATTTCCAAAGCCTGGCGGCACTCTAAAAACAAGACGTTGTCATGAAAACCCCACATTGTGGACAGCATGGCGGTGCAGTGGTTAGCACTGCTGCCTCAGGGCGCTGAGGTCCCAGGTTCGATCCCGGCTCTGGATCACTGTCCATGTGGAGTTTGCACATTCTCCCCGTGTCTGCGTGGGTCTCACCCCCACAACCCAAAAAGATGTGCAGGGTAGGTGGATTGGTCACGCTAAATTGCCCCTTAATTGCAAAAAAAAAAGGAATTGGGTACACTAAAAAATGTTTTAAAACATATTGGATTTCCAGGTTTGTGGAGCTCATTCTGCGGCGTTGGGGGCAGGGGAGGGGCGAGGGAGGGAAGGGGAAACGGGGTGACAGCTGCACAGAGGCAGCCGTGTGCGGCCCCTTTAAGAGGAAGAAGCCGCCTGGTGCGATCCATCTTTCTCGGATAGATGGCTCGAGTCTGCGGGGAGGGCTGGCATGACAAACCCTAAAGCACCTTTCGGAGGTTGAACAGCGGCAGTTGTCTGGAGCGCCTCACGGAAGCCGATTTGGAGGCTTAACAGTAACAAGATTGAGATTACAGCGTTGCAGAGAGAGAGAGAGAGGGGGGCACGGCTGCCCGCTCGCCATGGGGATTACACCGATCCAGAGCTGAGAGAATCACCCCCCCAGAGTGCAGCTTGTTGTTGTGAGGGCAGCGGAGTGAGGAGAGTGTGAGGGACACTCAGACTGAGGGAGAGCCGCTCCCCGGGCTGATGAGCGGAGCAGCTGTGCAGCGCTGAGAGCCGAGCCCGAGCCTCCCAGACAGCCAGCCCGCCCGCCGCGAACACCGAGCCAGCCCCGGCCAGCCAACACTCCGAGGGGCTGGGCTCGGCGTGGCTTGGCCCGCCGCTGTGTGGGGGCAGAGAGCCGGCCACTCAGCCCGCTCTTTCTTCTCTCTGCGCCCTGTCTCTCCCACCCCCGCCCCCGGCTGGAGAAGAAACCGGTCTGTAGCAGAAATCCGGCCATATTTTCTCAAGACTCATGTTTTTATTTTCCTGCGAAGGGAAGGTTCCGGATAATTGTGGATTCCTAGACGGTTTGGGATTTACTGCATTTGTCCTCCTTGGATTGAGATTATCAGTCGTTTTTATTGTGTTTGGGAAAATAACTCTGCAGTATTGGTAAGGTTATAAACATTTCACTTCCCCCCCCCCCCCCCCCCCCCCCCTCTTTCCCCGTGTGTTCTTATTGCTTGTAGTGTTGGTTTGATTGTGGACTCCTCTCTGTCTCTGAGATCAGTAACAAAGGGAATCCTCCCTGTTGTTGGCTCCAAGCCCCTTTCACCAGACCGGGAGCTGTGGGCGATGCTGCCTCTCTTTCTACCCATCTGGATGTTGGAAATTGCTGTTATCGGTGCTGCTTAGCTGAAGGTTCACCAGCTTGAAGCAGCTATTACTCAACAACAAAGTTGAGCGTTTCGGGGCAGGCTGCATGCTCACTGTGAAGGAGATCATCGCTGTAGAAAGGAGTGCAGGAAGCCCTTTGTCAGCTCACTGAGCTGCTTTCTTATCAAATAGGAATCCAATAACTTTGGACAGTTGAAAAGCTGCTGGTATAATAGGAATCAATATTTTCTTGTAAAATCATTGGGCTCCTTTGTTTCCTCTGGTACCTCGTTGTTGTGAATAATCATGCAGCTGTTAAACAGGTTTGTGTGTCTGCTCCCTGCCAGCACGTTGATGCAGCACTGAATATGTATTTTACAACTAGAAAATATTTGGGGCTGTGAATTTCCTTGGGCAGATGTTTCCCAATCTAATTAACCAATTAGACAAATAACTTCAGAACACCAAGCGTCGTATCTTGCATTTCTTCTGGCGAGCAATAAGCATTTCCTGTATTTTGAATAGTTTCCCTTCTCCGTCTTTAAAAAAAAATCATAAACTGCATAGTCGGGGAAAACAATTACAAATTGTACGCTCACCACATGAATTTAGTCCTAAGTCTATCATGCGTATTGTTTTGGATGAGTTTATTTTAAGTAGTTTTCTCCTACCCACCATTTTTTAGATCCAAGGATAGAAAGCGCCCCTTTAAATGAAAGAGATTCTTGTGCGCCAAAGCAGGATTAAAATTTATATATTAGTTGAATCTTATTTTTTTAGAATAATTTTTGATACAGCTAGTAAAGGACTAGGGGTCAGCACTGCATTTGAAACCACAGTCATGGAATTGGAATGTTTATATTTAAAAGACAAAGACTGCATTTTGTAGGCTGCCCAAGAACTTTTAATCTGTTAAACTCTTGTAGTTGGTCTAACCTTTGGACGTCCAGCACAAACGGAAAAATATGTGCATTGTCTTTTGAGTGCAACATGTCAGGGGACTTAGTTACAACATATTGACGTTTATAATGGTTGCCGGTTTTCAACCTTACAATTGTCTCCCCAGACAGAATTTATTGAATAAAATGCTTCAATAAATTACAGGACAGAAACCAAACATTTAGGCGTTTCTGAACTAAAGCATATATTTACCTAATTTTATTTTGGAAATGCTCATTAATGCAGACTGAATAATATGTATGTAGACTGTTATAGCATTGGGCACTGGTGTGGTGTGCCTTGACTGTCTCAAGACTGGCCAAATCAAAGTCATTGAGGTTGGTAGCAATGTTCAAAAGGTATTCTGTTGTCGGAAAGATGACCTTTCCACAAAATCCACTGTTCTACCATAGACTCTGGGGTGGGCTTTGTTGCTTTCAACACTGAAGGTCACATCATTGTGCTTCCCCGTCTCACGAGGCCTTGAGAACTGCACAAAAAGCATCCTATTATCCCAGGCTTAAAGCAGTGCCTTCTTCACCGGTGCCTGGCATGATAAGTTAAAACAGTGTTTCCTCTTGATGCAGCATTTACAAGACAAACGGTCTTATCACTCCTGATTAATTCCTGCAGAAACGGAGAAAAACAGATGAAGAGCCTAAGGCGGGTTCCCTGGAGAAGTCATTTGTATGTTGTCACATGCTCCCTTCCATTAGTATGACACCACAATGAAAGTAAAAGCTGTTCTTCATTGTGCACCTTTGCCTCAATGTGTGTTCATCTCAGCCCCCACCCCCATTTTGTTCCGCCGCTCAAGATTAAAATGAGGTTAATATTTTTGGGAGGTTGGGTACATAAAAGTAATTTTGTGCTTCAGTCTTTAAGAGTTTTTCCCCAATTAATTGAACATTGGTGTGAACATAAAGTTAAAAGCTTCCTTTGATTTAGTGAGCGAGAAGTGTTTTTTGTTCTTTTGTGGAAAGGTGCAGATGAGACTCTCAAGCAAATTGGTCCTCCTTATTCACAGCTTAGCTGTCTTGTTATCCTACAGCTGCGTTTTGATCTTCTAGTGCCATTGTGGATTAAATTGAGTCGTCTTTTGTTACCTTTAAGTGCAGTAATTAAATCAGCTCTGCATTGGTTATGTATGGTAAATGTCGCTTGTATGCCTGCAGGCTTGCTGAAGTTGCCATTTACCAGATGTTTTTTTCCCTAGTGTTAATGATGGGAAGAGTGGGCTCCAGAGTGGCAAAGAGTCTTCATTTTAGGAGCTTTGCACTACGTTTGACCCCATTCTTAAGCAGGTTCTGGTAGATCGCCTTGGTGAATACTGTGCATTAATTAAGTATTGAAAAAGTCCTTTAAAAGTTGGAAAAGAAAAATAGCATTTTAAAAATGTATTGATTGCGAAATGAATTATTTTGCTGCACTGAAAAATGTAAATATGCCCTATCTTCCCATCTTCTCCCAGTCCTCAACTATCCCCCACTCCTAGTTTTTTTAAAGGCCTATTTCTGGCCTGCCATGGTTTTTATCAGGTAAAACAGGTGCTTGACAAGATGACATGATGGTATTTGTTGTGTTATCAAGCTGAATGTTCAAGGGAAGTGCTTATTAACGTTGCCACAGAATGAGCAGAGAAGAATGTGGGACTAATTGAATAATATGTTCAAAATGCCAGCAAATGCATGATGGGCTGAATGGCCTTCTACTGTGTAGCACAGTTTTATGAGCATTTGTAACCCTGGCATTTATATCAAGCCACCAATGAAACAATTTAACCACAAGTTTTATTGAAAGCATCATACACCATCCCACTGTCATTTACTTGCGCAGTCGGTGTGTTTGTTTTATGTCTAATTTTGCTCACCTTCCAAAAGGGTTATGTTAATGTATAGAAAAATCCTGGTGCACTCACAAAGGAAGTCGAGATACAGGGTCTGGAAAAAAATGGGCTTCTTCATTAGCTGTGATCTGCTGAGTTTCAGCTCACATTAGGGTAATTAACACAAGTGCAGATTGCTGAACATCTGTGCATTTAACTCTGTGTCAGACTCTTAAGCTCATAACACATACAGAAGCACAGCACCAAATAGATGTTGCCAGCAGTGTCCTTCCTATCGTTCTACTATACCTAGGCAGCATTAGCACCGTTCATCAACCCCAGTCACATTTGTATTCTCTTGTCGGGGTTGGATGCGAAGTTCGGGCAGTTTATTTTCTAGCTTCTGCCAGTTCTGAATTATGCATGACCAATTTATCATCTCCCCAACTGAAAACTAATTGTGTCCCTAGGATATATTTACTAGAAATTATAGTTTGCCTTGTGAAGTCCCCAGGGCTGCTGGAAGCAGATGATGTGAGGGAAGTTGAACCTTGCAGTACATGCTTGATGACTCCGGCTAGGGCAGGGACCTTTGATAGATATGCAACTTTTGTGTTTTAATTTGACAGAGATATTTTGCTCGGTGAACATAAAAACTCTGCCGCAGAGGAAGGAAGGCCTTAATCTGATCAAAAGTGTCTAAAGGCAAATAGAATTGGGAATGTGTCCTAGCTAATAGAAAACCTTGTAGAGTATGTAGATAATTTGTTTATCGGTTGGGTAGCGTTACATCTATGAAATTACTACGCTCCTGGGCAATGGAAAGTGGAGAATGAGAGATGAGGAATAAAATTGTGATGGTCTTGCTTGTAGCTGCGGGGGGACTAAAATAGCGGCTTTTGCTGATAGCATGTTCATATTTGCAGCCAGACAGGCGGCTGCGGATCATCTGCCCTTTCATTATTCGAGAAATGACACATTAGCGAACACAGGTTAGCTCATCTATTCACTGATGTTCTGCATGATCAACTGCAGCCTTTACGGCTTTTTAAAATATTAAATACTGATAGCTGACTTGTCTCTGCTGCCTTTGATGCCTCCCATCAATCATGCCAGCTGCAATTTTGCACCAAAGCTCAATGAAGGCTCATGCTGACCCTGTCTACTTTTGTGCAGCAAAGTGTGGATCCTTCTAATTACAAGCCAGAGCAGCACAGCAGGTGAGCAAGCTTACTGAGCGTCTTAGCCCACACCTGATAAGGCTTTCTAGGAGGAAGAAGTGCTTACGCGCTTAAGCGTGCTCTCCAAGATACCTAATTATCTGTAACTCTCAAGTTGTGTAAAAGGAAAAGCTGAAGGGATGAAATAAGGAATGGTTCCCCTGCTGTGACGGTGCAGCTTTTCACAGCTGATTAGATCTGAGCACTGATAAAGCTGTTGAAAGATACCAGGAGGTGGTATAGTTTTCCTGGGGATGCAGGAAAGTAGAGAATGGAAGCAGGGGAGCAGTATCCTAAAGAAACATGGTGAAACGTAGTGTGTTGAATCAGCTGTCCTGTGGGGAGAAAATAGAGACAAGATTAACCCATTTACTGTTTCACTTCCCTTCTGGAGACTGGTGTAATGTGATTTCTACAGGGCTAGCCTACGCACGCATTCATCCAGAGCAGGGGAGGACTTCAAATGAAATTCCGTGAAGCTGAATCAAACTGATAACACATTAAAGAAAACAGCATATCCCTTCAGCTTTGGATAAGCTGGTTTGCTTTTCACTGCCAAGTCTTTCATTTTTTTCGTGCTAGCTGTCTGAGCTACAAGGCCAAGACTGAGGGAGACTTGGATTAGCCTCTGTGCAGACAATGCCTGCAGGCTGATAGCCTGGTAAGAACAGCATGAAGCACAAGGCTGTTGGCTTCACTGTCTTTTATATAGAGGGTTCCTAACAGCGACTTCAAGCAATGAAGGCTGTGTATAAATTTTCAATGAAGTCCTTCCTCACCGACTGGAACTCAAATCACTCTCCAAATGTAATCTTTGCAAAAATGAAAATGGGCAATTAAAAAAAAAATTTAGTGTACCCAATTCATTTTTTTCCAATTAAGGGGCAATTTAGCATGGCCAATCCACCTAGCCAGCACATTTTTGGGTTGTAGGGGTGCAACCCACGCAAACACGGGGAGAATGCAAACTCTACACGGACAGTGACCCAGAGCTGGGATCGAACCTGGGACCTCGGCACCGTGAGGCTGCAGGGCTAACCCACTGCCCCACTGTGCTGTCCTAAAAATGGGCAATTGACGTAGCTCTGTGGACCATCTATTGGCCTTTGTGTTTTTCTTTTCTGATTTATACTTTGTGAGAAACCCTGACATAAATATGTATAAATTTTTATATTACGTAATGTAAATTAAAGCTTTAGGTTCCCGTGGTTAAATGTGACATGGAAATTTGGCTAAAATCTTTTTGAACTGCATCTGTTTCGTGTACAGGTGTAAAGTGTTGACTATATGAACTCCAGTACTAAATAATACACAGAGAGAGGTAGCTGCAACCTAAATGCAGGTTTGCTGTAGAGGAAAAGTTCAAAACATTGTTTATGACTAAGATTGCATCATCATACTTGTGTTAATACACAAATGAGCCTCCATTCAGACACCTCTGCTGCAAAGCAGTTTCGTTCTTGCAGCAACAACCAATGTGTGGCATTACTGCAGCTGAACTGTCAGCTCAGTTTGTGTTGGGATTATTTAAGAGTGCCTCTAAGAGATGGCATTAGAATATTTATTTCATACTCAATAAGGCATTAAAGCTACTGGAACACAACCACATTTCTAAACTTCTAAGTATCCCAGGTAGTCAGACAATCTGACTTTTGAGTTTCTCACATCCAACAGGAACTGTCACCAAAGTTAGCAGTTTTCTACCATTCAAAAATCTTGCCAGCAAGGATGGGCAATCCTGAGTCTCAATACTTGTGTACTTAAATATACTATCTCTCCCTTGACCACCAGGTAGTACATGTTTGGCAGTATAATTCCATACTTATGTGAGTACTTGCCTAAAATGTTTGAGATCTATCCTGCATATCATGAGGATTTAGAACATGGAACATAGAACATACAGTGCAGAAGGAGACCATTGGGCCCATCGAGTCTGCACCGACCCACTTAAGCCCTCACTTCCACCCTGTCCCCGTAACCCAATAACCCCTTCTAATCTTTTGGACACTACAGACAATTTAGCATGGCCAATCCACCTAATCTGCACGTTTTTGGATTGTGGGAGGAAACCGGAGCACCCGTAGGAAACCCACGCAGACACGGGGAGAACGTGCAGGCTCCGCACAGACAGTAACCCAGTAGGGAATCGAACCTGGGACCCTGGCGCTATGAAGTCACAGTGCTATCTACTTGTGCTACCGTGCTGCCCGTAATATAATATTGTAACATTGAAGTACATAGAATCTACAGTGCAGAAGGAGGCCATTTGGTCCATCAAGTCTGCACCAAGTCATGCCCCTACCCTATCCCCGTAACCCAGTAATCCCACCTAACCTTTTGGACATTAAGGGGCAATTTAGCATGGCCAATCCACCTAACCTCCACATCTTTGGAGCTAAGCCCTTTATTTGCAGAGCAAATATGAAAACTAGTTTATCAAGAATGTTTTGCCACATTATCGTATTTATTTTGAATACACTTGCTGTCCCCACCTCAGTTTGCTCCATTTCCATAATTTGTGAACCATGAGCCTGTATCAGGTTTGATCTACGAGCACATTAACCAACATCAGCAGGATGTCAGTCTCGTGCTTGCAGAGAAACGGATTCATGCTTTCCCACACTACTGAATTATTGATTTATATGTCAAGATAAAAAGTATTTTCCCACAGTATTGAAATTACCATTCTAGGCGTGTCACTTGACTAATTGCACAAATTAACCTGTCTAATTGCACTTGTAACTAAGTTTTTGAAGAGATGTGCAAACTGATACTGGTGCAGTTCTGATCTTTAGGCTGCGTAGCCTACTAATCAAGTGAACAGAAGTGTTGTGACAGGAACTGTTCTTTTGTCAGAGCTGTTTAATGTTCAGTGATGCAAGGTTTGACTTTGTGTTTTCTACCGTATTGTAAAACCACAAGACCCTAAAGTCTGAAGTGCACAGAAGTATTTATTTCTTAAAACATTCTGCATTTACCTATGATATCGTGATTCAAATCTGCTATCTCTTCATAATTTACTGACGATTAACGGGGATAGATCCTACATTAATTCATCACCCAAACTGATGATTTGCATAACGTCAGCACCATTCACTCTGACTCGGATACTGAAGCAGGTCATTCCCATATATGGCAGAACGTGGACAAGATGAGGATTGAATTGACCATGGTGCAAATAACACCAGTCCCAGGCAATGAGCATCTCCAATAAGACAGGCTCTAACCATCTTGCCTTGACATTTAATGACATTGCCATTGTTGAATATTCTACTATTAGCATCCTGGGGGGTGTTACCGTTGACCAGAAACTGAACTGGACCAACCATATAAATATTATGGCGACAAGATCAGGTCAAAGGCTAGAAATTATATGGCAAGTAACTCGCCTCCTGACTCCCAAAGCCTGTCCACCATCTTCCATGCAGAAGTCAGGGATACAATGGAATACGCTCCACTTGCATGGATGAATGCAGCTCCAACAAAACTCAAAGCTCAACCCATCCAGGACAAAGCTTGTTTGATTGGCACCCCAACCCCCACCTTCACCATTCACTGATGCACACTGGCAGCTGTGTGAACCGTATACAAGATGCACTGCAGGAACTCACCAAGGCTCCTTCAGCATCACTTTCATAACCTGTGACCTCTGCCATCTTAAAGGACGAGAGCAACAGACCAGGGAACACCACCATCTACAAGTTCCTCCTCCAAGCTACGCGCCATTCGAACTTGGAACCATGGTTGTCGTTCCTTCACTGTTGCTGGATCAGAATCCTGAAACTCCCTCCCTACCAGTGTTGTGGGTTTGCCGACGCCACATGGACTGCAGCAGTTCCAGAAGATGGTTCACCCACCACCTTCTTGAGGGCAACAGGGATGGGCAATAAACGCTGGCCAAGCCAGCAATGCCCACCTCCTATGAATGAATACGTTTTTAAAAAATCTACAGTCAGATAGTCATTGACTTGAGAACCAATCGGACATTACTTTGTTGTTGTAATGGGCTTGTGTGTTAAATATCAGTGAGCAGTTTGGACTTCTTGTTCACCAGAGTTTCCTTTATTGCTCTGAACGAGTAGCATTGGCAAATCATGTATACCGAAAGATTATCTGCTGAAGACCACTTAATGCAGCGAATCATTTTTGTCAGTTAATTTGAACTAGATTTAAAACTCTGCCAAGCTGATTATTACTGCAATGGAAGGCAAGAGGACCACATGAGAGAATGGAGGAATTCATGAAATCTCTTTGCTGGTCACCCAAACTACAGCAGCTGCTTATTTTCATATTTGGTCTACTCCCTGTAGGTCATAGGAGTAGAAGTAAACCATTCGGCACATCGGGTCTTCTCCAATATAAACCCAGTATGTGCATCTCATAGCATTTTATATTAAATATCCACTGGACCACGATTTGGTGCCGTAAAACTGTAATGGAAATGGAAAGTGTGTCAGTAGTAATATCAACAGCTCAATGGTCACAAGTTTGGGGTTAAAGTAACAGAATATTTGGCTAATTGCTGTATTAGTTTCTATAATGCACAGAGTTTTATTCACTTCCATTTCTGAGAGTATTATGAACAGGCAGTCACAGTCTACTCCCAGTCTGCATCACCTTTGAGTGGAGGAATGCAGAGCTCCCCACAAGCTTTTTTCTAAAAACATGCTTGGAGTTCCTTTCAGTTGCGTCCAACTAGGATGCTGATGAACTGACGTTATAGTAAGTTGTATTGCATTGAAAGTAAAATGGTACAGTGGGTCATCAAGCACTTAATATTGGCTGCATGTTGCTAGTGGTGCACAACCCTTTTTTCAGATTGTTAATCATTACGAAATATGAAGCATAATTGACTCATTCACGTTAAATTGACTGAGACCAGGTCCTCTGGAAACTGGAACTTGGGCCTCAATCAAAACAGGATTAATGTATTCTTTTTAAAAAGTGCTGATGCTACTTATATTCACCCAGTAACCTGACAAATGTATAAATGTGCCCAGAGTTCCAAACTTTCCACAGCAGACAGCTGCCTTTTTTTGCTGAAGCTACACAAATGTATGTTTCAGTAGCTGTCTGCAGCTACATGTCAAACATGTTATTTTAAATTGTAGAAAACAAGATTATGGTGACATTATAAGAGCCACAGGCAAATTTGGAACAGTAAGTGACTTTAATACTGTTGTTGTACCAATTTGGCAAGAAGTTGGAACCATTTTGTTGATAAAGTTAAGAAAATAGAACAAAAACTTTTACTGAGTTCCTTCTCTCCCTATTTCCTGGGCCAATAATGCTCCATTAGGAGATTAAGTGGGTTATGTGCTCGCCTTCAAAGCCAGTCTAGGATAGCCAGAAAAATATTCACCGCAGCATTTTGCCATGATTTTTTTTTTGTTCCAAGTGTTAATTACCTGGCCTCCACTTGAATCACACAATAATTGGAAAGAAGGAAATGTGGAGTTGGGGAGAGTGAAAGCCAACCGAGGGAACATCCAATTCAGCAATGACCGGATTCAGTATTAATGGTTCAACTGGGTGATAATTCGCATCAGGGGTTTGACTCTGTATGTTATAAACCAAGGCACTAACCTGTTATCTGAAGTGAATCTCATCCTGTTCACTCCATGTGCTGGCAGAATGAAGGTCTAAATTACCCATTTGCAGTGATATTGGAATTGGAGATCTGATACAATGAGGGGGTTGGTGCTGTCTAGTTTATGAATAAACTCAGTAAGTTTATGGTGTAAAACTTAAAGATGTGCATATGCATACATGACTATGGAAGTACACAATTCCTGGTAAACAGGCAATGGTCAGATGTTTATTTCATTGAAAGAAGGTGTGATGTGATGCAAAGTAAATCTGGGACAAGCCTTTGTATCAGTTTGGGTATTGAAATGTATTTTTTCAGTGTTTCCAACTGGAAATTTCAATTCATGCTGGGTTTACCTGAGAAGACACCTCCAGTGTTAAAAGGACTCACAATGCGACACAAAGTCCAGTGTCATTGAGAAAAACAATACTAAATATATGAAACCTTAATATCTATTAAATCCAGTATCAAAAACATTGATTAGAATCATTTATTTTTTTGTTTCCTGGCTGGTACTTTTAACAAAGATTTATTGTAGATGCTTGTCTTAAGTTGCATGTTGATCAGGTACAGATCAGTTGGGCCACAGGTCTCTTGAATTGTCTGCTAAAGTCTGTTTGCAGCTTTCTATGAGAGCAATGTTGGGCTTCAGCAAAGGCACCCTGACTGAGATAGAAAATCTTAAGAGCAAAGATTATTATCAAATTTCTCAGTATGGATGGTGCTGCAGCTTAGCTTGTTAATGAAGAAAAGGATGTGTTTATGGTGGAACATTAGATTTGTTAACCTGATGTTCCTCCTGGGTCATTTTTGCTTGATTCAAGTTTTTCTGCACTCTTCAGATTTCGGGAAGGATACAGAATGTACATTTACGCATTCCGGATACATAATGTATATCTATGCATTCCGGATACATAATGTACATCTATGCATTCCGGATACATAATGTACATCTATGCATTCCGGATACATAATGTACATCTATGCATTCCGGATACACAATGTACATCTATGCATCCGGATACATAATGTACATCTATGCATCCGGATACATAATGTACATCTATGCATTCCGGATACATAATGTACATCTATGCATCCGGATACATAATGTACATCTATGCATCCGGATACATAATGTACATCTATGCATTCCGGATACATAATGTACATCTATGCATTCCGGATACATAATGTACATCTATGCATTCCGGATACATAATGTACATCTATGCATTCCGGATACATAATGTACATCTATGCATTCCGGATACATAATGTACATCTATGCATTCCGGATACATAATGTACATCTATGCATCCGGATACATAATGTACATCTATGCATTCCGGATACATAATGTACATCTATGCATTCCGGATACACAATGTACATCTATGCATTCCGGATACACAATGTACATCTATGCATTTCTGAACCTACTTCAGTATTTAAATGTTAAAGCAGATTTCCTCAATCGGTAATTTTATCATATATTGTTTTTTTAATAAGAATAATTGTAGCAAATAGAATTGCGATAAATACACAGCTTTTTTTTTTAAGGTATAATTTTCCTTGTATTTCCAGCAGAAACTATTTTTTTTACCCAGTTTGCACCATAATTTGGGTGAGAGTTGGGATTGGGTGCACAGCACTACCCTGTCCATTTTTACACTCCCAACTTTATTTTGTGAGGAACACGTCTTAAGCAACAAAACAAATCTGCATGCATGTTTCTCAGTGATTTGTATGAAATGCATTGGAAATAGATCAGTGAAATGTTTTCAATCATTTGGACTGAAGTGATGCTGGTTCTTAGAGTCCACTATTATAATAGGGGTTGGGAGTTGCATTTTAATAATCCAAATAGCCTCTACGGTTGACACAAGTCAAAATGGAAGCTTTGAAAAATAATATTTTGTATTTCACCAACAGCTTTGGCACCGGTAGTACGAAGTTTGTCACATTGTATTATCTTAATACCTAACTTAGCATTCACCAAATATGCCCTCAGTAATACACTGCTAAAACATGTATGTATTCTTGGCCTCTGAAAAGAAAACATCGTTATCCACTGTAACCTATCTCGACATCCTTGCGGTAGGATTTTTGACCGTTTTGTATATTTTTATTGTACATTTGTTGCTCTTGGACGAATTGTTGCAAAACTGCAGATTGCAGAATTGATAAACCTCAAGTACCAGGCAGTAAGCCTTTCCAGATATCTGGCAGTTGTGGGAGGGCTGAACACAGATCTGTATCTAATTCAGTCGTAACAAAGTCCAGTCCTGATCCTCCGTGAAGATTAATTCAATCTGCAATTACATCTTATCTCTATAGTTCATATGGTATTATACAACTTCTACCATAATATGACACACTCCTAAGTTAAAAGGCCTTTTCATTTTATTGGGTGCTGCTTTCCATCAACATTTTCTAACGATTGGTATGTACTGGCTTTAGAGTGGAACGCTGTGGTTCAGTTATAAGTCTTTTGTCACGTTTTACTCATAATACTTTTGTCACATCATTAAAAACCTTGTTCAGTTTACTTTGTGTGCCATTTAAGAGCTTTTTTGAATCAGAATAACTCCAAATTCAAATGTGTTCCAGTTGCAATCATGTGGAACAACAAAGTTCTGAACCTGCAAATTCCCATTTGTTGAACAGAGTAGCCCAATGTCAGCCTGTAGTTCATGGTAACAATTGGTTATTAACTGGTTCAGTTCCTGGATGCAATTTCACTGTGTCCAAAAGGCTTGATAAAATTCTCATTGGTGCAATAAATTAACATGTCTCACCTTAGTCAAAGCATTGGCCTGCATGAATGAATCTTGGCCTAGTTGACAGGTGCATCATTGCTTTACTTTCATTTTTGACTGAGACTAACCTCATTACATGTAACTTGGACATTGCAATCATGTCAGTGTAGTGGTTAGTATGGCCTGCAGTTGGATTCAGTGAAGTTAATCCAGATTTTCACTTCATACTTTTAGTCAATACCCAACCATATTTCTCACTTTGCTTATTTTATGTTTCCCTTCTGTAGCTGCTCTACTAATTGCCGTGCTGTAGTTATTTAAGTGATATGCTGAGTCATCTCCAATGACTTTATAATTTGTAATCAGTAAATTTATGAAGGATGTTAAAAGGTTTGCCTGCAGTGTGTACGCCCTTACTTCCTGCCATATTATAGATGTAACACTTGAGATGTCAAACTTTAATCTTCTAATTTATCAGACATGTGACCGAAGCGTTCAAACATCATTCCCAGATACAGTAGCCATATGAAACGCTCAGATAGATTTGGGCCAAATTGAAATATGTTACGGGAGTTATTGTTCCATTTGAAGTAGGAGGCCAATGAAGATGATCCCTGAGGTCCAAGAGCAAAAGCTACTGATTAGACTTATGAAACATGGGAGATTTTCAGTGTTCAGTTGAAGGGAGGGATCAAGATGTGGCTCAAGCATTGCCTCTTTCGGACTTTCATTGTGAACATTGATAGTCTGTGATTTGGGAGGATAAAAATGTGCATGAAGACCGAGTAGCTTTAAATGATGATGGAGGTGGTTCTCGAAATTAAGAAGTAAAAGTGGAAGGTTTAACCACTGAGAGGAGCACTAACAATTGAATTATGAAAAAGCAGCCGTAAGTGGAACCTGGTAGCTGCAGCTCCCAGAAGAGGGAAATTCATCAATTGTGAGAGGGGAATTATGGCCACAGTCTACTACCAGGTTATGCTGACATTAGTCTGAATCCACATTGGCATGAAGCCAGTGCATGAGATGAGCCTTGTTTACACTGGCACTGTATTTTGCAACATGGAGATCAAATGTGTTGCATTTCAGAGGATCAGGCTTGTGTCTGTTTTGAATCAACCCTCTGAATCACAGTCAAATTATACTTCAATCACAGACATGCTGAAATGATAAGTTTACTGAATGTGTGTCTGTCCATTACAAAATGCTTGAGTGTTGTCACATTTCAAGAGTGAGAGAAAAGCTACCAGTGCAGTTTATTTGGATCCAGCTAATTGGATTTATTTTTACTTCACAGGTACAGCTAAGGCTAATGTTGATTTGGATTTAACCAATTTGATTATCACAAGCATGTTATCACTGCAAATTCGATTTGGGGCATCTTCCAAGATACTCTTATTTTCCCACTGCTTCCTTCTCCCTCTTTAGTTGTCTGTTCTTTGGCCAGGCAGCCTGACTTGTTTTTCTCTAATCCCTTTATCTTTTTGTTCCTCTTCCCTCCCTATCTCCTTCATCTGCCTTTCACTTCTTTCTTCTCCTTTCTCTCTTGTCCAGATACTGCCTCCAAGGAGTCAGCAGCAGCAGTTTGAAGCGATAAACCACCAGACAGGCATTCACTGATTAATCGGTCCTGCACTGCCCTGATAGGGTGTTAATTTGTAAAGTTAATGGACAGACAGCCATGATAAGCTGCAGCAGCTGCTTCGTAGCTGCTGGTGTAGCAAGAAGGGAGGGGGATGGGATGGATTTGACACCAACTGGCAACAGACTAATATTTTGGTTGTACGCGAAAAATGCTCGTCGTAAAAGTGTTTAATGTGTTTATAACATAAAAGGCAGTGGAACATGTGTTACAATTTGGAACTGGTTCAAGTGTCGGGGGAAGAAGGCGTGTTGGTGATAAAATGTTGCCGTGACTGCAAAATGACATATGTGTATAGAGTGCTGTCTGCTGCCAGCATAATTTTACTCCTCCCTTGCCAAGCCTTCCCTTCTGTGCTGTTACAGTGATATATCCAGGCACCTTGCATGGAGAGAAATTCTAGTTATGACATTGCCAAGAGCCTGTGGCATTTTGTGTGGCTGCCAACTCTGAAGTTTATATGGCAGTTTGGTATCTGAATGGAGATGAGGGAAACCGGATCCTCGTATCAGCTCCACATTCTAGGAGCGCATAAACGCTCTGAATGAAGTGATGGAGGTTGACTGCTAGGGAGAAGCAAAAGTGTATCAGGAGATAAAACACAGACTCCTTGGGGAGTTTTTTAAACTACATTGAGACTTCATGCTCAACTCCCTTTTGCAGAATAGGTTTCCACAACTGTTTCAGCCAGCGTAGCTTGGGGGTTTGTGACCTCGAGAGCTTTTAAAGCCCTTTCCTTAGGGGAGTTTTATGGAGCTCAGAGGAAGGTGATTCATAAAGCGTAGCTAATGGAGAGAATAGGGAAGAAAAACTCTACAGCTGATGACTCTCCAGAGGGAGTCTGTGGCTTCAGGCTGAATACGTGGACATGCTCCGAGGTCAAGCTTCCTGCTGTTTGTTGGGCAGGGCTTCCATTTCCGGATGAAAAAGATACGATAGTAAACATTAATGAACATAGCAGCCTCAGCAAACATGACCCAGCGGGACTGCAACCTGTAGACTACCAGATAAATAATTTGCCTCCTTCCTAGAAAAGGCAAAAATATTAACATACAGGCTTGCAGTGTATCTAAATCTTTGGTCCAGAAGAGTGATCTTTTGACATCAATTTTATGGTGAGGAGGGTTTGGAGGAGAAGAAGAATTTAAATCTGTGACGTTTGTTTATCTGTGAAGGTTCAAAGTGATTTGGTATAAACTCTGTATACGGACATTTTTAGTGGTTGAACTTAATTCAGTGTTCCTAACAGTATGAAAGAAGCGAGGCAGTTTTAAGTGGAGGATTTAGACTTATTGGGGTGAAAAAAGCACTACAGTCTCTTAAATATTAGTTAGTTTAAGACAGCCATTTTAAAAGCTCGCTCAGCCCCTTAATCTGCTGTCTACCCACATTGAAGGGAGAAGGGAGGCTTTACAATTGCAAGGTCTGATTCCTTTGGCTATTCAAACCTATCTTAAATTAAATTAAACACATGCTATTTTTTCATTAATCATTGTGCACTTTTATTACACGCTTTGATGAAAAGAAGTTAAACATTGGTATTTACCATGAAAAGCATTCTGAATTCCATACTGTTTATAGTATTTTTTTTAAACCTACTTTATTTTGGTAAAAATGGCTCCTCGTCCAAACAGCACAAAGCTGCCATTGAGGGGGCATAGAATTTTAATGTTTCTAATCCTGATTTATCATGGTTGAGAACAATCTGGGGAAGTAATTATGTATTTCATAGGAGTTTACATTAGAATAGTGTACAGTTAATAGAAATGGATCCAGTGTGTTCAGGAAGGAAATGGTTTTGCTTTTTCAAATTGTACATACTTAAGAGAATTATACACCGTGGGTACAGACCCGAAGCAAACCAAATCCACAGGATTGGTTGGAGACTAAGATAAGACATTTAGCTTGTTGGTGCTCGTGTTCATAATCCTTTCAGCCATCCATATTCAAAATGAAATTGCCATTCTGTGTAACCCATTGAGTGCTGTAGGTTCTTCATTCTGTAACTGCAGGCGGAATTATATATACCTGGGAATAGTTATCAGTCCGGATGACAAATCATTAAGACCAAAGGTAAAACTTGATCTGAAATGAGGCTGCAGCCTTAAAATCACTCCCTTGTACACTCTGGAGGACTGCTCCCTCCTTTAGTTCTACTTCAGCATTTGCTGTGTGTGCCCTGTGCACTCCATGTATGTAATTCCTGATGGAATACACAAAGTAGTGGAAAAGGTTGTGACTTTAATACTGCTAATCCATAGTTAGTAGCCATGAAAAGCTATAAATCTTTTGAGCATTATATGTACCCATGGGCATGCACGCACGCACGCACGCACACTTTCTACTTTTAGAGAGAAAACTGGAGTTAATATGTGAAAATTTACAGTAAATTGGTAAATGAATTAAATCTTTTTAACCTGTCTCCAACCTTTGACATGGTTGGCCACACGATCCTCCTCTGATGCCTCTTTACTGTTATCAAGCTGGGTGGAACTGCTGTCACTTTATTCCATTCTTACCCATCTAATCATGGCTATGATGTCACTTGCAATAGCTTCTTTTCCTGACCCTGCACCATTATCCCGTATTCCCGTAACAGCCTCCCCGAACAGGCGCCGGAATGTGGCGACTAGGGGCTTTTCACAGTAACTTCATTTGAAGCCTACTCGTGACAATAAGCGATTTTCATTTTCATTTCATCTCTGGTGTACTCCAACAATCTATCCTTCGTCTTCTCCTATTTCTCACCTGCTGCCCCTTGGCTCATCGTTCAAAAAGCACACCTTTAGTTTTCACTTGTATACTAACAACACCAAGCTCTCCCTCACCACCTCCTCTCTCAGCTCCTGCGCTCTCCCTCACCACCTCCTCTCTCAGCTCCTGCACTGTCCCTCACCACCTCCTCTCCCAACTCCTGCACTGTCCCTCACCACCTCCTCTCTCAGCTCCTGCACTGTCCCTCACCACCTCCTCTCCCAACTCCTGCACTGTCCCTCACCACCTCCTCTCTCAGCTCCTGCACTGTCCCTCACCACCTCCTCTCCCAACTCCTGCGCTGTCCCTCACCACCTCCTCTCTCAGCTCCTGCACTGTCCCTCACCACCTCCTCTCCCATTTCCTGCACTGTCCCTCACCACCTCCTCTCTCAGATCCTGCGCTGTCCCTCACCACCTCCTCTCCCAACTCCTGCACTGTCCCTCACCGCCTCCTCTCTCAGCTCCTGCACTGTCCCTCACCACCTCCTCTCCCATTTCCTGCGCTGTCCCTCACCACCTCCTCTCCCAACTCCTGCACTGTCCCTCACCATCTCCTCTCTCAGCTCCTGCACTGTCCCTCACCACCTCCTCTCTCAGCTCCTGCACTGTCCCTCACCGCCTCCTCTCTCAGCTCCTGCACTGTCCCTCACCGCCTCCTCTCTCAGCTCCTGCACTGTCCCTCACCACCTCCTCTCCCAACTCCTGCGCTGTCCCTCACCACCTCCTCTCCCAACTCCTGCACTGTCCCTCACCGCCTCCTCTCTCAGGTCCTGCACTGTCCCTCACCGCCTCCTCTCTCAGCTCCTGCACTGTCCCTCACCACCTCCTCTCCCAACTCCTGCGCTGTCCCTCACCACCTCCTCTTCCCAACTCCTGCACTGTCCCTCACCACCTCCTCTCTCAGCTCCTGCACTGTCCCTCACCACCTCCTCTCTCAGCTCCTGCGCTGTCCCTCACCACCTCCTCTCTCAGCTCCTGCACTGTCCCTCACCACCTTCTCTCTCAGCTCCTGCACTGTCTCTCACCACCTCCTCTCTCAGCTCCTGCACTGTCCCTCACCACCTCCTCTCTCTGCTCCTGCACTGTCCCTCACCACCTCCTCTCCCAACTCCTGCACTGTCCCTCACCACCTCCTCTCCCAGCTCCTGCACTGTGCCAAATTATCAGACTTCTTATCTAATATCCAGTACTGGACGAGCAGAAATATTTTCCAATTAAAGATTGGGATTTCTGAAGCCATTGCTCTGCTCCAAACCTTGTTACCTGTCTACCAACTCCATCCCTTGCCTGGACCACAGTCGGAAACTAAACCAATCTGTCCCCAATCTTGACATATTTGTCCATGAGCTGAGCTTCCAATTTCCTGTTTGTGCCGTCACCAAGACTGCCTACTTTTACCTCAGTAACATCAGCCCACTTCACCCCGTCTTAGTTCATCTGCTGCTGAAACCCTCATTCATACCTTTAATATCTCTAGACTTGACTATTCTGATGCACTCCTGGCTGCTCTCCCCTGTTCTCCCTCTGTAAACTTGACATTATCAAAGACTCTGCTACCCATGCCTTAGCTTGCACTGAGTCCTAATTAACTATCACTTCTGTGCTTGTTGACCTACATCGGCTCCTGGTCAAGCACAGCTTGATTTTAAAATGATGATCCTTATTTTCCAATCCCTCCGTGATCTCGCCCCTCCTTATCTCTGTAATCTCCTTCAGCCACACAAGCCTCCGAAGTGCATATATTTTGCATTCTTCTAATTCTGGCTTTTGAACATCCCTGATTTTTAATCACTGCACATTTAGCAGCTGCATATGCCCTAAGCTCTAGAATACCAACCCTACCCCACTCTGCCTCTCCCCCTCACTTCTTCTCTCCAGTAACACACTCCTTAAAATCTACCTCTTTTACTGTCTTTGGTTATCTCTTTTTATAACTTTAGAGTACCCAATTCTTTTTTTCCAATTAAGAGGAAATTTAACATGCTCCTTGCCTCCTTACCGCCCTCCTTTCCCCTCTCTCCCCACCACCCTCCTTCCTTTCCCTTCTGTTCGTACAGAGGCAAGGGTATCTGGTCTCTCCAGTGCAAAATTTATGGTTGTACCGTTTGTTTTTTTGTAGAAACGTGTTGTGAACTGTTTTAATAATCAGAGTATCCATCCCCCCTCCCCGTACATTGGTACTGAGGGGAGGATATCCTGTTTCTCCAACACAACATGAGTGTTTGTACCATTTGGCCTTGTATATATTTTTTACTGTTTTAATAAAAAGATATGGTCAATCCACCAACTCTGCATATTTTTGGGTTGTGGGGGCGAAACCCACGCAAACACGGGGAGAATGTGCAAACTCCACACGGACAGTGACCCAGAGCCAGGATCAAACCTGGGATTTTGGCGCCATGAGGCACCAGTACTAACCACTGTGCCACCGTGCTGTCCCCCCTGTCCTTGGTCATCTGACCTAATAATCAGGTGTTTGTCACTAGCATTGCTCCCTTGGATCAAGCTACTAACCAATATCAGTTTGGTGTGTCAGCAGTGGTAGGACCACTGGATGCGCTGCCCTTGAACAACCAAAAAATTATCTAAACGTTTAACACATGATTTTTTTTTTCAAGCTCCGGTTAAGGGGGTGATGGGAAATTTGATTGATTTCTGGTCTATAGTCTACTCGTCATTACATTCCTAATATTAACTGACTTAGCTAAACATTTTCAACTGACAAGTGCTTTTTGTGTATTCAAGTACTTCTCTTGTTGTTTTGTATAAATAAATCCATACAATTGGCAACCTGAACATTTAGTATATATAAAATAGAAGATACAGAATTTCTAAGAATTCCAGTACTTCAAAGAAAAGTACTTGAATACACAACTAAAAACACTAGCACTTGTCAGTTGAAAACTTTTAGTTAAGTCAGTTAATATTAGGAATGTAATGATGAGTATATTGTACACAGTGCTAAATTGCCTTTTTTTAAATTTGGCAATTTGGTGTTTACACTCCTTTTAAAATAGATGTGCAAATTAAGAGTCCCAAAAACAAGTCTTTTATGCCCAAATTAGAGAGTAGCAGCTTTTAATGTCCCGGTCCATTTTAACATACTGGTTAATCCTTTTCCCAACCGCCTCTCATCAACATTAAGCAAATAATGTGTAGCTGCTTACATTAACTGGGTTGCTTGAGAATCCCGTAACCACAGATGGTTTTCATTGAAAATCAATTTTGAGTACAAAAGGCTTACTGAGCTTGACAAGTCAGGTTTATGACTGGTGGGAAGTCTTGGCATGTGAAACTTGAAGGAAGTTCAATCCCCTTGCGCCAAGGGGAGACTAGATCAAAGTGACGGGGTTAATTGATGAAATGGCACTCTCAAAGTAAGCCAGGTCTGAGGGGATCAAAGAAATTTGCTAGAACTTTGCAGGCTGCTGCATCAGTTCTGTCCAAGCGTGCAGCATGCACTATTATTTTTTTCTCTGCCTCTTTGAAAAGATTTACAAAAATACTTTCTACATCACCCAGGGTCTACCTGTGAGTTTTCAGTCATAGTGGAATAATAATCAACAATAACGTTTGCAAAGCGAAAGTAAATTGCATGTCCTGCAGTGCAGAAATCGTGGCTTTGTCAGTTTTTGCGTGTGTTTCAAGATCTATGGGTGCTTTCTCGTCAAAAGTCTGCCCACACTGTTTGAAGGCATATTTGTCAAAGAGCGCAAACGTGTATTGAACACACCATGTGTTGTTTATTTGCATGGAACTGTTGCGCAAGAACATTTTTGATCCAACAGCCTTGAAATACTGCCTCTTGGTTGTGACCATAACTGTTTTCTCACCAAAAATTGGATTGGCAAACTATTCATGTTCTGTTTACATCCAAACAAATGGATAATTTTATCAACTTTATGCCCTTGCGTGTGTATCGCTAGTGATTTTTTTTGGCCTTGGATAGCAAAACACTTCCCTCTACTGGTGGTTTTCAAGTAATACATTGGATACAAATCACTAATCTTAACATATATCTTCTCCGCTTTTCCCACAGGCATCAGATGTAGGCTCCGAGAAACTCTTCTCACCTGCAGCAAGTAAAGGTATGTTTATCTTCTTCTTATTCAGGGCAAAGTTTAAATTCTTCAGAACACTCAAACATTCAGCAATCTTTTCAACATTCTATGAACTGAAGTCTCGGATAGTTCTAAATTGATTTGTGTCAGATTTAAATCACTGCATTTAATTGAAAGGATACTTAAAATTAACAGTGGGAATTAGCAAATTGCCCAAAGTGTTTTCAAAGCTGAATAATAGAACCTTGCTGTTAGTCGGGCAAATGCTTTTCAAATTCTGTGCAATTTTATAATCCAGATTTATGAAGGCATTACTTGTCTTCCTTCCCTAAATCTTAAGGTCAGAATTTCACTTCCAAATTTTAGCTCCTATAATCAGGCTAAATTTGATATTCAACATTGTTCACATTTGTTGCATAATGTGACCATTATGGTGTGTAATTGAAAACCTGATCAACCTTTTTTTTAAAACTCACTCATCTGTTCTGTCTTTTCCCTCAAACTTTGTCAGAGTTACTTAAATATTGAAATGCTTAGAATGGTCTCTCATTAATGTGCCTTTTCTTTTGTGAACTGTATTCAGTTAAGAATGTGCAGGCTCAGCACAGAGCCCCTGTGGACAAAGCTCCACACCAGGTACACACACTAAATATCTGCCAGTATTTCCCCCTTGCTACATTTTCTCTGTTCTTAAAGCAAAGTTGCCACCAATTTACAAATACAAATGGAGTAAACAGGATCATACTGGAGGAACAGTTTGGTGTTTGGAGCATCTGTTTAATATCTGCTTGCATTTGCAACTCAAAATGCTCAGATCTTTCAGTAACTTCAACTGGAAAATTAGCTGATTACGTCAGAAGTTTACCATCTGCAATATTTCAGTAGATACTTATACCACAATTCGAAAGAAATAATCATAAGATGTTAATGTTATGCTACTGACAAAGATCTATGTTTTGCAACACTTTTTTAATATGATGACTTCAAAAAAAGCTTAGAATTAAAAATGATTAGACACTACATTTGGAATCCAAGTTGTGTAGGTGAGTACAGTTATAAGCAGACATGGTTTAATTATGGGATCATGTATACCATTGGCAGCAGTACCTAAGGCCCTAAATTCGGGAATTCCCTCACTGAATCTCTCTCTCCTTTCCTCTTTATGTGCCTTTCTCTCTCTCTCTCTCTCCTCTAAGATGTCGCGAATAGACTGTTCCTCTTTGACCAAGTTTTTGGTGACCTGGCCTGATTCCTCTGTGTGTGGCCCAGTGTCAATTTTCGTTTGACCTATGTAAAAGTACTTTGGGACCTTTAACTACATTAAATGCTATAAAACGACAAATTGTTGCTAACTGGTGGTGTTTGTAACTTCTGGTATTTCAATACATCCTTGCTATTTCTTTTACAAGGATCAAATTTCTTGTGCTTTTTGATTAGAACGCTGTTAAGGACATTAACATTTGCGCTGTAAAACACTGATGATTAAATTTTAATGAAAATGAGCTGTAGCTTTGTGGTTTGTCTCTTTTGCATAAAAGTACTTGGCTGCAAATATTGTTTTTCAAAGTTAGGGGTTACAAAGCTCCTGTGAGGTCTTTGGTCCTTTGCCCTCCACTGAATGATCCGTTCTCAAGTAACAGATTCCAGCAGTTACACCCACGAATAGTCAATGTAGAAACATAACTGATTGCTCAATCTTCAGTATATGTTGCACAGACTGGATGCCCTGCAGGAGCATGAAAGGTATTAATAAGAAATGATCTTATAGAAAGCCCATTTATTTGAAGTGGGACCATTTCTAAAGTGATGAGTGAGGCAGTTCAGTTTACAGCTGGGAATAATTAAGGCGTAAGATTTTTTAAAGTCCTTCTATTTCACAAACATCTTTTGTTGGCTACATTGTTCTGGCATCTTGTGTCCAACTACTTTTCCATTTTCCTTCACCTTTTCCCACTTCCTCTATTTGTTTTATCTCACTCTCTTGTGCCTTTACTCTCCCAAGCCAAACACCATTCCTTTTACATGAGGATCGAGATAGTGACCCTGATAAGTATGGGGGAGAAGAAAAAAGTGCTGTACTGATAGGTGGAGAGAAATAAGTTTGGATGGGGTTCATTTGGAGCATAAGTAGTGGCTTAGATCTGTTGGTTGAAGAGTCTGTTTCTATACTGCAAAACTCTTATGTTAACCAAGGCTGCTCCAAAAGTACTTTTTGATCAGACTGGTAGGAATTCTGTGAGCGTGGCAGTGGGCGACATGCTGTCACTACTTTTTTTACTTTGTTCCATTTCTTCAGTAACATAGTTGGTTTTGCTTTTATTTCTCTTAGCAATTCCATAGAATGTCACCGCTAAAATCAGGAACTTGCAGTACAAGGAGGATCTGTGGTGCGCTAGCCACACTGTTAATTGCTGTCTCTTCCCAGATTAGCGCTCTGTACAGCAACCCAGCAGTTTCTGAAAATATTTACTTGGGGTAAAAATAACAGAAATATTTGCATTTATAATGTGCCTTCAGAGAAACAATCTGAGTGCTTCAAATGAAATAGAATCACCCTTATGTTGACAGATTGGGCAGGAATTTTCACACACCAACTTTGCAGAAATTACCATGAGCTTAATACTAAACAAATTTATGCAATAAATCACACAGCATGTGGAAAGCAGCCTGCCTCCGACGATATTAGTGATTTTCTCACTTTGTGGTGACATTATCTATTTTAGAATTTAAGGGCGTTTAAAAAATATACACCTTTGTCTGACTAGTCAAAGTGTGGTTTCTGTCACTCACAATGCTGATTTTTAAAATTTAGAAAATGTGGCCTTTTTTCTCTCCAAGCTTCGTTTTCCCCTGTGTCCCAAATCAAATTTTCTACATATGCATCAACAGAATACTGAAGTCTTTGTGAGGGTCACCACAGTTGCTTTCGAAATGTTGGTTTTAGTTCTGCAGTGTTAATTATTTAACTATTGAAATTTCAGCAACTTTTTCTTATGACTGTACCCTAATGAATTTTTATTCTCATTACTTCTCTCTGCAGTATTTGAATGTTAAATTAGCAACTGATTAAAGAACAAGCACACACCAAGTGGTTGTGGCAGTTTGAACAAGGGTTCAGTTACGTTTTTCAATGGTGCTGATTTTAGAATGGAGCCTCCCTGATACAGAATTTAGTGCGGAAATTGCTATTCCTTTATGCATTTTATATCATTCAGACTGATGTATTTTGTTTAAAATGGGCATCGTATACTAATTTGGTCATCCGTTTTTAAGCTGCGTAGTTTTGCAATTCAGATATTGGTATTGAGGTTTTGCTGTTTGCTTTTAGCAAGAGGAAACCTACTTCTGTTGAAAGGTTTATGATGGAAATGAATTGCTTGTATATCATTAACAACTAGCGCATAAATGTGGCATAGCCCTTCCTGGCTCTCCTATGGTCAAAATGGGAGGTTTCTGACAGCTGATTGATGGACAGAAACTTTGTGTCCTGGCCCAGTGTAGGAAGCAGGTTTGTGTTTGTTGATAAAGAAAGCCTTTTTTTAGGTTTTGGTTGGGGAAGTGCATTCCAGAATTTTTTAGACTCCTGCTGCAGTCTCTATTCAAGTCATTGTACAATAGTCTACTGTTTAAAGAGCCTGATTTTTGTTATGAAAACCAGTCGTAAAATATACTGCTGGTTTAATTATTTTGGAAGGATCTTCAAGGTCTTGTGGGTTCTGGTTGGTTTTACTCTTCCTGCTCTGTTAACAGAATGTGCTGGCTTGTCATGTTGCTGGCATGAATGTAGACCACCAGAGGGTATTTTCTTTTTGTCCCATAACCGAGCTCTGCTTTCCTCCTTTGGGACACTTCTAAACCTTTTCAACTCCTGAAATATGTAGCCTGAAGGGAGAAATGGTCAGGCTTCATCATAATCACAAGAGCTTTGTGTAGGCATCTGTAGAGAATCAGTTAAAAGAAAGATGTGTTGACCCATAAGCATATATGTGTCCATTAATGGAAATATTTTACCCCGTGGAAGTGGATGAGTTTACTGTTGTGAAATCCACAGTTTCATTTAGGCTTTTTCAATTTAACTACTTGATCAAGGTATAGATGGAATTCAGAACTAAATATCCCATTTAATAGTTTGCACAAGTCAGATGTTTTGAGCACAAAGTGATATTAGTTCAATAAGTTCTTTATTTCAAAATGCTCATGCAAATTGGTGTAGTTAAAAGGGTTAAACTTGCAGGCCTTTGTCTAGCTTGAGCGTGCAAGTTGTTTTTGTGAATAGTGCCTCACAGCTATGATTAATTTTGACCCACGGTATTAAGTGCATTTTCAGAAAGTGTATTGAATTGAATGTTTACTGTATCAACTGGAGTAGACCTGGGAAGCTTAGAGGATTATGATGCTTAAACACAGATGGCATTTTAAGCCATTCTTAATTGTTTCCATTAAACCTACCAACCCAACATGTTCTGCTCATACCCTGGACGGATACAGCAGGTATGACCTTCTGTATTTTCTCCATTTTGATGGTGCATTTATACCCATGTCAGTGAATTTAAAATTGCTTAAAATGCTTGTGAAGATATTTGTAAAGTGATTTTGTTTCTAAGAATAGAGATTTCACTAAAAATGTAGCTCTTCTATTTGACTCTCTAATAAAGAGGGGAAAGGAAATCTGAGGTCGCAATCTATACTTTACCACTCCTTACTGACACTGTGCTGCTAAAATAGTGACATAATGTTATTACTAAACCAAAGCTATGGTATTTTTAGTTCAAGATCGAAGTGATGTCAGTTGGTTAGATGTGGATTTTTTTTTTGTCCGTTTAATTCAAAACAGAAATAAACTAAGTAAACTATAAATAAACTAAATTCATTTTAGAAGTAACTGCTCTGTATAATCTAGGACAAACAGCCATTCATCAATTCTGACTGGATTGAAATAAAATAAATCTATGTACAGTATACTTAACACAGCAGGGATTAACTGAAGCCATATGAGTTTGGTGCCAAGATAGTTAGGGTGAAGGTGAGAGGGAGTTAAGAGTGGTCCTGTTGTGTTAGCTATGTAGGCGTGAATGATAAGATGCGTGAGCTGGGCTGTGCGGCATTTCTTGCTCCCACCTGTGTTCACCACTTTTTGTATTTATGTATCTGTAATAATTGCTTTAAAGTATTCCCAAGCCTGTCTGGAACAATGTCAACAGAAATTGAGTGCTCCAGAGGGAAATGGGTTGATAGATTAGTAAGTGAGCATTCAGTTTCTTCCACCACCTCTTAGCAGTGCATGTAATTTGTTGATGTGCTCATTCAGGTATTTTGTGTGGGTGCCTGGAGGATTAGGCATGTTGAAACTGACAACCCAAGAAGCAAATTAAATTGGATGAACTATTTCAAAAGTACCAGAAACTTGAAGAAAAAGTATTGTTTTATTTCAGGCAAAACAAATGCTGAGCAGATTGATTGGTGATGTTTGGAAAAGCAACGTTACAGCTATCAGTGTAATGCACAAAGTGACAGTCCATCATTCGAAGTAAAGAGCCTTGTAGGTATACGAACAAAAGATATCAGAGCAGGAATGGATCATTTGGCTCTCGAGGCTGCTGTGCCTGATTGTCCAAATCTGGTAGCAAGAAAGACATTTCAAAAGCAATGTCCTCTCTCAAGCCAACTTGCCCAGAGGTGCTAATCACTTAACACCAGCTCTGTTGAGCAGGACATTCATTTGTACACCTGACACCAAACTCCAGAAGCAATTGCTCTACTCAGAATTTGGATGTAGCAGGAGGACCCCGGAAATGCTTTAGGGATGCCCTCAAAGCATCCCTAAAGAGGTTGAACACATCATCTGCATGGGAAACCTCCAAGCAACCCATCTACCCAACCCTTCAAGCACCACCTGCCCCGCCCTACATATGGGAGATCAGCAAATCACACATTGGACTTGTCCGCTGTCTCAGAACCCATTAAATGAAATGAAAATCGCTTATTGTCACGAGTAGGCTTCAATGAAGTTACTGTGAAAGGCCCCTAGTCGCCACATTCCGGCGCCTGTTCGGGGAGGCTGGTACAGGAATTGAACCGTGCTGCTGGCCTGCCTTGGTCTGCTTTAAAAGCCAGCGATTTAGCCCAGTGTGCTAAACCAGCCCCCATCGAATCCCATATCACTATAGCACCTCCAGTCTTCCTCCTCCCATACTGTATAGCTGAGCCACCCGTGATGCCATGAACTTGGCTCTTGCTCACCAGCTTGCTCACCTGCATCCAAATTGTAAAAGCAGCCTCAGGAGATTGCTGTCGTCTATTGTTCACTATAGTCTAAATTAAAGCTAAGGTGGCTTTTTAGCCACCAATGGGTTGTGGTAACAGAAGTGGGCAGGTACGGAATATCAAGCCGCCAACCTGCGTGCTAATCCCTTGGCTCCATCCTGGCCTCAGGCCATTTGCCCAGTGGCAACTAGGGAGGGGCAATAAATGGGGCAATAACCAGCGACACCCACATCATGTAAATTAATTTTTAAAAAGCAGCAATCTCGTCCATCACCAATGACTTCTGTGCATTTACATTTCTCAGCGCAAATGTGTTGGAGGAAATTTATTGGTCGTCAAGAAATCACCCGAGGAAAAATGTGCCAGGTTATAAATTATTGAATGTAAACACTGAGCATTTGATCAGCCATCTGTATAAAGAAACCGCCACAATTCAATGCTGAAACTTGATCTTATCCAGTAAGGAAGTAGAACATTTTCTGATGTGAGGTCATAACAAGTGTTTGATATGAATACATATCAGAGTGCCAGAGGTGTTTTGTTTATTGTTTTTATGACTTAAGGTTGATGGACTTGAGGTTTAATTTTAATGGAAAATAGTGGCTGAAATTTTAAGATGATTTAAGTTCCTTAATGCAAGTTATTTCTGTTTTGAGCATGCAAATTTCTTATGACAACATTAGGGATACTATATAAATGTTATAAAATGCCCCATGGTGCTTTGCACAAGCATAATGGAGCAAACTTTGACACTGAACCACATATGAGATATTAGGCCAGATGACCCAAAGCTTCATCAAAAAGATAAGAGTTTAAGGAGAGCCCCAGAGAAAAATGTCTGTTAGTGGTTTTGCCACAGGGTGATGTTATGCAGGGGCTGTTTAGCACACTGGGCTAAATCGCTAGCTTTGAAAGCAGACCAAGGCAGGCCAGCAGCACGGTTCGATTCCTGTAACAGCCTCCCCGAACAGGCGCCAGAATGTGGCGGCTAGGGGCTTTTCACAGTAACTTCATTGAAGCCTACTCGTGACAATAAGCGATTTTCATTTTTCATTTTCAGATGCTAGGCAAGTCTGTACCTCCAAATCTTGCCCAGGAAGACAAAAAACAAATAAAGAGGACACTTCACCCTTCCTTTTCAGAGTCATCCTCTTCCATTGACCATCGAAGGAGGCACAGAGGATGGTCTCATCTGGCCTCACCGAGATTCTGAGGCTTCATTCCCATCATCTCTCAAGAGATGAAAGAATGCCAATCTATCAATTAAAGAGGAGCAGTGTAGGGCGGCACTGTTGATGCAGTGGTTAGCACTGTTGCCTCTTGGCGCTGATGACCCGGGTTCAAGCCCCTGTCACTGCCCGTGTGGAGTTTGCACATTCTCCCCGTGTCTGCGTGGGTCTCATCCCCACAACCCAAAGACGTGTAGGTTAGGTGGATTGGCCACGCTAAATTACCCCTTAATTTGGAAAAAAGAGGTTGGCATGTTCCACAGTGGTTAGTACTGGGACTGCGGAGCTGAGTTCCCGGGTTCGAATCCCGGCTCTGAGTCACTGTCCGTGTGGAGTTTGCACATTCTCCCCGTGCTTGCGTGGGTTTCACCTTCTCTCCTCTCCCCCCCCCCCCCCCCCCCCCCCCCCTGGCCACGCTAAATTGCCCCTTAATTGGGAAAAAAAATTGGGTACTCTAAATTTAAATTAAAATAATTGGGGAAAAAAGAATTAGGTACTCTCAATGAAAAAAGTGGAGCAGTAAAGTGAAGCTATGTATAGAACATTAAAATTTTAGAACTTGTACATAGTGTGTCCTCAAATTGTTCATTTTCCTTTGGGTAAGACTCCGTACTGGTAATGTGAAGTTGTAAAATTATCCTAATAATTACTGATGATTAGTGGGTACAGGTATTGTGTATTATAATTGCTGTATTTGCTTCCAGATCATCAGTTTAACTTTCAGTAACATTGCTGAATTAATTGCATTAAATAGCTTTTAAGAGGTGATTTATATGGTCATATTTAGAGAATTCAACTCCCTTGCTAGCCAGAGTATTTTTTGGGTGAAATTGTATGATTTCTTAACTTTCATACCAAGTTATCAGGAGTAGAATTGCAGAAGTTTATTTCTGGAAAGTCAGAGTTTCCTTCCCTTGCTCGTGTGATGCTTGAGTATAAGAGTATTGGCCTCTTCGAGCCGTAATGTCTTTTAGTGACCTGTGTTTTGTAGATTAAGCATGGAATTTCTCTGCAATCAACTTCAGCTGTGTTTTAGCCTTTTGTGCCAATGTTGTCATGCACCAAGGAATGGAACACATACTGATGGTATCATCCCACTCCAGGAATGAGAAATGCCAAATTGACCATGTTCCAAGTGGTTGGAAACCTTTTGATCTGTATTCTAACAGTTTACTCCTTAATTTGGTTGTTTTGTAATTATTCTCAGTTATCTGTTGTTGCTAAGGAATATAATAGTCGACAAATGATGAGATTCACATTAAATTCCTAAAGTGAACATTTTGATCATTCTCAATGGAGTAATGTTGTAATGGAATCTGGCTTCGATTTGAGTTCTGTATTAACAGACGTTTCTTGAAGTAATGGACCTAACCATCGATGGTGGGGAAAATACGGCAGAAGACATGGGCTAAGTTTTGTAGGACATACAGCATTCACTCTTGTGATGGCATTTAAGGACTGAACTGCATTCTGCCTCAAATATAACATGAATCTGCTGTGTTCTGACATGAGACTGTGTTCAGTCGCATCCTGCTTCTCAGGATTGTTGAAGCAAAGATCAACTGAAGTCTCACACTCGGGGCAGCAGCCCTTTCTGGAATTGGGAAAGTAGAGGTGTCAGTCAAAGGCTGACAGTCAAAGAGTCATCTTATTATAAGGTGACTCTTATAATAAACTAGCCTGCTGGGTGGCACGGTGGCGCAGTGGTTAGGACTGCTGCCTACAGCGCTGAGGACCTGGGTTCAATCCCGGCCTCGGGACACTGTTTGTATGGAGTTTTCACATTCTCCCTGTGTCTGGGTGGATTTCACCCCCACAACCCAAAAATGTGCAGGTTAGGTAGATTAAATTATCTTTAATTGGGGGGAAAAATAATTGGGTGCTCTAAATTTATTTTTAAAATAAACTAGTTTGCTAACATCCACTGTCAAGATTCACATGTGAATAATGGCCACTTAGGCAAGGTGCCAGGGGTTGCCCATGCGTGTGGAATGAGACCTCAACAAGGAATTAATGCATTGAGCAGAACAAATTGCTAATTGGGGAAGAAACTGAGTCCCATACAAGTTAATTCTTGAAATAAAGTAGCCATTTCCTTGCAGAAATTCTCATTCCCTGCCTTCTGCTTAGAAATTGATAGCTCAGCATTGAGAGTTCATGTGCCATTTACTTTGATGCTCTTTTGGGATGTGTGAGCAATGCTGGAATTCTACTTTGGTATTATTTGTTGAAGATCTCTACACTGAAATAGGGGGGGGAATTTGAGTTGGAAAAACAAACTCAGAACTTTCGTCTGCAAATTTGATGTAGCTATTTGAGAATAAAGTAAGTCTGGATATAATTAATTTAGGCTGTAGCATTCAGCAGTAACCTGGTGACATGCGCTGGATTAGCACACTGGGCTAAATAGCTGGCTTTTAAAGCAGACCAAGGGCAGGCCAGCAGCATGGGTTCAATTCACGTTTCAGCCTCCCCGAACAGGCGCTGGAATGTGGCGACTAGGGGCTTTTCACAGTAACTTCATTTTTTAAAAAAATTTAGCGTGTCCAATCCACCTACCCTGCACATGTTTGGGTTGTGGGGGTGAAACCCACGCAAACACAGGGAGAATGTGCAAACTCCACACGGACAGTTACCCAGAGCCGGGATCGAACCTGGGACCTAGGCGCCGCGAGGGCCGCAGTGCTAACCCACTGCGCCACCGTGCCGCCCCTCAGTACCTTCATTTGAAGCCTACTTGTGACAATAAGCGATTTCATTTCATTTCATTTCACATGTAGAAAATGCATAAGGTACTGAGCTCCGTAGACTGGGTGGGCGCACTTTTTCAAAATTCCCAGCTCCTGCAAAATTACTGCTTAGCACGTTTAAAACCACATAAAATAAATGGCACAGCAGTGCACAGATACACACGTGAAATCAACGGTGTCATTGAAAACAATTTAGTTCAGGACATGAGCATTTTGCTACATTTCCAGGTGCGTGCTACATACTTTAAAATTCACACCTAGTTTTAAATATTTTGTTTCCCAAAAATGTCAAACTTTTTAATTCACTATTTTCTTTTCTAACTTGTTGCAACAGAAGTCTGTTTTGTCTAGCGACCTGGGGCACTTATGAAAGGAAAATACTGCAGATGCTGGAATTTGAAACAAAATCAAATTGCTGGAAACACTCAGCTGGTCAGGCAGCATCTGTGGAGAATTACCCATTGTTAGAACTGGACAAAATTAGAGATACAACAGATTTAAAAAAAAATTAATTTAGAGTACCCAATTCATTTTTTCCAATTAAGGAGCAATTAGCGTGGCCAATCCACCTACCCTGCACATCTTTGGGTTGTGGGGGCGAAACCCACACAAACACGGGGAGAATGTGCAAACTCCACACGGACAGTGACCCAGAGCCGGGATCGAACCTGGGACCTCGGCACTGTGAGGCAACAAGGCGAACCCACTGTGCCACCGTGCTGCCTCGAGATGCAACAGAGTTTAAGCATGTATTGTGGCAAGGAATGGACAACGGCAAAGGTCTGTGATGGGGTGAAGAGCAGAAGAGATTAAATGACAAAAGGGATCTTCTAGATTGGGTAGAGGGGCAAACTGAACTCCATTTATTTTTCTCACCATCTGTCCATAAGCAGAGGTGTTTCCATTTTTGAAGTATACTGTGGCACGTTTCCTCATACCATCCACTTCTGAAGTCAATTTTACAGTGTTTTAAAAATATTTTTGAATGATTTTCCATTTTACAATTAATTTTATCACCAAACCCATATTTCCCCCAGCAGATGTTACACATGACCAACATAACAAAACCCAACCAACCATAAACACCTCGCCCACAAAGAAAAGAGAGAAAGCAAGAAAGAAACAAACCCAAATTCCCCCCCACCCTGCAACTAACGGTGACCAATTCCTTAAAGTAGGTCATGAATGGCTGCCATCTCACGTAAAACCCCTGAATCGACCATCTAACAGTGAACTTGACTTTCTCCTGGTATAAGAATTGCATTAGGTCACCCAACCATACCAAGGTGCTGGGCAGAATAGGAGACCTCCACTCCAGCAGAACTCTCCTCTGAGTAATCAATGAGACGAAGGCAAGGACACTTGCCTTCACTCCTGTCTGTATCCCCGGCTAATCCGACACCCCAAAAAAGGCCACCAGAGGACAAGGCTCCGGATCAATATTCAGAATCGTTGACATGGTGCTAAAAAAGGAGACCTGGAAGCTTACCATTTTGGGACAAGACCAGGACGTGTGATTGGCTGGCCCCCCCAGACCCTGCTCGCACCTGCACTGTACTCCAAAAAGAAACCACTTGGCTTTGGTCAGGTGCACCACCTTAAGCTAAATCAGCCCACGCTACTCGCATAAAGATGTGGAGTTCATCCTACGTAGGGCCTCGCTCCACATCTCATCATCCACTATAAGTTCCAACTCCCACTTCGCTTTCACCTCATCCACTGAGCCCGAATCCTTGGATCGCTTTTGCCTGCAAATACTGGCGTGCAACCCTCCGCTGACCCTGTCAGCAAATGGATCCTTTCCATTAGAGACTTTGGTAGTGTCACGGGAAAAGTTGGGAAGGCCCCTCTTAATTCCTTATCTGGAGGAACCTGAACGAGTTCGACCCCGCAAGCCCGAACTTTGCTGACAATTCCTCCAAGCTGGCAAACCATCCTCTACGATCAAATTCCCGAATCTCTTGAGCCCCTTCCCCCAACCCAAACCTGGCATCTAGTCTCGACTGCTCAAATAAGTGACCGGCACAAACTGGGGCCATCCTCGATATGGTTGCAAGCTTAAAGTGCTGCCTGAATTCTCTCCATATCCTTAACATGAACACGACCACCTGTTTCGAGGAGTACCTTGCAAGGGAAAGTCAGAAGTGAGGCCGTTAACAATGCACCCAGACTAGATCCCCTACATAACATCGCCTCTAACTGTCCCCATTTGGAACCCAGGTCACTGCACTGCATCAGAACCTTCTCCGCATTGGCCACCCAATAATAATGAAGCAAATTCAGCAACACTATGTCACCCCTTCTGTCTCTCCCTTTGAAGAACTGCCTTGGGGACTTGCCTGTCCATATAAAGGATTAAATCAACCTGTTAACCCTCACAAGAAAAGACATGGGGAGGAGTACAAGGAGACAGTGAAACAAAAATCTTGCAAGAATATTTATTTTAATAAGCTGGGCTCTACCCGGCAGGGACGGGGAAGGTTTCCCACCTTTTCAAATCGGATTTAAGCTTCTCACCAGACTTGCAAAGTTCAGTTTATGAAGCCGGACCCAAGTGGGCCACCCGGACACCCAGATACCTGAAGCTAGAGCTGGCCAAGCAAAAAGGCAACACCCCCAAGTTGGCTCTCCTCCCGGAGGATTAACTGGAAAATACTTGTTCTTTTCCAAAATCAACTTGTAACTCGGAAATGAAGCAGCACTGCTCAGTAGCTCTATCATTTCACCCATAGTGGGGTCCAGGTCCGTAACATAAATTAGCAGATTATTAGCAAATAGGGTTTACCTCTTCCCTCTTTATCCCCTTCCACTTAGCTGAAGTCCTCTAAGCTATGGCTAAGGCCTCAATTGCTAGCTCAAAGAGGAGGGGGGACATCAGACACTCCCTGTCCTGTCCCCTTAGTTAATTGGAAGTTCCCCGAGCTCAAGGCGTTGGTACGAACAGTAGCTGAGGGGGCCCTGCAGAGTAACCGTACCCATAAAATTAATTTTGGCCCTTTACCAAACCTCCCCAGAACTTCATAAAGGTACTTCCACTCCACCCTATCAAATGCCTTCTCAGCATCCAAAGGTACAATTACGTCTGGCTCGCACCTACCAGGGAGAGAACAATATTCAACAGCTGCCAAATATTGGCTGACAGTTGCTGGCCCTTAACAATCACCTCAGGGATACAGGGCTCTAGTCTTAATACCAAAACCTTACCCAATATCGTGGTGTCCACATTGAACAACGAAATAGGCTGGTATGAGCCACTCTCCATGGGGTCCTTATCCTTCTTCAACAAAAGAGAAATAGAAGCCATCGAAAGTGTAGTGGACAGGGGTCCCCGGGACAATGAATCATTAAACATGTCAACCAGTAATGGGACCAGTTATGGGCAGCATGGCAGCACAGTGGTTGCTTCACAGCTCCAGGGTCCCAGGTTCGATTCCCGGCTTGGGTCACTGTCTATGCGGAGTCTGCATGTTCTCCTCCTGTCTGCGTGGGTTTCCTCCGGCTGCTCCGGTTTCCTCCCACAGTCCAAGGACATGCAGTTTAAGTGGATTGGCCATGCTAAATTGCTCTTAGTATCCAAAAAGGTAGAGTGGGATTACTGGATTATGGGGATAGGTTGGAGGTGTGGTCTTAGTTAGGGTGCTCTTTCCAAGGGCTAGTGTAGACTCAATGGGCTGAATGGCCTCCTTTTGCACTGTAAATTCTATGACCAACTGATCCACAAGCCTCTTGTAGAATTCTGCAGGAGACCCATCAGGCCCGGGGAGCTTCACCTGTTTGCATCCACCCAATACCTGACGAGATCTCCTCAGGGCCTTAACGGGGCCTCCAACTCTTCCTGCTTCTCACCCCCCACCACTGGAAACTCCAACCCATCTAAAAGTGTTGACATGTCCACCCTCCTACCGTGGGATCTAACCTTATAGAGTCTCTTCTAGAAAGCCTCAAATGCAGTGTTAGCTTTATCTGGGGCAGAAGCCAAACTTCTACTGGAGTTCCTATGCTGAATAATCTCCCTAGAGGCTGCCTGCTGCCTCAGCTGTTGAGCTAACAGACAGCTGGTCATCTCCTGTACTCATAAAAGACCCCCTTCGACCGCTGCAACTGCGTCACAACCCTGTCTGTGGATAACAGATCAAACTACATCTGCAGTTTATTCCTGCTCACCAGAAGCTCCGGGGTAGGATCACACAATTACCTGCGGTTCATCCCAAGATATCATCCACCAACTTTTGCTGTTCCACTCTAATCTCTGTATTCATATGCCCCTTATACGATATAATCTCTCCTGAAATCACCGCTTTCAAAGCTTCCCAAAGCATGGAGGGCGAGACAGACACACACTTATTCAATTCTACTTACTAACCAACAGCAACCCATACCAGCCAATGGCTTTAACCCACAGCAACCCATACCAGCCAATAACCCCACACCTAACCTCCACGGTGGGAGCTAGCAGGGCCCGACTCCAAAACCAAATCCACTAGATGTAGGTCATGATCCGAGTACTCTGCCTTCCTCACCCGAGGGAGGAAAGACCTACCTACCAGAAAAACGGTGATATGCACTGAAGAACAGAACAAGAATCCTTTACCCCCAGATGCATAAACCACCACGCAACTATAAACGTTGTTCCATAAACGCTAATAGCGGTTTCACCACCCCCAAGGGCACCAATGATTTCAGCCTAGAACGATCGAACTTTGGATCCAGCACGCAATTAAAATCACCTCCAAAATACCAGTTGGTGTGTATCCAAATCTGGAATGGAAGCCAACAGCTTCCTAACAAGTGCTGTGTCGTCCCAATTTGAGGCATGTGCATTAGCCAGTACCACCAATCTACCTATTAATGACCCTGTGACCATCACCACCTACCGTACGGAACCAGGACGACCTTGTCCACCGAAAAAAGAACCTGTTTATTGTTTAAAATTGCCGTACCACCCGAGCCCTGCTGTTGAAGCCGGAGTGAAAGATCTGGCTCACCCACCCCTCCCACAAATGAGTCTCTTGCAAAAAATACCACATCAATCTTCAGATTCTTGAGGTGAGGGAAAATGCTCAACCTTTTTTGTGGCTCTTTCTCCTCCCTCCCCCACCTCCCTCTCCTGAACCAGAACTCACTAACTGTGCATGCTGATTACATTCCAAAGAACAATAACCCCTCCTAACCAAACCATGCCCAACCCCAACAAAACAAAGATGCCAGGCTCATTGAAGTACAAAAAACAGGTCCAACAGGCTGACCCCCTCCCACCTCACTCCCATGTCCTGTTCACAAGCTAAAAATTTACTGCTAGCAAGATAACCCCTGCCCAGGGCAGGAAATAAGAGATAGAGAAACCTCCATCCCACCTCACTACAAAAGTACAACAAAATTCAACACTCCTATCAATTTGCCACGAGGCACCATATCCTTCCAAAGATAAAAGGAAAACCACACATACTACCTTAAACAATATCCCTCAGAACAATTGACCTCCCAGCCCCCCAACACACAGCTATTGCAAAACACTCCCATCCCAACCCCAGAACAAAGAAATAATGACAAACGAATACAAAATACCCCAAACCCTTTTTCCCCAAAACAGCCACGAAAGGTCCACATCAGGTATGCCACTTCAAACCGCGCTCCACTCTTGCTCAATACTACTTTTGCTGTTGTTGCTCTTTTTAATGAGTGGAATACTATCCCACCAGGGTCACAAATAATGTTGCCAATCGGCACCAATAATGCTGCCAAATTAACTAGATATGGCAGTTATTAATGATATTACTTTTCAGAGTCGGCAGGTAACAAATGATACAACCACAAGGCTTTACCGGATATTGATCAAAAGACCAAACAACCAGTTAGTCAGTTCAAATTCAAAGATAGTTTGTTTACTTTGACATGCAACATAAAACACTACAAGTTAAACTACACCTAACGACTACAATAACCGATACTTAACTTCAAGGCAACTGGCTCTATGCAGATGAACAAGGCCTTTGTTCGGATCTTGCGTGGCTGGGTAGGAGAAGTGGCTTCGTTTCTGCTGGGCTCATCCGTCTGGTAGCGATCGTTGGTCTTGAACTTGTCTTCTGGTCGTAATGCTACACTTGGTTTTAGGCCTAGGCCGGGGCAAAGGGAGACCGAACACATGGCTGTGTCTCTTTTTATCCCTTTGGGATTTTGCGCTCTTTTGGACGGTCCTTCGATTTGGACCCAATAATTCAACAGGCTTCGATCACTGCCTTCAATTTTGGCCAATAAAGGGGCGGGTGCCTTGATAGTTGGGTGTGTCCTGAGCAGTCATTGATCTTGGCTGTTTGGGCTTTCTTAGCAAAGGGAGTGGCGCCGGTTAGTATCGGTTACCCGAGTACAGTCCTTTTTGTTCTGGGGCAATGAGCCATTAGAATGCAAACAAGCGGGGGTTTCGATCGCGTCTAGCCATCTGGGTTGCAAATACACACACAGCTCTGAGTGTGCCCGAGTCCTCGATTGGCCATAATTCCCATGGTCCTTTGCAGGTGGCCATCTGAGATGCCTACACTGTATTGAAGGCCACCCACTTCCTCGCACACTCCGACATCCTGATAGATTTTTAATTGAGAGTGCCCAAGTTTTTTTTTTCCCGAGTTAGCGTGGCCAATCCACCTAACCTGCACATCTTTGGGTTGTGGGTGTGAGACCCACACAGACAGGGGGAGAATGTGTAAACGCCACACGTACAGGGATCAAACCTGGGCCCTTAGCACTGTAGGCAGCAGTGCTAACCACTGTACCACCGCGCTACCCCTCCTGAGAGATGCTAATGAGGCTCCTTCCCATCATGAGTCCCAATTCTCCTTGACCACTTCAGGACCTGCTCCGGCTTCTGGAAGCTGTGGAATTGGACGATAACTGCTCCTGGTGACTCATTCACCCGAGGCTCATTCGCCAGAGCATTCAATGGGCCCTACCCAACTCTAGAAGGGTCACCGCTTCACCCCGTCACCAAGCACCTTACCGAACATCGACAAAAAACACTCAGTCTTATTTGGACCCTCCTCACCCTCTGGCAACCCGATGACTCTGAGGTTTTGCCACCTCAACTGGTTTTCTAGGTCACCCAACTTTGCCCTCAGACTCTCCCCCCACCCCTTCAGCACCTCGCTGCTTCTTCACAGCTTCCAAAGGTCTCTCCAACCTTTCGTGACGGGACCCAGCACCACCTCACTTGATTTACAGAGAGTTTCAAACATCACTCTCCATTGCCTCTCAATGCTTTTCAAATTCCATAGACAGTACCCCAGTTAGCATGTCTTCCGTGACTGGGGCAGCCGCCATCCTCCCTGCTGAGGCTCGATGCGAAACCTCCAAGTCAGTCGAAGAATTTCCACCCGCAGGCTTCTCAGTTCCAGCCTTTTTTGGCTTCAACACTGGGCTCCTTCTACTTTCATGTGGGCAGAATTTGACCACCCAAATCCCCTGGGAACCGGGCAAAAGCTCCAAAAATAACAGACCTTGGCAGGAGCCACCTAGTGCACGATCTCCTCCTCCATTATGCCACCAGAAGTCTCCAAAGTCAATTTTAAAGTGACACTCAGCAAATTTTCTTTCGGGTTAAATCAGAAGTATTGTTATTCATACATTCACACTCGGGTGATGGCTATCGAAGCATACAAGAAGATCGCAAAGAAAAGTGTTTTACAACTGGAAATAACTTTAGGGCAAAAAACAAAAAGAAATATTAATTCACATGAATATCAGAGTCCAGTGACAGTTCCTTCACGTAGGAGTTTGAGTTCAGTCCTAGGAGTCCAACAATGCAACAGTAACACTTTCCAAAGGGCAAGGGATCTTTGGTTATGTGGTATTACCTATTGCTGAGTTTGTTTCAGGTTCACAATCAGTTTCTATGTCTTGCACAGCACAGTGGTCAGCGCTGTTGCTCGACAGCGCCAGGGACCCGGGTTCGATTCCCGGCTTGGGTCACTGTCTGTGCGGAGTCTGCATGTTCTCCCCGTGTCTGCGTAAGTTTCCTCCGGGTGCTCCAGTTTCTTCCCACAAGTCCTGAAAGACGTGCTGTTAGGTGAATTGGACATTCTGAATTCTCCCTCTGTGTACCCAAACAGGTGCCATAGTGTGGCGACTAGGGGCTTTTCACAGTAACTTCATTGCAGTGTTAATGTAAGCCTACTTGTGACAATAATAAGGATTTTTATTATTAATCCACTGTTCACCTTCGGAGAGAGATTGTGGCTAATAATGCATCTGCAGATGCATTAGGTTTGATGTGTCTTTGTTATAAGTTAAGGTGGGAAGCCAGACTATCTGTTGTTCCCTTGTTTCATTGGGTCCATACAATGATGGGTATGGGATCCCGCAAAGATTAGCATTGAGTTTTGCCAGTCCATTTTTAAATCAGCCGAAAGTAAGGTTTGATTTGCGCAATTTATGATCCCTTTCATGTCTTGTGGACGTGTCAATGGATGATGGTGCAAATGAAGAGATGATGATAATATTACAAGTAAAGAAACAAAGACTAGTCTAGAGGAGGCTTAAATGGGAAAAACAGAATCATCACCAACAGCTGCCATCTGAAAGCAAAAAAGAGGTGGGGCAGAGATTGTGAGCTGAAATTGTTGAATTCGGGGTTGAGTTTGGAAGGATGTGATGTCCTGACTGGAAGAAGAGATGCTGCTCCTGGAGCTTACATTGGGCATCATCGAAATAATGCAGCAGGCTTAGGGCAGTGTTCAACATGGGAATCGGGCAGAACATTTAAATGATAGGTGACCAGAAGCTTGGGGTCACGCTGCAGGCTTTAACACAGGTGTTCTACAAAGTGGTCCCCTGGTCTGCATTGGCTTTCCCTGATGTAGAGGAGATTGCATTGTCAGCAGAAAATATAGTACATTAAATTGACAGAAGTTCAACTGTTTCACCTGGAAGGAGTGTTTGGAACCCTGGATGTTTGGAAGTGGCAGGAGGAGGTTAAAGAAAGGTGTTGCATCTCCTGTGCTTGTTTGGGTGGGGGTAAAAGTTCTGTGGATGAATGATGAGTGGACACAAGTTGTGGAGGGCACAGTCCCTTTGGAATGTTGAGGGGCGGGGAGAGGAAGATGTATTTAGTAGTGGCATCACCCTGAAGGAAGTATAAATGAAAAAAGGTGATCCTTTGATTGTGGAGGCTGGTGCAGTGAAAAGTGAGGACAAGGGAAACACGATTGTGGTTCTTGGAGGGCAAGGGATGATGGCAAAACTGGAAAAATGAAATAGGCCATGGCCTTGTTCGAGAGCCTTGTCAACCATGGTGGAGGGATATCCTTGGTTAAGAGAAAAGGACGATCCATTCAAAAGACTTGGATCTTACACAGGATATGCGGTGTGAAAACTGCATTCAGTCCAACCAATCCATGTTAGTGTTTATGTTCCTCTCTTGCCTCCTCATCGTTTCTCATCTAAACCTGATTAATAGACCGTGGCTCTTTAAACCGAGGAACCTTCAACTTTACAATCCTCAAATCCGCAAAATTCGTTTCTCATGTATTTTTAAAGAGCAGTTTGTAACAAGCTGGCATTAGAAAAATGTTCACCCTCCAAAAATAAATCTCAACATTGAAGTAAAATAGTTTATTTTGACTCAAAATATGGCTGGACATTTAAATGTAACTATATCTAGCAATACAATCTTTAATCTATAATGTGATTTTGTATGATAACATGTTAGTTTTTTTGTTTTTTTTTTATAAATAAATTTAGAGTACCCAATTATTTTTTCCACTTAAGGGTCAATTTAGCGTGGCCAATCCACCTACCCTGTACATCTTTGGGTTGTGGGGGCGAAACCCACGCAGACACGGGGAGAACGTGCAAACTCCTCACGGACAGTGACCCAGGGCCGGGATTCGAACCCGGGTCCTCAGCGCCGTAGGCAGCAATGCTAACCACTGTGCCACCGTGCTGCCCTAATAACATGTTAGTTGATATGAATCATGCCGGAACCTTCCGGCAGTTCACGTCGGTGGGATCTTCCAGTCCCACTGATGACCTCACCCCGCCGATGGTGAGGTCATCATTCAACAGGAAACCCATTTGACAATGGCGGGACCTGCCGACGGCCAATGGCTGGCTGCCTCTCCGCGGCGGGTTGCTCGGGTGCCACCCAAGGTCTCGCACTACTTTTTGTTGCAAGGTCTCATCGTGAAACTGGCTTGTTTAGAGAATGTTGTGCTGAATTACAAAATCTGACAATTTGAAAGGTCATATCCGGACAGCAGGTCATCCTGCTGTGTGTGTGGCTGACTGGTTACATTGGTGTTCCCAGTGTGCTTGGCACAGAATGCAACTGCAGGTTCACTTCCTACTCCTACACAATTTGTCCATTCAGTTGGGAGAGCCACGAATCTTAAAGCAGCCATTTCCCTACCAGGGACAAAAAATCGGAGAATGAGAATATCATCAGGTTTAGGTACACCAACTCTCTCAGTTGAATGATTTTTTGCAGCCAGTGTGAAGGAACTATATTCCGCATTTGGGAAATAAATAAAAGGTGCAAACTCATAGGGTTGAAGAAAGTACAGAAGGGATTCTGCATGATCATGTATTTAATAAAACAAGGTTATGACAGATACCAAAATTTTCTCTGCCCAACCATCACTCTGTTTGAAAACCACTGCCCTGCAGTTTTTCCCTAGATTTTCTGCAAAGATATCTTTGAAATAAATCACAAGCTGAATATTAATATTTATAATTCTGAACTGGATCTCAACTAAAGTATTGATAACTTTAAAATGACAACAGCTTTGGTCTGTGTTTCAGTTTCTCTGTTGATGGATTCTTCTGTTGAAAATATGTTCTCCGCTTAATCTCATCATTCAGCCTGCACAGAGCATTTTTTCTCAGTTATTCACTGAATGCAGCATTCCATGCACAATGGGAGGAAATGTAAAGGCTTTGAAATTTTGAACCTAATTTTAAAATGGGATATGCGAACTGTTAGAATTTGTCAAAAGTGCATGTAGGGTTTGGGATTGTTATGGTACTGGACCAGACTCCAATTTATATTTGAAAATGAAATGAAATGAAAATCGCTTACTGTCACAAGTAGGCTTCAAATTAAGTTACTGTGAAAAGCCCCTAGTCTCCACATTCTGCCGCATATTCGGGAAGGCTGGTACTGGAATTGAACCCAAGCTGCTGGCCTGCCTTGGTCTGCTTTCAAAGCCTGCGATTTAGCCTTGTGCTAATTTGTAAACCGGACGAGAGACCCCAACAATTTTTCAATTTGTAAACTGAGGAAAAGGTACTTTACCCTCAGGAGTGACTCAACTGGCAAATTGGGATTTGTTTTGGGGCAGCAAGGTGGCGCAGTGATTAGCCCTTCTGCCTCACGGCGCCGAGGTCCCAGGTTCAATCCTGGATCACTGTCCGTGTGGAGTTTGCACATTCTCCCCGTGTTTGCGTGGGTTTCACCCCCACAACCCAAAGATGTGCAGGTTAGGTGGATTGGCCACGCTAAATTGCCCCTTAATTGGAAAAAAATGAATTGGGCACTCTAAATTTATAAAAACAAAATTGGGATTTTTAGTATTAAAACAAACTTTAAAATTAACACAGGATTAACATCCCAGAAGATGAACAATTTTCAATTAACAGTTAAACAGTTCTTTAACTAAAGAAAGAAGGGTCTGAGCTTACTTTCTGGTCAACTTCTAAAATTTCGATTACGCAAAATCCACATAGAGGTCAAATACCACTTATTAATAAAGTTAACACTTAGTGGCTTACAGATTTATTCATAAAAGTCCTTGGACAGAAGCTTTCAGAAGTCAGTCTGAGAAATGCACCTTTCTTCAGAACTCCAAAATGAAACTCAAAACAGACATGCGACAGGACTAAAAACACAAACTAAGAAGAAATCTAGCCGATCCCATGAGTGACATCACAGCCAGCCTAGCTGTTAACCCTTTAATCACTGCGTTAGCAGACATATAATCTGGATACCTCAACGAAAGATCTTTTAATAACATTATTGCAAAAGATATATAATACAACCAACAAAAGCATTTCCTTCATTCATCACAGGGATAGGCACTATGAAAGAACAGTGGCCTACATCCAAATCAAGGTGATGTTTGACTCAAAAATATTGGCATATTGCCAATTCTGATGTTCTGGTCCTTAGTGACAGGGTTGGGGTTGGGAGGCACTGTAGAGCTAGCTTCCTGTACCTTGCTTTCCTTCCATTAGCCACCATTGTAATTTTGGCTCAAAGCTAAACGTTACAGCTGTGCTCACGCCTCTATTAAAATTCCATATGAAACTGCCTTGTTTTTTTAAAAAAAACATGAAATGTAGGATGAGCATGTGAGTTAAAACTCCAGGTAGGTGAGTAAGTACACCACAAAGTAGGTAATTAACAGCCAGGGAGGGGAAAAACAACTGGTTCTTTCTGCCTGTTGGTTATATCATCGCCTCTGCCAGTAGTGTCAATTTGTGCAGGTCTGACAATTTGGTACTCATCTGTGAAGACCTTCACAATTGAATAGTTTAGCATTCATTATGCAGGTTCAAGCAAGAAGAATTGCACTTTGGGCACGGTACTGGGTGGCAGCTAATACAGGTACCTGTGGAAACAAAAAGCAAGATGAGTCACTGTCTGGGGGGAAAAAAACAGGGTAACAAGAAAGTTGGGTGGAGGAAAGGAAAGAATGCATTGTACTTTGTACTCCAAGTTGATCCAAGTATTTATTTGTTCACTGTGACGAGCTGTTCGAGCACATCTTGCCAGATCAATTGCCCAACCGCATGCTCAGACAGGAAGAGTGCAAGTGGCTCCAGAATTGATTTTATCCGTTTGTTTCTGACATTGCACCAGCTTCGATCTGTGGACTTGCCCCTATCTCTTATGTTAAGAGTATACCATTGGCTCCTCAAGTCTACGCTACCATTCAGTAAAATCACTGCTAATCTGATCATGGCCACTTTTCTCTGTGTCTCCCATTACCCAACTCTCTTTTGTAGATCAAAAGATCACCATAAAGACTGAACTTTTAAAAAGATATGAATTTTCCTGTGACTTGTACATATAATAATAATCACTTATTGTCACGAGGAGGCTTCAATGAAGTTACAGTGAAAAGTTCCTAGTCGCCACATTCCGGCACCTGTTGGGGAGGCTGGTACGGGAATTGAACCCGTGCTGCTGGCATTGTTCTGCATTGCAAGTCAGCTATTTAGCCCACTGTGCTAAACCAGCCCCGAAGGATCACATGAGATTTCAAGCTTTAAGATTTTTACTGTAACAAAGTAAAATCAACACCAACTGAACAGTACTTTGTCTGCAGCTAATACACAACACCACCAGAAATAGGAGCCGGAGAGTAGACCAAATGGCCTGTCAAGCGTTATCTAGTGGAATCATGGTTCACTTTCACAAGTATTCCCCAATAACTTTATGCAACCAAAACCCCCACATTGTGTTTATTCATTACACCTGTAGGCATGTATTCTTGAGTTAAAAGTCCATAACTTCCCTGGCTCTGACAGGATCTCATCTCCCTGCTTCACCAGGCTGAATCTTCCAGTGTCCTTTTAAGCAAAATCCTGTTCACACAACCCTGCAATCATAATTGAATGAGACTCTCTGTTAAGGTATCTCTAGTGATTCCATGATCTTTAACTACTTTCCTAGTTTCCTTCAACATGGGTTCCGCCCTCACCAGCCCACTACTGGGTGGTTAACTCAAAAGCAGTCCTTCTGCCTGGCACTTGCTTTTTGTCTTCTGAAAAGTCCCCTGGCTGACAGCCTCTGAGAGTCTTTGAGTAAGAGCAAGATTAACTGCCTCTTTTTGTGTCCAGATGTGAAAACTTGAACCTTCCTTTCAGTGTGTTTCAACCAGAGCCCCTGTCCCTTTGCAACAAAGTCTCATGAGCTTGTCAGTGAGTAGACATCGTATGAGTCACATGCCCCTCTCTACTCCATTTTACCTTGAATTAGAGGAGACAGTTTCAAACATATCCATCTTATAAAGTCCTTCAATAAGCATTGCAGTTTGCAAGTTTCATCTTTGTAACACTAGCCTCTGAGTCCAACTCGAGGACGTAATCTAAGCTAACACTCTATGAAGTATTGTACCGAGGAAAGAAAGACTTGCTTTTATCCCTTTTAGAAGCACAAAGACATCCTAAAATGCATTACAGCCAATTAAGCATTTTTAAAGCTTAGTAGCACAAGGTCCAACAAACAGCAATGTGGTAATTAAGGGATAGTCTATTTTAGTGATGTTGGTTGAGGGATTAAAAATTGGTCAGGCCACTTCGGAGAACTCCTCTGCTTTTCTTCAAAATAATGCAATGGAATCTTTTGCATCCACCTGAGAAGGCAGAGAGGGCTTTAGTTTAATATCTCATCTGAACATTTGTACCTTTTATTGGGCAGCACTCCATCAGCACTGCACTAAGTGTCAGCCTATATTTTGTGCTCTGGCCTCAGGAGTGGAGTTTGAACCCACAACTGTGATGCAGAGCCAAGAATGCTGTCCATTGGCACAGCTGGCACTGCCTAAATAAGGAAATGCTGAATTGTCAGAGGTTCTGCCTTGAGATGTTTGCCTGTTCTTCTGACGGTTCTGATGAATATCACCGAGAAGTTTTTTGAGTGTCATGCCAGTATTGCTGCTTCAACCACTATCACCAAAAATATAGAGTAACCAGCCTTCAATCTTATTGCTGCTGTTTAGAGAATTTTGCGATGTGCGAATGGTGACTCTCCTTGGCTTTATAATTGCATCTCAATGTAATTCATTCTATGTAAAGAACTTTGGGTCGTTTCTAACTGTGATGAGGCAGTGTGGTGTATATATAGAAACAAGAACAGAGGGTGCTGGAAAAACTCAGCAAGTCCGGCAGCATTTATTAGGAGAGAAAACAGAGTTAACATTTCGAATCTTTTGACTCTTCGTCAAATCTGAAGGGAAGGAGAATATGTTGGGGCTGAAAGAGATTGCAGCAAAAAGTAGCAACTTTAAGAACAAAAGACAGATGGCCTGGTGTGGGAGGGAAGGGTGTTGCATTGAGGTCATACATTTTGGGGATATTTAAAAAGGGGTTTAAAATGGATGAGAAAGGTCACAGTCTAAAGTTACCAAACTCAACGTTGAGTCCCGAGGGCTGCAACGTGCCCAGGCGAAAGGTGAAATGCTGCTCCTCCAGCTTGGCCCAGGCTTCGCTGGAGCATTTCAGCAGGCCAAGGAGGGACATGTGGCCATGAGAGCAAGGTGCTGAGTTCAAATGGCAAAATGGTATGTATTAAAGTCTTTGTTTTAGTCAAGGATTTGACTCTATAGTGGACTATTGTAACCTCTGCAGCAATTGTTCATCAGATAATTTTGATTAAATCCAGATCTTAATGAATAGTCAGAGCCCACCGTCCAGGAGTCAACCTCGATCGAAAAGAGTAATTTTGTGAAATTGCTAGGACTAAACCTTCATCCGATGTATCCACTTTCCACCTTTCTCCATCTCTTTCTTACACGTCACTCTAGACTTTAACAGGATGTATCCTGTAGGAATGGGGATTTTGTGTAAAATGTGTTAAGTGATTTTGAAAGACGTCTTGAGCCCGCGGCAGGCTTGGCTCCCCAGTTTGTGTGGTGCGATTGATTGTTTGGCCCTTTTAACAGTAGTCTACATATACAGAGTTAAATTTCTCCTTCAAAAAAACTTTGTTTTTAGAGAAAATAGCAAATTCAAGGTAATTTATGAAGCTTGGCAACTATTGTACTCGCGATAATTTCCTGATTCAAGAAACATTGCTATTCCAGTTTTGATCCCTTGTCTAAAGAGTTGCTTTGGAAAGGTGAGTTGACAAAAAGTCAATACTAAGCTGTCTAAAACTCTCAGTATCCATTAGAACTTCCCTCTGGACAAAGCAACTGAGCCCCTTTTCTGTACAGAACTGCTAACCTACATAAGATCACATCAGGGACTGCCGAGTAATTTGACAGGTCAAAGTAACTGTTTCAGAGAGTGCAAGGGAGCAGTCCCTGGGCAACTTGTGTTTCAATATGAGCAATCAAGGAACCAGATGTGATATGTGTTTATTGATTGAAAATGGATATGGTTGATCTTTCTGCGTGAACTTTACCTCTCGCGTTATGGGATGCAATTTCACATCGCCATTCACATCTGTGTTTTAACTCTTTTCACTGGCACCCCTTCAACGTGTTGAAATTCTTTTCCTTGTAGGTTTCCTATATTTGTTAGTGAAAGTGTTGAGATTTAAATTGCATTGCAGACTTAAAAGCACCCTGGGAAATGACTTAAGGAAAGGCAGGCCATTAGATTTGTGAATGATGTGCTTCCATGGATTCCATAATCGATCTAATTAGAATCTGTTACAATTCATTTTTGAAGTAGTCATTCGAAGAAAAGGCTCTGATTGCATAATTTTTTTTAAACCATGCACTGAACACATTCTAGACAAAAATGTTATTCTGGTCTTATCAAATGACCGTGTCTTACCCGTTTTGCTTTCAGTTCAAAATACAATATAATTTTGTTATGCAACTTCAATTTGTAGACTGATTTTAGCCCTCTGTTGGTTTAAAATATATATTTTTATTGGATTTGCATTTATTTGTAACAACGTTGCCAAAAAAGGGAAGAAATGAACAGGTATGAATACATAGGAAAGGGCAGCGGGGTGGCACAGTGGTTAGCACTGCTGCCTCACGGCGCCAAGGTCCCAGGTTCGATCACGGCACTGGGTCACTGTCCGCGTGGAGTTTGCACATTCTCCCCGTGTTTGCGTGGGTTTCGCCCCCACAACCCAAAAAGGTGCAGGTTAGGTGGATTGAATACGCTAAATTGCACCTTAATTGGAAAAAATGAATTGGGTGCTCTAAATTTATTCTTAACAAGGTATGAATACATAGGAAATAGATATGAGGTACGTTAACATTGGGCTCTCAGTTAATCGGTTACCACAACTGTACCGATTAACTATCTATATGTTGCCCCATGGTATTAAAATGTACCAGGGGTGTGTGTGAGGCCACCAAGGCGTACCCTGTTGATGTTTGCCATGGCCTTATCCCTGAGTTTTTCTTTCCCCCTTTTGAATCCTCTGCCCTATTTCCCATGTACTTGGGGGTGGTCCCCCCCCCGGGTCAGGCCTCGAGCAAGGGGATCAGTTCGCTCTTGTCGATGGCTGCTTTCTCTTTTTTTTTATAAATTTAGATTACCCAATTATTTTTTCCAATTAAGGGGCAATTTAGCATGGCCAATCCACCTACCCTGCACATTTTTGGGTTGTGGGGGCGAAACCCACGCAGACACAGGGAGAATGTGCAAACTCCACAGACCAGAGCCGGGATCGAACCTGGGACCTCAGCACCGTGAGGCGGTTGTGCTAACCACTAGGCCACCGTGCTGCCCTGATGGCTGCTTTCTCCAGGTCCCACACAGTCATTTCTCCTCTCCGTTCTGTCCAATGCCTTTTCAATGGAGGCCAGAGTGGTTTCTATGGCTGACCTCATGGCCAATTGTTTTTAAAAAATGAGTTAATGGGAAACAGGGAGGGAGGGAGGTAGATTTGAGACCAGGAAGAGATCAGCCATGAGCTGATTGAATGGTGGAGCAGACTCGGAGGGCTGAATTGCCTATTGTGCCCCTAATTCCTATGTCCTCCTTTATCGAGTCCCTGGATTTCTGGAGCTCTGTTGAAAGAAGTTCCAACTGCTCCAGCAATGGGTGGGCTGCTATTTGTGTTGGTGATCTTGCTTGGTCCGCAATGCACTGCTTTGCCTCTTGTTCACCCGCTCCGAGGTTGGGGGTCCTTCTCTCCCGACTTTTACTATTTTTCTGACCCTGCGGCTGGGTCGACAGCATTTCTTTAGTTGATTGTTAGTTTGGGGTGAGGGGAGGGGGGGCTTTTGTTACTTTTTATATACAACTGACTGGTTAAAATGGCTTGAGTTGAAGATATTAAGTGAGAGCCACCTTTCGGCTCATAGCCACCACCAAGATCTCACTGAGTATCCATTTGTTTTTAAATAAATTTAGAGTACCCAATTATTTTCTTTTCCAATTAAGGGGCAATTTAGTGTGGTCAATCCACCTACCCTGCACATCTTTGGCTTGTGGGGGTGAAACCCACGCGGACACGGGGAGAATGTACAATGTTCACACCGTCAGTGACCCAGGGCCGGGATTCGAACCCGGGTCCCCAGCGCCGTAGTCTCAGTGCTAACCACTGCGCCGCGTACCATCCTTCGCTGTGTATCCATGAGCTACCTCTCCTGTTTGCTCCCTTTAATATTCCTCTGTTCCAAGCAATAATATAATTCCTTTAAAATAATTTTGGACTCTACATTTGAATGCGTTTGGAGCAGGGAATTTCATAACTTGTCTTTACGTAAAAATCTTTTTTCAAATCATCCCTTTAATGTATTTTATGTTTATCTTAAAATTGTGATGCCTTATAATAGGCTCACTATCAAATAGAAATTAACTGTCCCTATTTACCCTATAATGAACCTTTATTTTTTATATAAATTTAAAGTACCCAATTATTTTTTTCCAATTAAGATGCAATTTAGCGTGGCTAACTCACCTCCCTTGCACATCTTTAGGTTGTGGGGGTGAAGCCCAGGCAGACATGGGGAGAATGGGCAAACTCCACACGGACAGTGACCCGGGGCCGGGATCGAACCTGGGCTCTCAGCATCGTGAAGCAGCAATCATGATCTTTTATGATGTTTAATTCTTATCAGGTCACCTCATCACAATCTTTTCAAGTCTGTCCTAAAAACGAACCCCCTCATCCTTTATGATTTTCATGGTGAAACTATCCATTAATTTTAAACTCTTTCTTTAGTGGGATACCAAAACCATGTATCGTACTTCAACCTAATTAAAGCCTTGTGTTAGTTTAATTCTTTTCGTATTCTTTGTCTCTGGGCACAAAGGATTTGGTTCCTTTTTACAGCCAGATGTACCTGCCTTGCCTCCTTTTAATCAATGTATTAAGACACCAAGACATATCTGTCCTCTGGTGCTCCCTTTTAAAAGTAATGCAATTTTTCCTTTTGCATTGTATCTGCCATAGATCTTGTTCACTCATCTCAACTGTCTTGTAGTTTTTTGTAATCTTTTTCATTATTTGGTATCACCAGCCAATTTTTATATTCCTTCTACATATTCCAAATCATTAAGTAAACCGTAAAGAGAGCTCCCCAACACAGTATCCCGTGAAACACCATTCATAGTGTCCAATCTATCAATAACTACTACTCTTTACTTTCTGCCCTCCAACTATGTTTCTATCCAGGTAGCAGCTTTTTCTATAATTTACCATGCCATTATCTCGGCAGCAATTTATTTTATGGTACCTTATCAAATGCTTTTTGAAAATCCATATAAACCATGTTTATTTCCTTTAGTAATCTCTTTATTCTTTCTTTGAAGAATTCCATGACCTGCCTTTCAAGAATCTGTGTTTGATCTACCTTGGCTTTGAGTAATTTTCATACCATTTTTCTTCAATAATTGCATCCACTGATGGTACTGTATCCACTACTCCGAGTCCTACAATCCCAAAATCCAGTTCTTTTGTGAAAATCGAGGCAAAGGGGCTTATTTAATAACTCTGCCATTCCCTTGCTATCAATTTCAAGGTTGCCTTCTCTTCGTGGTCTTACTCAGACCTTGATTATCCTCGTATTACTAACGAGCTCATAGAAAACCTTTTATTGCTTTGTTTTTATTTCCTCTTTTTGCTTTTAGCTTTTCTGTTAAGTTTTGTAGTTGTGTTTTATTTTCTTTATATGTGCCCTGGCTTTCATTTTTTATAATCCCCTGTTAAGTTCTAATTACCAATAAAAAAAAATTATGTTTCAAATTTTATGTAATATCCATAAAACCCCAGCCTTTGGACTAATTTGAGCATACATAATATAATCTTCATTGTCGCATTAACACTGCGATGAAGCCACTGTAAAAATCCCCTAGTCGCCACATTCCGGCGTCTGTTCGTGTACACAGAGGGAGAATTCACAATGTCCAGTTCACCTAACAGCACGTCTTTCGAGACTTGTGGGAGGAAATTGGGGCACCCGGAGGAAAACTCAAACAGACACTGGGAGAACGTGCAGACTCCGGATAGACAGTGACCCAAGCCAGGAATTGAACCTGGGTCCCTGGCGCTATGAAGCAACAGTGCTAACCACTGTGCTACCGTGCTGTCCGTAATGAGAAGCATTTAAAACCTAAACTTGATGTTACCTGTTCATTGTTTGATTCGCTTAACTTTGTTTATTTTTTTTTTTAAATATAGATTTTTATTAAAAGCTTTTTCAATAGAACAAAACAGCACAATGTGGTAAAGAATATTTCAAACTTGTGACCCCCCCCCCTTTCATTTTGTCTTTTACCTTGAATTTGTAGTTGAAAAAACGTGTAGTTTGAAACTCATTACCACAGCCAAGAAACTATAAGCTTATTTCTGTGAAAGCTTCACTATCCTAAAGAAGGGGATAAATGTTGCTTTCAAAGTATGTCTGTCATTTGCACATTGCACTAATATTCTGCGTGCGTAACTTTGAGTGTCCTTTATATTTACATATATGTGTCTGTGTGTGTATATATTTGATATTTGCATGCATGCAGTTGACTTTGGGATTACTTGGAAAAAGTTGTCATTCTTGTTCTAGTTTATTCCAGTGGTTTTTGAATCCATAATCATTAACTGATTAAATGAGCCATTGATGTGTATGTTAAGGGGTCATATGCTATCATTTAATCAATGACATTAACTAATTGGTAAATAATTGAATGGGACGTTACCTGACTGCAGGTTGGATTAAGTGTAAGTAGTCATATGGCAGTGCTTAAGAGAAGGCAGACACCAGTAATTGAATAAACATAAAGCTTAATAAAAATTGAATAATTGTTGTTTTGCAGTATGTTCATAAGCCTACTGCCAAAGAGTGAAGTTGGATTTTATAAAGTTGCTCACTTATTTAAAAACAAAGACATTTAGTAGTACAGTATCTAAGATCAGGGGATTTCTTTTATATCTCCACTCTTTTACGGACACCTCTAATGTTGCACTATTTATTTCTCTCGGTGAACCACAAGCCTTTCCTTTATATCGATCAAATGACCACACAGCCATTTAGTTAGTTCAAAAGATGGTTTATTTGCATACACAAGAGTTATCGCAACATGCAAACACAATATCTACTACGAGTTAAAATACACGTATCAGCTACAGTAACCTATACTTGACTTCAGGGAAACCGGCACTGTGCAAATGGTTCAAGGCCTTTATCTGGATTTCACTTGGCTGGTTTGAAGAAAGTGGTTCTGTCTCTGCTGGACTCATCCGTCAGATAGCGATCGTTGGGCTTGAACTTAACTGGCTGTTCCTGCTGCAATTGGGTTGGCACAGGCCGGATCCAAGAGAGACAGAACACATGGCTGTGCTCTCTTTTATCCCCCTGGGATTTCGTGCTCTTTGGGACCTTGGACCCAATAGTTCGACAGGGCTCTGTTCACTCTTCGATTTCGGCCAGTAAAGCGGCGGGTGCCTTGCTAGCTGGGCGGGTCCTTAGCGGTCATTGACTTTGGCAGTTGTGCTTTCTGAGTAAGGGGAGTGGCGCCGATCAGTCTGTGGCTGTACTGGTTGCTTGATTGGAATTCTATTGTCTTTGGCAAATGGGCCATTAAAATGTAAACGAACGGGGGTTTCAGTCAGGTCTGGTTACCTGTGTTTTAGATACACATTGGCTGTGTATCTGTCTGAGTCCTGGGTTGGCCATAATTCCCATGGTCCTTTGCAGGTGGCCATCTTAGATGGCTACACTAATCTCCAGAATTTCTGTTTTCAGCGCCAATAAAATATGAACAAGTAGTAACTAATTTCCTGAGAGGGCGAGGAGTTAGGTAAGCAGGGTCCCGTGGGGATCAAGGTAACTCCAAGATGCCACATCATGTCAGTGAAACATAGGACACAAGACTAGCCTTTAAAAAAAATAAATTTAGAGTACCCAATTCATTTTTTTCCAATTAAGGGGCAATTTAGCATGGCCAATCCACCTACCCTGCAGATCTTTGGTTGTGGGGGCGAAACCCACGCAAACACGGGGAGAATGTGCAAACTCCACACGAACAGTGACCCAGAGCCGGGATCGAACCTGGGACCTTGACGCCGTGAGGCCGCAGTGCTATAACCCACTGTGCCACCGTGCTGCCCTATAAGACTAGCCTTTCATGACAGACTTAATAATCAGTATTGCCGTTTGCAATACTCCAGGGCATTATTGATCATTGACCAGTTGGTTTCGCTCATCAATGAGACCTGCACGGTGAACCTGTTGCTAGAGATGGGATTCTTCCCACTCTGATGTCGATAACGTACAAGCCAGTGCAGTGAACAGGCTCAGGAGTCTTGCTGGAAATGCAGAGATATTCAGCTTCCCCATATAACTGCCTAAATGCTTTTTAAAAGACAAAATTGTATCCGCCTCTACTACTGCCTCTGGCAGCTCATTCCAGACTCTCGCCACCCTCTGTGTGAAACAATTCCCCCCTGGACCCTTTTGTATTTCTCCCCTCTCACCTTAAACCTATGCCCTCTAGTTTTAGACTCCCCTACCTGTGGGTAAAGATGTTGACTATCTATCTGTGCCCCTCATTATTTTATAGACCTCTATAAGATCACCCCTAAGCCTCCTCTGCTCTAGGGAAAAAAGTCCCAGTCTATCCAGTATGTGGATTGGCTACAATAAATTGACCCTTAATTGGAAAAAAGTTTTAAAAATAGCAAAAAAAAAATACTGGGCAGTAGTAGGTCCGGGTACAATTTTGTCTTTTTAAAAAACATTTAGGTGTCTGAGTCGCAAGTTAAGTAATAAACAATAATACCAATTAACATGAATATTGGTGTAGTGCAGGGGTGGGCAAACTTTTCCGTGCAAGGGCCACATTCAGAAATTCACAATTCACAAAGGGCCGCATAGTATATTAAGTAAAATAATTACTTCACCCGGTTATGATTCTGGGCGCCTCATATAGAACATAGAACAGTACAGCACAGAACAGGCCCTTCGGCCCTCGACATTGTGCTGAGAAATGATCACCCTACTCAAGTCAACGTATCCACCCTATACCAGTAAGTAACCCAACAGCCCCCCCCCCCCCCCCCCCCCCCATTAACCTTAAAAAAAAATTTTTTTTTTTTTTTTTTTTAATGACTTGGTGGGCCGCAGAAATACCTTTGGCGGGCCGCATGCGGCCCGCGGGCCGTAGTTTGCCCACCCCTAGTGTAGTGTATGCAAATGAAGTTAAGTCCAGTTCATCACCTGCCTTGAATGAGTTAATCCTCCTGCAGTTCCATGGGGAGGAGGCACAATTTGCAAAGTAGAGGAAAATATGCTGCAGGACTACGGCACAGATGGGTGGGATTAACCGTGCAGTACGTGGCAGACAACCCACCATTGGCCGGCTGCGGGATCTTCTGGCCTTGCCGCTGCCAATGGGGTTTCCCGTTGAATGCACTCCTCGCTGCTGGGAAACCTGCAGTTGAGGGCGGGCGTCAGCGGGACCGGAAGACCCCACCAGTATAAATAGCCAGAAAGCTCTGGCCGAGGGAGTTCAGATCCTGAGATTGACAAAATACTAAGCCAATAAAATGGCATGTACCATCACTGCTTTCCTTTGCATTCTAAAACGTCAGTTCCCATAAGGCCAGCAAGGCAGCTTGACACATTGATCTGCTGGTGCATCAGGAGCTGAAACAGAATCTGCTTTTACATTGATTTCCTGTGATTAGATACTGTGGTCTGTATCCCATTTCATGCCATACCCCATCAAAAGGCTACAACTAGATGGGCGTTAATGCTAGTTCCCAGTGTAACTCTGACTACCTTTGTGCCAGCACAATCTGCCCACACCCTCTGTCACTACACATGTACTTTCATGATGTCGTGGCACACCGGTGGCTCAGCAAATCCTGGGCTCCTTCACAAAATAACATAGCCATTATAGTTAAACGTGAATATGGAACCCTTTGGAACACTCTTCTGCACAGTTAGGAGGACAGTGCGAGTTGACTATTTAAAGAAAAACAATTTTTATTTGCATAGAGAAGCTGAAATACGAACAAATGAAAAGACAGACAGGAAAAGACCATTGCCTTCCCCATCAAAGCCGTTCCAAGCAATCAGTCCAAAAACCATCATGACCTCCTGATCCCTTCCGCCAGCAGCCATGTAACCAACCTTCTGGAAGAAGCAAACTAAAATGTATCTTAAAACCCTGTGACAATTTTGAGGGTGGAGGGGATGGAGTTTGGAAATATCAAGAAAATTCATCAAGACTCCCTTTAGTGATCAGAAGGACACCGTGATCATGAGGGGCATACTAACGGCCCTCTTTTTATATGTTTCCAGCTACTTTTTTTGAACTGTTCGTTCACCATCCAAGGTGATGAGACGCGATTTTGTTTCAACTTTCTCCTTTTGGCACTGCTTGGGCACTCTTCAGAGACTCTTGACTTATTTCTATACCAATCAAACATTGGTGTACACACAACATTAGAGCTACCCAAATTACACTCTTATCCACATTAAATGACATCTGTCAAATGCAAGTCACTTCCTCGTTGCAGCGAAGTACCATTTTAGGATGTTTTTCTCATTTTTTTTCTTTTTAAAAAATAAATTTAGCGTACCCAATTCATTTTTTCCAATGAAGGGACAATTTAGCGTGGCCAATCCACCTAACCTGCACATCTTTGGGTTGTAGGGGTGAAACCCACGCAAACACGGGGAGAATGTGCAAACTCCACACTGACAGTGACCCAGAGCCGGGATTGAACCTGGGACCTCGGTGCCGTGAGGCAAAAGGGCTAACCCACTGCGCCACTGTGCTGCCCCGTTTTTCTCTCATTGAAGTTAATAATAATATAACACTACCACAGCTCTTTCATCTGAACTGGTGGACATTATCCACAACTCCTTCATCTAGATAATTAATGTAAGGTGCCGACACCAATCCTTCTCAGACTCCACTCATAACCATCCTTCTGTTTGCGAGGACGCAACCAATTTGCCACTCAATCAGATCTTCTCTTTTCTCCCACATGGCTGTACCTTAGCAAGCACCTGTTGCATGGCGCATTGTCAAAGTCCAAATAATGTACCAGTAAGTTAACATTGAAAAAAAATTGCAACTTTTATCCATATAGTGTTTTTAATGTAGTGTAACATTCCAAGGCCCTTCAAAGGATCATAATCTGAAAAAATTGTCACTGAAAGAAAAAGATATTAAAGCCGATGACTAAATGTTTGGTCAATGTGGTTCAGGGGAGTGGGAGGAGGTGAGAGAAATGGAGAGAGGATCACATGCAGGGATGCAATCTCAGATGTTGGGGCCTAGATAGCTGAAGCCATGGCTGCCATTGGTGGAGCGAAGGGAGTGGCTGCTGCACAGAAATCTGGCCTTGCAGGAGCAGAAAGGTGGCTTAGTGGATAGCACTGCTACCTCACAGTGCTGAGGTCCCAGGTTCAATCCCAGCTCTGGGTCACTATGTGGAGTTTGCACATTCTCCCCATGTTGTGTGGGTTTCACCCCCACAACCCAAAGATGTGCAGGGTAGGTGGATTGGTCACGCTAAATTGTCCCTTAATTGGGGAAAAATGAATTGGGTACTCTAAATTTTTTTTTAAATTCAAAATTGACGTGTTGGGATATGAGCCAATATAGGTTTGCAATCATGGGGATTATGAGTGAACAAACCATGAAGCGCGTTAGAACGCAGGCAGCAGAATTTTGGATGAGCTCAAATTTATGAAGGTAGATGGGCTGAAGGCCAAGAGAGCAATGGATTAGCCAAGTCTGGAGGTAACAAAGACATTGGTGAGGATTTCAGCAGGAGGTAAGGTTTTCAGAGGGAATGACCTAAGGCAGGTAGACATGTCATTTCTTTTTGCTGGCACATCCCACCTCCAGCCTGTAAACAGCAGGTAGACACTTGAGGCAATTAAGGTGCCTATTAAGGCCCCTATCCTATGCTGACTGCTCTATTTGCATTGGCAGGAGGCTCCATGCAGCAGCCAAAATAAGGTCAGTTAAGCAAGGCAGCATCCTAATGGCAGTGTCCATGTTTTGACCTGCTCGGGATCCGCCAGCCTCCTCCACCCATCACGGTGAGTGGCCCTGAGCTGCAGTCGCTTGGAGCCCATAGAGGAGTTGCCCCTCTAATCACAATCTTCTCTTCAGAGGGCACCTCCATTGCGAGTCCCTTTCTCTCTATGTCTCTGTCTCACTCTAAGCAGCAGCCCCAACTGGCTGCTGGTACATCATCATTGGAGGGCCTCTGTTGGCCCTCCAGCCTTGGGAGCAAACCTGCCCTTTGGCCACTAATAGACCAATTCTGCAAAAATCGGTGTTGGATTACTGCTCCGAACACGGTGCAAGACCGGGACCCAGATTTGGCCCCTGCCTCACATAAAATCCTGGCCAAAGTAAAGCAACAGGAAGGGTGATATTAAGATAAATGTCGGCAGTCTTTTGGTATAGAGGACTTTGATTCCGAACCTCAATTTGGAGCCAGTAGGGCCTCGAGGTTTGGAACTGTCTGGACGAGCCTGTGGCCAGAGAGGAGAATGGAGATCGTGTATAGGTGGGCTCGGATTGTAGCAGGACCGAAGATAATGGCGTTGTTCTTGCCATTTTGTGATGTTGACTCGTCTGCCCTTCCAACTGTCCATAGCATGGGGCGGCACAGTGGTTAGCACTGCTGCCTCACAGCGCCAAGGTCCCAGGTTCAATCCCAGCCTCGGTGACTGTGTGGAGTCTGTATGTCCTCCCTGTGTCTGCGTGGGTTTCCTTCGTGTTCTCTAGTTTCCTCCCACCGTCCAAAGGTGTGTAGGTTAGGTGGATTGGCCATACTAAATTGTTGTTTAATGTCCAAGAATGTGTAGGTTGGGTGGCTTTACGGGGACAGGGTAAGGGAGTGGGCTGGGGTAGGGTGCTCTTTCAGAGGGTTGGTGCAGACTCGATGGGTCAAATGGCCTCCTCCTGCACTGTAGTGATTCTAGACTGACTCCTGTGATCTAATCCCACCTTCCTGCTCCCAGTCCATATCCCTGTAGTTTAGAGCAGTTGCGGTGCAGGTACTTTTTAAAAGAGTTTAGGGTCTCTGCCTCCACCACCATCCTCTGCAAAAAGAAGTTCTTCCTCATATCCCCTATGCACCTTCTGCAACTTATCATGAATCTATGCCCCCTGATTCTAGAATTCTCCACCAAGGGAAACAATTTTATCCTGTCCACCCTATCTCTTCCACTCATAATTTTGTACACCTCAATTAAGTCACCCCTCAGCCTCCTTTGTTCTCAAGAAAATAACCCCAACCTATCTAATCTCTCCCCGTAATTACACTTTTCAAGCCCTGGAAACATTCTTGTAAACCTTCTCTGCACTCTCTCCAGAGTAACAACATCCTTCCTCTAATGTAGCGATCAGAACTGCACACAATACTCCAGTTGTGGCCTCACCAGTGTTTTATACAATTCCAGCATTATATCCTTACTTTAATATTCTATACCTCTGGCAATGAAGGAGAGCATTCCATATGCTTTCTTAACAACCTTGTCTGCCTGAACTGCTGCCTTTAGGGACCTGTGTACCTGTACGCCAAGATCTCACTTCATCTACCTCTCTTAGTATATTTCCATTGATTGTGTACTCCCTACAACTGTTTTGGCCTAGCACGAGATCTCAATCACATTATTCTTCATTCCAATTTGCAGGAAATCCTGATCCGCAGTATGTCGAAGATGTGTTGGTTAATTCATTGAGCATGTCGATCCCGGCTCTGGTTCACTGCCCATGTGGAGTTTGCACATTCTCCCAGTGTTTGTGTGGGTTTCGCCCCCACAACCCAAAGATGTGAAGGCTAGGTGGATTGGCCATGCTAAATTGCCACTTAATTGGAAAAAAATAATTAGGTACTCTAAATTTATGTTTTAAAAAAAAGGAAATGGAGAGAGTACAGGGCCAACGTGTTTCCAATGATGATGAAGGGTGGGAGCAATAGTCCAGTAAACCCTGGATGTCAAGGGGTACCCAGGGTTGGATAAGGAAAAAAAGGGAGGCTTATGGCAGATAGCGAGGATTCAAAACAGCGGAAGCCTTCGAGGAATATAGAAAGTGCAGGGGGTTACTTAAAAAGAAATTAGGAGAATGCAGAGGGGGTATGAAAAAGCACTGGCAGATAAAAGAAAAGAAAATCCACAGGTGCTTTATATGTATATTAAGTGCAGGAGGTTGACCAGGATAAGCACGGACCCATTTGGGACCAACATGGCAATTTGTCTGCAAAACCGGAGAATATAGGTGAGGTTTTAAATGAGTACTTTGCATCTGTGTTCACTAAGCTGAAGGATGATGTAAATATATAAATCAGGGAGGTGCATTGTGATTTACTTGAGAGGTATTAACGGCTTTAACGGGCCTAAAAGGGGATACATCCCCGGGGCCAGATGAGTTGTATCCCAGGTTGCTGTGGGATGCAGTGGGATAGCAGCAGCTCTGACAAAATTGATCAAATCTTCTCTGGCCACAGGAAAGATGCAAGATGACTGGCGGACAGCTAATGCAGGGCTATTATTCCCAAAGGGAAGTAGGAACTCGCGAGGAAATTACAGGCCAGTGGGCCGAACATCAGTGGTAGGGAAACTACTCGAGAAAATTCTGAGAGACAGAATTACTCTCCACTTGGAGAGACAAGGATAAGTGAAGGATAGTCAACATGGTTTTGTCAAAGGGAGATCATGTCTTACAAACTTGATTGAATTTACTGAGGAGGTGACTAGGTGTGTAGTGCAGTTGATGATGTCTACACGGATTTTAGTAAGGCTTTTGACAAGGTCCCATATGGGGGGCTGATGATGAAGGTAAGAGCCCATGGGATCCGGGGCAATTTGGTAAACTGGATCTAAAACTATCTTAGTGGTAGGAGGAGGAGGGTGATGGTTTCAAATTGTCTTTGTGGCGCACGGATCAGTGCTGGGTCCTGTGTTGTTTGTAGTGTATATTAATGATCTGGATGTGAATGCATGAGGTATGATAAGTAAGCTCGCAGCTGACAAAAAAAAATGATGGTGTGGTAAATACTGAAGACCAGGCTTCAGATTACAGGTATAGCCGGGCTGGTTAGGTGGGAAAAGAGTGGCAAATGGAATTTAACCATGAAAAGTGTGAGGTAATGCATTTTGGGAGGGCTGTCAAGGCAAGACAACGGTTCTGACCCCCTTGGAGGTCACCGGGTGTGCACCATCCTGTTCCCCGTGACCACTTCTGAATAAAAACTTCCTCGGTAAACGGGGCGGGGCTGACAAGGGAAGTCTCTCAGTATTAAAGACCCTGACCTGGATACAGGTCGAGGAGGGAGACCCTTCGGGGAGTGGAGAGTTGTTGCTGTATGATACATAAACCTGTGTTCGTTTGTATCCAAAAAGAAAATTCATTGAGCATGTTGCAGAGTTCAAATATTGGATGGAGTTTGGTGAAGGAAAAAGTTTGTGTGGCTTGAAATAAAAGCATAAAAACGCTGGCATTTTTTCCCCAAATTGAAGCGGCAGAAGCAGCAGTAATTGTGTTGTAAAACTGGATGCTTCCCTTGATGAAAATGCCAGGCCTTTTCATGCCTTTGTGTTGACACAGCGCAGTTTAACTCTCAGCTCATTTAATTTCTTCTCATGCATTTTACGTGGGCTCAAAACATTCTTGCTGTTATATGCTCAAGCTGCTGCTTATGTTCGCTTTATAGCTTTCCAGATGTCTTGTTATTTATGAAGCCTCATGCCAGCTTTCTTGACGGTGATTCTCATGGCTGCAATCTGTTGTTCCTGCAGCAGGCTGCTGGGAGATTACTGTAAAATCTGGCATATATTCCCAATTACTGTGTTGTTTTAACAAGATTACGAGAAGTATACAGGGGAGCATCTTATACAGTGGTTTACAAAATGATGTCTCTGCAAAGACTTATTGCAAGGAGGAGCTTGTTTAATTTTTTAACCAAATGTTTAACACTTTGATGAGCCATGGAACAGATGGTAGTTGATTTAGTCGCATTTTCACAGTTAGAAAAGCGAGTCTTATTAAGTAGAAGTTTATATTCCTCAGCAGACTGCAGGAATCCCTTGAGCTGCTGCACTTGAAGAAACAAAATGAAAATGCATAACGGCGAGCTAAACTACTGTAAATTTTACTGGAGTTTAGGGGATAACATCACAAATTGCATGTAGGCAATAATACTAAATATTGGATTGAAAATCAACGCTTTGCGCCATTCTTTACATATTGTCGTAAGTATTAACCCATCAATTCTATTGATCTACGGGCAGCACAGTGGTTAGCATTGCTGCCTACGGCGCTGAGGACCCGGGTTCGAATCCCGGCTCTGGGTCACTGTCTGTGTGGAGTTTGCACATTCTCCCCGTGTCTGCGTGGGTTTCACCCCCACAACCCAAAAGATGTGCGGGCTAGGTGGATTGGCCACGTTAAATTGCCCCTTAATTGGAAAAAATAATTGGGTACTCTTTAAAAAAAAAATTTTTAAATTCTATTGATCTGAAGGAGAGAGGGAGTGAAGCAATGAAGAGTACTATTGATGATTTTTTTAAAAATGTAAGCTTTAAAAAGCAATACCTCTTATTCCATTTTGATTTCCTCCCCTTCTCAGAATTTTAAATTTATAAACATAACAAACGTATGAACTAACAGAAGAAGTAATCCTGAATTAATGGGAGCACAATGGTTAGCACTATTGCTTCATAGCGCCAGGGTCGCAGATTCGATTCCCGCTTGGGTCACTGTCTGTGCGGAGTCTACACATTCTCCCCATGTCTGCGTGGGTGTCCTCCGGGTGCTCCGGTTTCCTCGCACAAGTCCCGAAAGACGTGCTGTTAGGTGAATTGGACATTCTGAATTCTCCCTCTGTGTACCCGAACAGGTGCTGGAATGTGGCGACTAGGGGCTTTTCACAGTTACTTAATTGCAGTGTTAATGTAAGCCTACTTGTGACAATAAAGATTATTATTATCAAAGCTATTTTCTTAACATAAACCTGCCCCTCTGTGAGATTTGAGATTTACTGGGATCTTGGTAGCTGCTGATCTCTGACTGCAGGAGAGAAACTCTCAATGTCAATAAGAGGCTTTCCTCCACCCGCCCCAAACACCCCCCATGCTGCCCAGTTGCCAGCGGCGGGAAGGCCCACAAGACTGTCAGTGGCTCCGTTACAAATTTTTCCTTCCTATCTACCTGCTTGAAGCAACTGAAAATCCGTCATCTCTCAAATAATTAGGTCAATTTCAGAAACTCTCCATCTGGAGAATCGCTTGCATGCTGGAACTGCACATCTTTGCACTACAATAGGTTGGCCACAATCCCCATACTCTGTCAAACACCAAATAAACACTTTATGAACTTAGTTTTATGTTTCACCGATGCGGGCTTTATTGGTTTATGTTGTGATGCTGTTGCCACAAATGCCAATGATGTACATAATGCATCTAGCCTAGAGCCACACCTTGCATAAGAACATAAGAACCAGGAGTAGACCACCTGGCCCCTCGAGCCTGCTCCGCCATTCCATGAGATCATGGCTGATCTTTTGTGGACTCAGCTCCACTTTCCGGTCTGAACACCATAACCCTTAACCCCTCTATTCTTCAAAAGATTATCTATCTTTATCTTAAAAACATTTAATGAAGGAACTTCAACTGCTTCACTGGGCAAGGAATTCCATAGATTCACAACCCTTTGGGTGAAGAGGTTTCTCCTAAACTCAGTCCTAAATCGACTTCCCCTTATTTTGAGGCTATGCCCCCTAGTTCTGCTTTCACCCGCCAGTGGAAACAACCTGCCCGCATCTATCCTATCTACTCCCTTCATAATTTTATATGTTTCTATAAGATCCCCCCTCATCCTTCTAAATTCCAACGAGTACAGTCCCAGTCTACTCAACCTCACCTCATAATCCAACCCCTTCAGCTCTGGGATTAACCTAGTGAATCTCCTCTGCACACCCTCCAGTGCCAGTACGTCCTTTCTCAAGTAAGGAGACCAAAACTGAACACAATACTCCAGGTGTGGCCTCACTAACACCTTATACAATTGCAGCATAAACTCCCTAGTCTTAAACTCCATCCTTCTAGCAATGAAGGACAAAATTCCATTTGCCTTCTTAATCACCTGTAAACCAACTTTTTGCGACTCATGCAATAGCACACCCAGGTCTCTCTGCACAGCAGCATGTTTTAATGTTTTATCATTTAAATAATAATCCCATTTGCTGTTATTCCTACCAAAATGGATAACCTCACATTTGTCAACATTGAAGTGTGACCTCTGGAAATATTACATCTCGGGTCGTTCTATGTCTGTTGGAGAGTCAAATTCTTTATTATCTCAATGAACCAATCATGCAGATGTGAAATACTATGAGTGCTGAAAGTCTGAAATAAGAATGGAAAATGTTGGAAGTACTCAGCAGATCTGGCACCATCTGTGGAGAGAGAAACAAACGTAATGTTTCAAGTTAATAAACTGTTCTGATGAAAGATCATCGACCTGAAATGTCGATCTACTGTGCATTTCCAACATTACCTAGAATCATAGTATGTTTTATAAAATATGGAATGAACTAGTGCAAATTAACATAAAAAATACCATATGACCTCTGGCAATGACCAAACACAAGATAGCCATCCAAATAAACTATAAAGACTATTTATTCCCAAAACAGTGCATCAACAATCTTTTTTTTCAAGAACAATCCCACAGTGGAAAATACTGCCAAGGGAAATAGCTACAGCCCCATCACTTAAAATCATCAAGACCCATCTTTAGATCATCTCCATTTATCTGCTTTTCATTATCAGCGGGTCATGTCTGGTGCAGCTAGCACTAACTATATCTATAATTTGACAGAGTTTGGATATTAATCTGGCGCACAATCAAAGCAGGAGAATGGTTACAGCATTCCAAGCAGCGAATTCAGGCACACTCCACCCTCTGGGTGAAGAATTTTTTCCTCAACCCCTCTAATCCTTCTGCCAATCATCTTCAATCTGTGTCCCATGATAATTAACCTCTCCGCTAGGGGAAACAGATCGATCTTGTCTACTCTATCAAGGCCCCTCATAATCTTCTTGTTCTCAATTACATCACCCCCCTGCCTCCCCCGTTCTAAGGAAAATAACTGCAGCAAATCCAATCTTTCCTCTATTTTCAAGCCCGGGTAACATTCTTCTTAATCTCCTCTAAACTCTCTCTGTAGCAATTATGTCCTTCCTGTAATGTGGTGACCAGAACTGTACACACAACTCCAGCTGTGGCCCAACCAACATTTTATACAGTTCCATCATTACATCCCTGTTTTTGTATTCAATGTCCCATCCAATAAAGAAAAGTATGATTTCTTTACCACCTTATCCATTTGTCCTGCCATCTTTAAGGACCTGTGTACATGCACTCCAAGGTGTCCCACTTCTTCAGCACGGTAGCATAGTGGTTAGCGCAATTGCTTCACAGCTCCAGGGTCCCAGGTTCGATTCCCAACTGGGTCACTGTCTGTGCGGAGACTGCACGTTCTCCCCGTGTGTGCGTGGGTTTCCTCCGGGTGCTCTGGTTTCCTCCCACAGTCCAAAGATGTGCGAGTTAGGTGGATTGGCAATGCTAAATTGCCCTTGGTGTTCACAAAGGTTAAGTGGGGGTTGCGGGGATAGGGCAGATACGTAGGCTTGAGTGGGTTGCTCTTTGTAAGGGCCGGTGCAGACTCGATGGGCCGAATGGCCTCCTTCTGCACTGTAAATACTATGGTTCTACCCCTCTCAATATCCTCCCATTTATTGTGCGTTTTCTTGCTTTGTTTGCCCTTCCCAAATGCATTACCTCACACTTCTCTGCATTGAACTCCAGTTGCCATTTTTCCACCCACTTAACCAAATCTTTGATATCATTCTGGAGCTATCCTCTTCAGTATCAGATTCGTGGCCAATTTTTGTGTCATCTGCAAATTTCCCAATCATGCCTCCCACATTTAAGTCCAAATCATTAATATAAATCACAAACAGCGAGAGTGCCAACACGGCCCTGTGTAATGTCCCTAGAAACTGCTTTCCATTCGCAAAACATCCATTCACCCTTTGTTTCTGGTCATGGGGCCAATTTAGGATCCAGTTTGCCACTTTCCCTTGTATTCCATAGGCTATTACTTTCCTGACCAGTCTGCCATGTGGGACCTGGCCAAATGCCTTACTAAAATCAATTTACACAACACCACTGCAGTACCTCATCAATCCGCCTTGCTACTTCCTCAAAAAGTGTAATTAAATTATTAAGCATGAACCTCCCCTAATAAGACCATGCTGGCTTTCTCTAATTAATCCGTTCCTTTATGGTGACAGCTTATCTTGACTCTTGCAAATAATTTGCTCATCACTAAAGTCAGACTGGCTGGCCTATAATTATTTGGCCTTTCCTCAGCTTTTCAAAATAAGCGAACAATGCTCGCAAACCTCTTGTCCTCTGGTACCTCGCTTGTATCTAATGACGATTGGAAAATTATCCTCACAGCATCCACTATCTCCTCCCTGATGTCTCTCTAAACCGCCTGGGGTACAATCCAACTGGCCCTTGTGATTGATCCACCTTCAAGGATGCTGGTCTCTCCAGTACTTCCTCTCTCATTATGTGAATTGTATTTAATATTTCACAATCCCCCTCTTTAACTGGAATCAATGAACTTCTTTAGGCTTAGAATTGCATGGTGTCCCTGATATTTCTTTTGGTCTCCTCGCCCTGATTAAAACCTGTTGAACAGAAACTGGACTGACTCGGTTGCAAGTCCAGTCTTGCATGGAAAAGTGATAAACCTTTTCCTCCTAATAGGTGGTTGAACCATAACTAACAAGTCTTTCATTAAATAATTAACTAGTGCTGCCGGGCAAGCAAATAAAAAGCCTGTCTGTTCCAAAGTTTTACTGTGGCCCAGAAATGCAGACTGACTGGTCTCTGGCTCCAGTGATGTGTTACTCAGATACATCGTGTGTGTGTGTATGTGTGTATACTGTGGAATGGAAGTGGTGTTTCCAGCCCAGCTATTTTTTTACCGACCAGCAACAAGGGAAGAGAACAGCCACCGACTGATTGATGTTTGTTTCAAATGCTACCACCCAAGCACACACTGATGAGAGCAATTGGTTAGAGCTCTTAAAAAAAACTACTGTACAAAGATACATTGCATTTCTTTTGACCCTGTGACTACTGTAATTCCATGATTTCATCTATTTAAAATTTTTTTAACAAAGTTAGTGTGGCAGGTCTAGCACTTGAACTGCAAAGTAATATAACTTAGTTGATTCTCCAATCTTCTATCTGATGCTTTAATTAACAACAAGCAGGCTCCTGACAGCTGATAAATACACAGGAATAGTCACTTTTCAGGTTGGTTATAAGAGCCTAAGATCTTTGTTCTAATTTTTGGTCATGTGTTTTGAAGAAGGTATACTTCCAGGACTAAAATTGCAAAGAGCTAATTATTTCTGATTCAGTTCAGATTTTCTCAGAACTGATATGTGCAAGTGCAGGTCTTTGAATTTTTAATGGTATGAATTATTAAGCATTCAGCAGTCAGTGAATTTTGGTGGTGTTAAGCAAAATCAGTACATTGTATTTGGTTCTTGTTTACGTGGGGAGTTGTGTGTTTGAAAAAACATATGCCGTAGGCTTTAAAACTGGAAACCATAGAGGCTGCACGCGATCATACATTTTTTTCTAGAATATAAAAGTTAATGTTTGATAAGTTATCAGTGTTTGTAGGGAATTCCCTGCACAGAAAAGTTTGAGAACCACAGAATCATGCCCCAGTACCAATGTGTTCCTGTTTTCTCAATTACCTGCTGCAATGTCAGAAACTGTTTAAGTTCATGCCCCAATCTCAGCCAATCTGATTCTAGAAAGCAGTGGAGCGTGTCTTTCTGTAGTCTCGTAACACTTGAAATGAAAATCGCTTATTGTCACAAGTAGGCTTCAAATGAAGTTACTGTGAAAAGCCCCTAGTCGCCACATTCCTGCGCCTGTTCGGGGAGGCTGGTACGGGAATTGAACCTGAACATGTGTACCTACCTGACCTTATTTTGATGACAGAGATTCTCCCTTCCTAACTACAAAGATTTATTTTGTGACCTCTGGTTAACAGCACTGTGTTTGTGCAGCGCTCTCTCCTAAGCAAGAAATTCAAATTTCGAGCCAGTCAGAAGTTGGCCAATAAAACCAAGGTTCTACACAGCTGGAAGTAGAAACATTTGGGAAGGGACCATTTAGCCCTTCAAGTTTGTTCTGCCATTCAATGCGATCATAACTGATCTGTGACCTCATTCAAAACTACCATGTTCCTTAATACCTTTTAGTTATCAAAAATCTACTGATCATATTTTTAAATTAATTATTCATTATTAAAATTATTATTATTATTATTAAACCCACCAAATCTGCTCCTAAAAGGATGAGTCCTAGACTTCCAAACAACCAGCGAAATAGTTTATCTTGATCTACTCTACCTTTTAGTATGGTGAAAACTTTGGTCAAATCACTCTTTAACCTTCTATGTTCCAGAGAATACTACCCTCGTTTATGCAATCTCTTCTTTTCTCCTCTTGGTTAACCCTTCAAGCCCAGATATTATTGGTGCAAGCCCAGATATTATTGGTGGCCATGCCTTCAATCTCAATTTCCTTGGCCCCAAGCTGCAGAATACCCTCCCTACATCTATCCACCTCCTCTTCTTGCATTTCTCCTCTAAGATTCTGCTTAAAGCCTCTTTGACCAAGCTTTTGCCATCTAATATCAGTGTCATATTCAGTTTTATTATCCCCCTATGAAATGCTGCAGGATACTTCATTAGGTTAAAGGTGCTGTATAAATATGTCAATTATATATCCGAGCAATTTCCTGACAACAGATGTTGAGTAATTGGTCCATAAATCCCTGGTTTCCCTCTCACCTTTCTTAATTAGCAGATTGTTCTGTGCAATTTTTCAATTAAAAAAAAAAATGGTTTCCAAATCAAGAGGACTTTAAAGAATATAGTTTGCAATATTCTTGTTAAACCTTGGAATGGAAGCCGTTTGATCATGGGGATTTGTCACACTTTAGTGCTGTCATTTTGCTTATGCTGATGTTGGTGAAACAATATCCCTGATTCAATATTAGTTTCCTTTGCATATCTACTTGCTGTCCATTTATTTCCTCTACTGTAATTACTGACACAAAGCAATTATTCTGCAATCCCTGATTTTCATTAACAGTATTACCATTAGCCAAGGGTTAACATTGTGCCTTTACCCCCTTTGTCCTAATATATTTATGAAAAATGGTTATTTGAATGTAATTTGCAAGTTTCTTTTTTTCGTAGCTCTACCTGTTTGTCACCCATTTCTATTCTTTGTGTGCTTTTTCTTTACAGTTTCTGCTGTCGCTTAGCTCTTTAGTCATCCGTGTCCTTTTTGATAAGTAGAGCTCTTGCCCTTTAAGGGTTCTGTGCTACATTTAAATTCTTTTTTGAACAACTAATTTTGTTATTTGTGGGTTTTTTCACCATTCAAGAGATGCAGGCTTCACTGGCTAGGCCAGTATATATTGCGCTTGAGAAAATGGTGGAGTTGTCTTCTCGAACTGCGACAATTCATATGGTGTAGGTACACCCATTGTGCTGTTAGGGAGGGAGGTCCAGAATTTTGACCAAGCAACAGTAAAGGAACGGTGATATTTGTCCAAGTCAAGATGATGAACGTGTTGAAGGGGATCCTCTAGGTGGTGGTGTTCCCATGTATCATCCTTCTAGATGGTAGTGGTCGCAGGTTTGGAAAGTACTGTTTAAGGAGCCTTGGTGAGTTCCTGCAGTGCATCTTGTAGTTGGTACACAGTGCTGCTTCTGTGCATTGGTGGATGGGTTGCCAGTCAAGCTTTGTTCTGGATGGTGTCAAGCTTGTTGAGTATTGTTGGGGAGCTACACTCATCCAGGCAAGGGAAAAGTATTTCATCATACTTCTAACTTGTGCCTTGTAGGTAGTGGCCAGGCTTTGGGGAGCTAGGAGGTGAGTTACTCACCACATGATTCCTAGCCTCTGACCTGCTCGTAGTCACAATATTTAGTGTGGTTCAGTTTCTGGCCAATGATAACTCCCAGGATGTTGATCAAGGGGATTCAGTGATGGTAACACCATTGAATGCCAAGGACCGATGGTTAGATTCTCTCTTATTGGAGATGGTCATTGCCTGGCACTTGTGTGGTACAAATGGTACTTTCAGCCTAAGCCTGGATATTGTCCTGATCTTGCTGCATTTGGACATGGACTGCTTCATTATCTGAGGAGATTGAACTCAAAGGCTAGAAAACGGACAAAGAGCAATACATTATGGGGATACACCTCAATACAGGTCTCGGTACTGTCAGTGCAAAGGAACCAAAATAAAAAGGCAGACTTGTGTTGACAGAATGCCTGTTACAATATTGGGATGTCCCAAAACACCTTAAAGCAAATGAAGTGCCTTAGAATGGTAGACACTGTTGTAATGCAGGAAACATGGCAACCATTTTATGTACAAGAAGTATGTGACGATAACCAGATAACTTTTTTATTTTGCTATGTTGGTTAAGGGATAATTATTGATCAGGATATCGAGGATAACTTCTTCGAAATAGTGCCATGGGATATTTGATCTCAACCTAAGAGAGTAGACAGGGCCTTGGTTTAATATCTCATCAGAAAACCAGCATCTTCACAAGCACAGTGCTCCCTCACTACTGCTCTGAAGTGTCAACTGAAAATTATGTGCCTCTATCTCTGGACTGAGACTTGAACATAACCTTCTAACTTGGACATGGAAGTGCGACCAATTATTTGCCACTTAAGTGAAGGGTGGGGTAAACAAAGATTTGTGTGGCAACCATGCATTTCAGACACGAAAAGAGGAAGAGGAGGCTGGACATGGGCAGTTCTTGGAGAACACAGAAGTTAAAGTTAGACTTTTAAAGAACATACACGTTTTGGAATTTAGGAAGGAAGTGAGAAATAGTGCCTGAGGAAAGTCATTAGTTGATAGTATTGGTAAGGATTAAGAGCACCTGTTTTATAATTTGGTCAAAAATAGTGTGACATCAAAGGAGGAAATAGCTTTTAGAAGTAATGATATAGCAATGAGAATTTTTGTTTTATTTTTTAATAAAAATAGGTCTAATAGGTCCTTTGCGAATGTCTAAAGTAATGAAAGGGGAGCATGGGCCTAGCAGCAAGCTAAAATATGGCCAACGCCACAAAGAAAACAACCAATTGGACATTTGTTGTGTTTCTGTTAACACAGGAAATAATTCACTCTAGATTGGAATTGATTAATGCAAAATAGAAAAAAGACAAAGTTAACCAAATCATTTTAATATGAAAATCAAATGCAGGTACGGTAGTGCTTAACTCTACTTAATCTCAGTTAAATGTGATTGAATGCAGCCAAAGAGCAGGGATTTGAGAGTATTAGCACATATATCAGTGCATCAGGGTCTTTAGGAAAGAACATAGCTGGTGTTCATTAATTCAATAGAAAAGTTTGTGAAGTGCCTTGAGATTAGGGATTTTGAAGGCTTTAGCCAGGGCTGTTAATAAATAAAATAAATATATGTGGCCTGCTTGTGGAATACTGATAAGAAAATTCAAGGCTGAGGAAGATAGCTCTCTAGGTGTCGTTAAGGTAAAATGCAGCAAATAAATATATATATAAATAATTCATTGTGATGTTCGCTGTCTTTATCGAACGTCAGTCTGAAATCAAACTTTTATACTTCACATAACAGTTTCAACCTGTTTTGGGAAAAACCCTTAATTCTGTCGAAATTTTAAAAAGTAGACTCTTTTTCATCTTGCATGCATTGTATTTGCATTTGATGTTCAATAATGTAAATCTTTTTGTATCAGCCAAGCAAAAATGCTTGATGCCATAAATCTAGAATATCAAGTGCTATGGTGCAAATGGAAGTCTGATTAAGTTTGACATCTTGTATGTTTTGGCTTTTATCATGGGATTGTCCCTTTTAAGAAATGTTTGTCTTCTCAAATGGCTGCAGTGATGTCATTGTGTGGATGGAGCTGAGTTGTGGCTCTGGGTTTTACTTTCATTCTGAGCTGGAAGCTGGCTGTGGCTCTGAGTTTTACTTTCGGTTTAGACAGTTGGAAGCTGTATTCAGACTACAAGGATCTTGGAGTCTCTCTCTGCATGTTTAAAAAGATGTCTCCAGATCACCTGATAAAGTAATAACTGTGTTCTGGATCTGGAAGGAATTCAAGCCTACTGTTTTGTGGGTAAAAGGGATTGTCTGATTTATGGATGTTGTTACTTGAGTGAAACAGTAAAGAGAAGTTATTAAGGGTTAAATATAGAGTACTGTAGCTGTGTGGGGTATTTATGTTTGTAGTTGATAAAATGCTTACTGTGTGTTTATAAAATGTTAATAAGTCGTAGAATAAACCTTATTTTTGATTGCAAGTGCTTAAAGTCTTTGTTGCATAACACCTGGAAAGTGGGCCCTTGTGCCCCTCAACCAAAATCTATGAACAGTTGTAGGTCAGGTGAACTCCATGATATACTTTGGTGTTCTCTAAACCCTGGCCCACAACACTTTTTTTATAGAATGAACTATTTGTTTTTTGTCTTAGTGCTCTTCAATAAATTTCAAATCAGGTACCAATCCAGTAATATTACACACTGAAGCTGAATGTAGTACCTCTCGGTTCTAACTAATACATACACCAGTCCCCCGAAACACAACACAGTTTTGGTTGTATTCTCTATTAAGGCCTATAAGCCTTGATGCTGCACACAGCATTCCTCCCCTTTTATGTGAAGCTCACAATATATCTTAGTAGATCTGTGATTATATTGTTTGGAGCATTATACCATAAGGACAGCATATTCTATTCCTGAGAAGAAACTGTGTTCCTTTAAAGTCAAAATACTATTCAGCCTGTAGATTAGCATTCCAGCAACTTTGTTGAAAGGTCAGTTGAAGGTTTGTAGACGTTACAGCTACGGTATTTTCACTTCCTGTGGTTTGACTGCCAAAAGATGGAATAGATTAATTTTATTATTATTCATTATTGACACAATGAAGAAATGCATTTGGGTACTTGTATCATTCACCTTTTCCCTCCCAACCATAAATGATCCTGTTACAATCCCTATGGGGGAACCTTTAACCAAATTTAATGATTTCTCGCAAAATGAAGAAATTAGCAGCAGGATTTCACTTTTTTTGTAACTTCTACTTCAACATGAATCAGAACCAAGCTGATTAAACTGAATAAAAAGGCAAATGATGCTTCAAATAGAAAGGTGCGTTTCACTTCAAATAGTGAAATGAAATGAAAATGAAAATCGCTTATTGTCACGAGTAGGCTTCAATGAAGTTACTGTGAAAAGCCCCTAGTCGCCACATTCCGGCGCCTGTCTGGGGAGGCTGGTACGGGAAGTACAACAAAGTCAGTACAACAAAGATACGACAAGCAACTCGCCTCGTGTATTTTCCATAGAATCCCTACACTGCAGAAAGAGTACCCTACCGAGGCCCACTCCCTCGCCCTAACCCCGTAAACCCCACCTAACCTGCAAATCCTTGGACTGTGGGAGGAAACCGCAGCACCCACAGGAAACTCATGCAGATATAGGGAGAACATGCAAACTCCACACAGTCACCCAAAGGCAGGAATCACATCCTTGGCGCTGTGCGACAGCAGTGCTAAGCACTGTGCCACCATGCATAATGTATGGCATTACCTAGCCACATAGTTCCATGCTTTTTATTCCTGCAGTGTAGGTCAGCTGTCCTATTTGACACCAGCTTTCACCCCTGAGTTTTTTGCGGGTATAATTATCGTCTGCAAGGCACATTTCTATGAACCCTCTCTCCTTTTGGTCACAACAGTACTTGTCATGTAGCTTTCCAGTGTTCCTTTTCAACCAATCAACCAATATCAGCCCTGTTCACAGTTTGGCCACTTCTGGGAAAACGCCCAGTTCTTTAGCATCTCTGAGTTTCTCACTCAGATTTCTGGGTTTTGGGCATTTTCAGTGAGCTTGCATGTTGCCCCCAAGAGCTCCTGTCTCCTTTTCTAACAAACAAACACTGATCTCCTCCTGAGCGTGAATGGCTTCTCTTTACTAGAATTCTCTGTGTTCCTCTTTCTGTCTCTGTCGGCGTTCTCTTTTTGCCTGTGTTTGTGCCTTCACCTTCCCCCTCTGCTTGTAGCTCCCCTTTGTGTCTGCAAATCTGTTTTGTCTGACCATGTGGTTTCTGTCTTAATTTCCTTCATGTTTATGCCACTTTCAGGTAGAGGGTCACCAGGTCACATGGACTAGCATTTCTTACTATCCAAGAAAATTACAATTGATCCCTGTACAATTAATGCAAATTCTTGAAAGTCCCTTTCAAACATTCTTGAAAACAATTACAGATTCCACAAACATTTTGAAGAAATTACAACTTTTTTTTGCTGTGCAGCTTCCAGGCCAAAGCTTGTTATAATGCATAGAAATATCAATCCTGGTTCTCTATTCTCAGACAGTGTCCCCCTTTTCTTCAAATCTGCCACCATCACCACTGTCCTCAAAAAAAACACCCTTTACTAATCCTTCGAAAACTACTGGAATCTCTTCCTGCGTTTTTTTGTAGAACAGCACAGAACAGACCCTTCGGCCCTCGATGTTGTGCCGAGCAATGATCACCCTACTCAAGCCCACGTATCCACCCTATACCAGTAACCCAACAACCCCCATTAACCTTATTTTTTAGGACACTACGGGCAATTTAGCCTGGCCAATCCACCTAACCCGCACATCTTTGGACTGTGGGAGGAAACCGGAGCACTCGGAGGAAACCCACGCACACAGGGGGAGGACGTGCAGACTCCACACAAACAGTGACCCAGCCGGGAATCGAACCTGGTACCCTGGAGCTGTGAAGCTTTATGCTAACCACCATGCTACCGTGCTGCCCAGAAGCTGTTCTCAGAAGCTGCAAGGTCATAGAACTGGCAGGGTTGAAGAAAAGTTCAGCGAACATAGAACAGTACAGCACAGAACAGGCCCTTCGGCCCTCAATGTTGTGCTGAGCATTGTCCGAAACCAAGATCAAGCTATCCCATTCCTTGTCATTCTGGTGTGCTCCATGTGCCTATCCAATAACCGCTTGAAAGTTCCTAAAGTGTCCGACTCCACTATCATAGCAGGCAGTCCATTCCACACCCTAACCACTCTCTGACCCTACCTTGGACATCCCTCCTATATCTCCCACCCTGAACCTTATAGTTATGCTCTCTTGTAACAGCTGCATCTACCTGAGGAAATAGTCTCTGAACGTCCACTCTATCTATACCCCTCATCATTCTTATAAACCTCTATTAAGTCACCTTTCATCCTCCCCCACTCCAAAGAGAAAAGCCCTAGCTCTCTCAACCTTTCCTCATAAGACCTATCCTGCAAACCAGGCAGCATCCTGGTAAATCTCCTTTGCACCCTTTCCAATGCTTCCTTCCTACAGTGAGGTGACCAGAACTGCACACAATACTCAAAATGTGATCTCACCAGGGTCATGTATAGTTGCAGCTATATGTATAGCAGCTCATAAACTCAAGCCCCCTGTTAATAAACACTAATACACTATAGGCTTTCTTCACAACTGTATCCACTTGAGTGGCAACCTTCAGAGATCTGTGGAGATGGACCCCAAGATCTCTCTGTTCCTCCACATTCCTCAGAACCCTGCCGTTGACCCTGTAATCCACATTCAAATTTTTTCTACCAAAATTAATCACCTCGCACTTATCAGGGTTAAACTCCATCTGCCATTTTTCGGCCCAGCTCTGCATCCTATCAATGTCGCTTTGCAGCCTACAACAGCCCTCTACCTCATTCACTACTCCACCAATCTTGGTGTCATCAGAAAATTTACTGACCCCACCCTTCAGCCCCCTCCTCCAAGTCATTGATAAAAATCACAAATAGCAGAGGGCCCAGCACTGATCCCTGTGGTACACTGCTGGTAACTTGTCTCCAGTCTGAAAATTTTCCATCCACCGCCACCTTCTGTCTTCTATGTGATAGCCAGTTACTTCTCCAATTGGCCAAATTTCACTCTCTCCCACACCTCCTTATTTTCTTCATAAGCCGACCATTTATTAAAATCCATGTATACGACATCAACTGCTCTACCTTCATCTGCACACTTAGTTACCTCCTCAAAGAATTAAATCAAATTCGTGAGGCAAGACTTACCCTTCACGAATCCGTGTTGACTATCCCGGATTAAGCTGCATCTTTCCAAATGGTCATAAATCCTATCCTTCAGGACCTTTTCCATTAAATTACCGACCACCGAAGTAAGACTAACTGGCCTATAATTACCAGGGTCCTTCCTATTACCTTTCTTGAACAGAGGAACAACATTCGCCACTCTCCAGTCCTCTGGTGCTATCCCCATGGACGGTGAAAACCCAAAGATCAAAGCCAAAGCCTCTGCAATCTCATCCCTTGCCTCCCAAAGAATCCTTGGATGTATCCCATCTGGCCCGGGGACTTGTCGACCCTAAGGTTTTTCAAAATTACTAATACATCCTTCCTCAGAACATCTACCTCATCCTTACATACGCTTCCTTTTTCCTCTTGACCAGACATTCAACCTCTTTTGTGAACCATGGTTCCCTCACACGGCTATTTCCTCCCTGCCTGACAAGGACACACCTATCAAGGACACACAGTATTTGTTCCTTGAACAAGCTCCACTTTTCATTTGTGCCAGTTTCTGTTTCCCATCTTATGCTCCCTAATTCTTGCCTAATCACATCATAATTACCCCTCCCCCAATTCTAAATCTTGCCCTGCCGTATGGCCCTATCCCTCTCTATTGCAATAGTGAAAGACACCGAATTGTGGTCACTATCTCCAAAGTGCTTTCCCACAAACAAATCTAACACTTGGCCCGGTTCATTACCCAGTACCAAATCCAATGTGCCCCCCCCCCCCTCTTGTCGGCCTATCCACACAGCGAGTTAAGAGGAAAAGGGGACAAATAGCTTTATAACCAATACCTCTCTGGACAAAAGAGAGAGGTTGTGTTCTGAGGCAAGGGGAGGGCAAAAAGAGAGCTGAATGCCTGGGGACAAACTGTAAACACTTTGGAGATCTTGGTGCTCTCAAAAAGTAAGCAGAAAAAGTAAATAATGCAAACCGATAAATCAAAAGAACCAGAGAGTAGTTTAGAAGATTTTTATTTTTTGTAGCAAGTTATGATGGCCTTTGAGTGCATGGCTTCCAAATGCATGGACCAAGTATATTCAGTACCGTCAATAAAAAAATGTGTGGGTATAAGCACAGAGTGAGATTAATTGAATGGCTGTTTCAAAGTTGACACAAGCACAGTGGACCAGATAATATCTTCCGGTATTGTAACATGCAGAATGAAGAGTGTAATACTTGTTTCATGGAAGTTCTGGAATAACTAAGCCAAGTAGATCTCTCATTGGAGGTGAGATTCCATCACCTCAGTGCCTTGTCAGAAAATGCACTCCGGGGAAAAAGTGCAATAGAAACTGTGCACGTATGTACTATATGGTCTGTGCTGGTATGTTACAGATCACTCTGGGAGTCAGAGTTGCTGTGGCAACATGTACTTTTTACATGTATGTTGTCACCTGACGTTATGGATAATGATGTGTAATGAGATTCAAGACACTTGCTCAGTGAAGGAAGCCACCATATTCCATGGGGTTTGATCAAACAAAGACAAACTACAAGGTTAGATAAAACAATTGACGATTTCTATCTTATACTCTGAAGATTCAGGGTAATTATGAGGTACAAGTAAATGAACAAACAAACTGTGGTTGGCAAGCCACACTAGATAAATGACAGATGTGACCAAAACAGATTCCATGGATTTCTCAACAGCCTATCCAGATGTTAGTTACACTGTGGGTCAACCAATCTCGGTGAAACTCTATCTCTCTTATGAGGGTTTTGAATCTTCACCTTTTAAAATCTCATCTCATCTGATCAGTCTCGAAAAGACGTTGAAGTTTTTGCTCTTGACTTCAGTGCAGATGCATTCTCGTTATAAAATACAAATTGTAAATCGTTGTGATAGCTTGTTCCAAGTTATGCTTTGGGATTTGGCAGCCTGGCAATTATCACCTGGCATATCATAACATTAATTTAACTGGCACCTGTTTCCCCTGACTTTTTTCCTGGGGACTTCCTTTTGTAACCACTCCCTATCCCCCTCCTTCAGTTCTGTAAACTTGGAATATCCAAGTTTGAGTCCATGCTCAAACTGTTTTGGAGGAATGGCCGCCACATCCTATTGTAAAAATGAACTATTGTTCATGCTGCTGATAACCATCCGGTGACTTCTCTCAGATACTTCTCTCAGATACTTCTCTCAGATACTTCTCTCAGATACTTCTCTCAGATACTTCTCTCAGATACTTCTCTCAGATACTTCTCTCAGATACTTCTGTCAGATGGTGGAGATTGGGCTGTGTTGATCCCCATTGTGGAATGCCTTGAATAAAAAACTTCAGTGTGGTGAAGTATCAGAGCCATCGCCTCTCAGTCCACACCCTTGAGAGCTACAGTAAGGGGGAAATATTTGCAAGAGAACCTTTATCGAGATACAAGTTGAATCGGGGTAAGAGTGAGTATTTTCAGGTGGACTCTACGGGGAGGGAAGCCAACCAAGGGGCTTCCCTTTCACCTTACCAGATCAAGCTTCAGGAATTTGGGTGTCCGAGTTGCCCGGGACTGGGCACAGCTCCATAAATTGAACTATACTAGTCTGGTGAGGAAGGTCAAGTCAGATTAGCAAAGCTGGGATAGAACATAGAACAGTACAGCACAGAACAGGCCCTTCGGCCCTCGATGTTGTGCCGAGCCATGATCACCCTATTCAAACTCACGTATCCACCCTATACCCGTAACCCAACAACCCCCCCCCCCTAACCTTTTATTAGGACACTACGGGCAATTTAGCATGGCCAATCCACCTAACCCGCACATCTTTGGACTGTGGGAGGAAACCGGAGCACCCGGAGGAAACCCACGCACACAGGGGGAGGACGTGCAGACTCCACACAGACAGTGACCCAGCCGGGAATCGAACCTGGGACCCTGGAGCTGTGAAGCATTTATGCTAACCACCATGATGACCTGCCTTGTCCTTGGTGGGCAGGGTCCAGTCTATCAATGAATATTCTTCCATGGTTTCTGGGTTTCTTTTCAATATCTTCCTCCGTAAATCCTATTTTGGGAGGGTAAACTGGTTGATAACATCTTTTATTTGGCCGGGCAAGACTCCCGAGAGTTTGTAAGGCAGCTTTATCGAGGGACTGACCACCTATTTGAGCCGGCACGGTTCAACACCTGTTTGGGGTGTGGGTAATGAAGGGATTTGAGAGAATTGGATACTTGTTTTTGGAGGGGCGATTTGCCAGCTTAGAGGAACTAACGGTGAAGTACGTACGGGCTCTAGGGGTCGAGTTTGTTTAGGTATCTCCAGGTTCTGAATTTAATTCGGAGGGGTAGCTGGGGCCTGTAGTAGATGATGAGGTGTGGAGTGAGGCCCTTCGCAGGGTGAACTCCACATGAAATGAGAAATGAAAATCGCTTATTGTCACGAGTAGGCTTCAATGAAGTTACTGTGAAAAGCCCCTAGTCGCCTCATTCCGGCGCCTGTCCGGGGAGGCTGGTACGGGAATCGAACCGTGCTGCTGGCTTGCTTGGTCTGCTTTAAAAGCCAGCGATTTAGTCGAGTGAGCTAAACCTCGTGTGCGAGGCTGGGCTTGATCCAGCTTAAGGTAGTGTTTAACACCAAGGAGAGGAAGAGTAGTTATTTTCCCAGAGGTGGATGATAGGTGTGAGTGTTGCTCTGGGGGCTCAACCATCCACATGTACATGTTCTGGTCCTGTCCCAAACTTGAGCTTTTGGGTCTCCTTCTTTAGGACCATGTCAGTATCGAATTGGAGCCCTGCCCTTTGGTTGCCATATTTGAGGTCCAGACTCATTGGGACTGCAGATTGAAGTGGAGGCAGATGTCCTTTCCTTTGCCTCATTGATTGTCCAGAGGCAAGTCCTGCTGGGGTGGAGGTCTCTAGCCCCACCAAGTGGCCCAGCATGGTTGGGGGATCTAATGGAGTTTTTATACCTGGAGAAGGTTAAACACACCATGAGGATGGGTCGAAGGGTTCTACCAGAGGTGATGGCCTTTTATTACTTTAAGGAACTAATCAGCATCAGTTACGAGGGTGGCGATATAGTTTCAAGTCGGAATGCTGTGTGGTTTGGAGGGAACTTGCAGGTGATGGTGTGTCTGTTGTCCTTATTCTTTTAGTTGTAAAGATCACATTTTTAAAGGTGCTGTAGAAGGAGCTTTGGTGCGTTGCTTCAGTGCATCTTGTAAATGGTACACACTGCTACCCCTGTGTCTTATATCGTGCAAATACTATTTGCAACTTATCAAAAAAATGCTGAATGTTCATCCGGGTCTTGCTGCATATGGCCACAGGCTGCTTCAGTATCTGACGAGTTGCAAATAGCAATGGTACTGAAGATTGTGCAATCATTAGCGAAGATGTATCCCACTTCTAACCTTTTGCTTTTATCCTGGGTTTGTTGGCAAGTTAGTGGCAAACCGGTTTGTGACACATGGGTCTTGAACAGCTGGAGTCAACCCCTAAGTAAACTCACCAGATTCACTAAAAGCAGCAAAAAGCCATTCCAACTGTTCAACCTTAGTGCCTTTGCCAACTTTGGGTCCCCGCACTGTGTGATGCCCTTGTGTTGGGAACTGGCAACACTTGGATAACATTAAACCAAAACAGCTTTAATTAACAGATCGTAGCACATCTTTTATAACATCTTGCAAGAGCGCTTTACTGGCGTTATCTAGAGGCTTCATGTTGATGGTAAACATTGCTAAAATAGAAATGTTAGATCTTGACTCACAAACTTGCTGACCGTGTTTATCAAGCAATTAAGTTCTTCCAAGATATGGTAAACATTCTTCATCTCCCCCGACCGGCCACTGCATCACTCCCCCACAACAGTAAAATAATGTAAAAGTCTTTATAAATAAAATGTCAAAGGGATCAATTCTGCAAGAGGTTTATTCAAACTTCTATTTTGAAACTACTGGTCAGATATTGATATAAAGGGAGCAGGTAGTAGATTCAAGAACTTTTAAATACACATTGAGCTAGGTCTCTCCTACATTAGATACAATGGCAGACAAAATAATTCTGTTTATTTTGTGGCAGGTGCATATAAAGGATAATATGCTCTAAAATTATATTTGATGGCAAGTGAACATCTGTGTCTTCCCACAATTGTTTACAAACTCTTTTGCACTCAAACCGTCAATAGTTGAATTTATTTATCATGCAGCAAATGAAAAGTAAAATGTCTTCATGCCATCAGGGCAACACATGTCACGTTTCTTATGGTCCTTCAGTTAAGCCAATACTTTGGTTCCTTAGATGCTTGCATCCTTGCACACTCCTGCTATTTGCCACTGTCACTACAGCATTACTCTGATTTGGTTCCAAATCCATTTTGACAGCTTATAGAATGGGTTGTTTATAGAGAAGGAAACCAGATGTGACAGTCCTCAGTGGCGAAATCCAGTTGCCTGCAGCCTGAAGGTTGGAAGATGAACTGATCCTGATTTGTTTCACGGCTTGTGCCCTCTCCAGTTAATTGGGTGCCAATAGCTTCCCTAATGAATGATGATGGATGGAATGCAGGTTGCCTGAGCAGGGCACTTAGAGCAATGAAAGCATCATACGTGCAGATATCACCTGCAGACAGCAGCAGTGGCAGCAAAGAAGGCAGCGATCAATGCCTGCGTGCACATTCTCTTCCCTTTATTGTCCCTTCAGCGACAGTGGAGGATAGCCTTGCTTATTTTGACAACTGACACAAACTGCTTTGATGTGTTACCTGTTGCTGGCCAGAAAGTGTGCACCTCCAACTGGCTGTAAAAAATGGAACAATGTGTGACAAATACTTTATTCAGTCGATCGATGAGCATCTATTTGATCCAGCCTTTGAACGGCTTCTATAAACCCATCTCCCTGCAGAATATTCCCATTGAATTCAAGTGAGGAGGGATAGAGGTTTGCTTATCTTTATTCTTCCGACAGTGCTGGAACAAATCTCTCCATCTGCTTCAAAGCACAGTATTAAGGTAAATTATTTCTAAAATTACTGGATTTTCTATGGTTAAAAACTTTCAAATCCAGAATCCAGCAACTAATTTGTGGAGACAGCTACCTGTATTCAAGTAAAGCATTTAAATAATGTGATCTTAATGTGATCTGCATCAGTTTCTTGTCAGTTTCTAAACTAAGCGTGTTTTACCTCGAGATCATTGTGAAATAAAATAAGTTCAACTAGTCTTCAGTCGCATAACATTTAGGCAGTTTTGTCAGAATACAGCAGTAATTATAATTTGATTTCTGTAAGTCACGAGCAATTAATTTAGTCTTTCTGATGAAGTAACTGGTATTGTCAATGTTTCTTATGTGGTTTTGTTCATAGTGGGTGTTCATACTGAAGACAGTGGTGTGGTGGTCACTAAGAGTAGGCACGGATATTGGAAATTGTAGCTTTTGTCTTGGTAACAGAAAGAGATTGTTGTGCTTTTCCATTTTGATTGTTTTCACCAGAATACACCAAGTTATTGATTGATGGAAGAAAATTAGACATTTGCAAGTGAATGCTTGCATCAGCTTGCATTTCAGTAATTAACGTTGTCTTATTCGAGTTGGACTAAGAAGCTAAAGTATTTCTAATTTCTTAGGAATATGTTTTTACAGTTACCATTCAACCTTTACATGGCTAACCTTTCCATGGCTAGAGGTAAACAATCAGCTGGAACTGCCAGACCAATATTATGAATTTGAAAATGTTGATTAATCTTGGAGCTTTTGTAACAACTTCATAGTTGATTGACTTAACTGGCCTGAAATATGGCTGAAAGTTTGGCAGCCATCTGATGTTAAACTTCACCATTCAACCAAGTTCTTTGCATCAAACAACATCCCTGAATGCCTATCTTATAATTCTGCATGAATAACTGGAACCATATCACTATAACAAGGCAGGGTTAGTCAAAATGTATATGTAGTTAGTTGAGAAAGAATGATATCTTCATGATGGTGGCCTGCCATGGGGGCTTTGCAAACAGCTGTGATCATGGATGAAGTTCATGCAACTTTAAGATATGATTGAATGAACAACAGTGAGCCTTCATACTTGCCTATTCATAGTGAAGAAAGCTGGAAGGCTGCAGAACATGACCTTTGCTCGTTTGTCCATTTTTACCTCCTTTTTAACCAGGATGTTTGTATGCCAAACCAATTATGCTCAATTTGTTGCACAGGAATGAGTTTGTTTGTGAACAAACCTACAATTGCGAACAAAAGCTACAATTTCCAATATCCGTGCCTACTCTTAGTGACCACCACACCACTGTCTTTAGTATGAACACCCACTATGAACAAAGCCACATAAGAAACATTGACGAAACCAGTTACTTTGTCAGAAAGACTAAATTAATGGCTCATGACTGACAGAAATCAAATTATAATTACTGCTGCATTCTGACAAAACTGCTTAAATGTTATGCGACTGAAGACTATCGTTGAAATTATTTTATTGTGAACACCGTATACATTTGAGAGCTAGTGATAGCATGAAGTGCTACAAATTTAGATTACGTTTTATGAACTTTGGAACATTAAATCTGGCGATTTGTTAAAGCCGGTTGCTTTAAAGTTTAAAGTTCCTAATGCAGTCAATAATGGACTTTGTACAGGTGCGGTATAGACAGTAATTGCACACCATAATAATACTCTGAGGGCATAACTATTGATCTAATGGTTCAGTTTACGCATTAGGGAGCTATATGCATGCATTAATTGGAATGATTAATAACTTGCTGTTTAGGGAATGGGAAAGAAAATCAATAATTCAGCTCGAGGTTGGGAAATGCATACTATTGCCTCATTCACTTCCTACCCAATTATCCAGGTTAAGTATAAATTATTTTCCTGAGCTACAATTTGGTCAAGTACAACGAATGGAAGTAGAGGTTTGTGATGTTTCCATAATCATCAGGATTTGGTAAATTCTACTGCATGCAGTAAAATGTTTGGGAAAGAATGTTTAAAATTCAAGTGCCCTTGAAGGTTAAGGATCAGACTCTTTCTCTGAAACCTTTTCTGAAAACTGTTAATGTGACTTGTGTGACGGGCTTCATAACTTTAGAACTTTAATCAATACTTTTTCAGACAAAACAAATGGCTAATCAAAGCTGTAATTTATTGCTATTCTTTGGGGAAATTTAGGCTGAAGTGTACAAATCTCTGTTTCCAATGGATTGAGAGTGAGACGTATTGTAGTCCTGTGTTCATAAACTTAACATTATACAAAATTGTGTTGCCCTTGTCCTAATTCACACCGTCCCATTCTGTGCACTTCTATACTCGCTGACCTGCACTAGATTCCCAGTTAAGCAACACCTCTTTTTAAAATCAGCATCCTTGCTCTCAAATCTCTTTACCTTGCCCCTCCCTATCTCTGTAATCTCCTCTTGCCCTACAACCTCTCAAGATGCTTCCACTACTCCAATTCTGGCCTCTTGAGGGTTGCTGATTTTCAGCACTCCACCTTTGGCAGCCATGCTTACAGCTGTCTGGGCTTTAAGCTCTGGAAATCCCTTCCTAAACTTCCCCGACTTCTCTTACCTCCATTAAGTACTTTCTAAAACCAATCTCCTTCACCAAGCCTTTGTTTATCGGCCTTAACATCTCCTTGTGAGGTTCAGTGTTGAATTTCATTTGATGTTGCTACTGTGAGGCATCTTGGGATCTCTTACTATTTGAAAGAAACTCTGTAACAGCAAGTTGTTAACATTTCATAGAGCACTTTTGTTAATGTTTCCAGCATTTATTTTGCACATTCAGGCAGCTAGATTAAGCAGCCTAGTTCTATTCCTAATAGAGTTTAATGCATTTCAGTAGAGCATTATTTACTTGGTGGTGTTAAAATTTGTTAAAGCAGAGATTGTGAAATCCTTAATGTGATTGATATCCGATACAATTACGTATCAGGTATACAGAATTCCAATCTTTGTACACGTCACTCTGATGCACCTTTTGCTCATCCTTGGATTTTAAAGTTGGGTTTAGAACTTCCTTTCTTGTCATTTCTTTTGTACAATGAGAGATGAGACATTGCATGCTCCTGTCTTTACCCATGTGCGTCTGATGGATGGTTCAACAGGAACTGAAACTTCTGTTACTCCTGGCAAGTGCAGTGAAACTGTCAGCAGTTTCAGAAAAATACAATAAACTTTGGGGAGAATAACAACGAAACTACTTGCAAAATCTACCATGCCAATTACTTAGATTTATATTGTAAAGATTATTGTGCAGATACTGATAGTTAGCAACTAAATTGCCACAAGTCTTTCTAGCTATCATTTTTCTTGGCACTCTTCTCCCAGTGTTTGGTCCAAGGAAAAATATGCAAATGAGTTATATTATGACGCAGTATTGTTATCACAGGATACCAAGAGTTTTTTTAATTGGCAATGGGCTGAAAACAAATTCCATGCTCCCAACAGTACTCCGTATTTTCCGACATGCCAGACACAACTTAACAATAATAAGTGGTTGTGGCAGCTGTTTTCAAGACATTTAGATTGTTAGCTGGCTGGCTGACTAACTATTCAAAGGCCATGACAAGACTGGATTGCAGCTGTTGTATAATAGATAGCTCGATGCACTGATTCACAACCAAACAGATGCATTTTAAATGTGAACGCTTTATAAAGATGTGGACTAAGGGCAAAGGGTATGGAGATCATCATTAATTGGCACATCAAAGAAGTATCCTGTGATCTTCATACATATGATCATTAATCTGTAAAACTTGAACCAGCTCATTATGATGAGCTGATGCTTAATTTTGGATTACAACTCCAATGTGCAGTCAGTAGTTGACGTAAACTAATATTTGGTCTTCAAACTGGCAAGATGATTTAGATCTGAAAATATTGGTCCAGATTTTCCAGTCCTCAGCGACGCTGGAGCGATGGCCATTGACTGTGGAGTTCAGTGTTCCTGGATCTTTTTGCGTTCTCCCAACTGGGACATCCTGTCCCACCGGCAGCAGTGATGCTTTCGCACAATCATCCACCAGGAACACGGGTGAAGAGAGGGCGCGCCCGTTTTTACAACATCAGATGCCTTATTCAATTAAATGTTTAAAGAGCTCAACGGTTTTGAGTGAGTGAGCAGTTGGTAGGTTTGGATGTTGGGTGAGGCAGCCCCATCAGTTTGCGGGGGAGGGGTTAATGGGTGGGGCCAATCAGGTCGGTGGGGAGTTGCGGAGTGGGAATGCGTTGGACAGACAGGTCCAACAGGGATGCTGGTAGCAAGTCGGGTCAGGAGGTAGGTTGACAGTCGGGGCAGGTGGGTAGTTGATTTAATAAAGATATCAATTAAGGGTTGAGCTAAGCAGCTGATCACAAGGGCCGGGTTAGCTCAGTTGGCTAGGCAGCTGGCTTGTGATGCAGATCAAGGCCAACAGCGCGGGTTCAATTCCTGCACCGGCTGAGGTCCCGCCTTCTCAGCCTTGCCCCTTGTCTGAGGTGTGGCGATCCTCAGGTTAAATTCCCCTCAAAGGGAAAAGCAGCCTATGGTCACCTAGGACTATGGTGACTTCTACAAACGTTACACGTTACATGTGATAAATCTATGGTAAGTATCCGAGGTAAGTTGCACTATCCAGCCCAAGTCTCCAACACAGACCAGCGAAGAAACATTCATGAAGGTTCTGGGCAGTGGAAATCATACCATTGAAAGTTTAAACTTCATGGGCAATAACATTTTTCTTCCAGATCCCATTTTTAATTTAGAGTACCCAATTCATTTTTTCCAATTAAGGGGCAATTTAGTGTGGCCAATCCACCTACCCTGCACATCTTTGGGTGGAGGGGGTGAGACCCACGCAGACACGGGGATAATGTGTAAACTCCACATAGACAGTGACCCAGAGCCGGGATCGAACCTGGGACCTCGGTGATGTGAGGCAGCAGTGCTAACCACTGTACCACCGTGCTGCCCTAGATCTAATTTACTTCTCTGTTTTCTGTTCTCTATATTTCTGTTGCTTGTTGGGCAGAAAACACCCCACCAACCGCCAGTGTAATTTTGTAGAAGGTAAAAAAATTTAGTTTTGAAATTGCATAGGTCATTGAGTTTGCAGAAGCTACAAGGTCTGAAATGTTGCACTACCTTGAAAAATGAACACTACTGTTTGCAGTGTGTGCTGACAGAAGCTAATACTTTGTGTCAGTATGATGGATGCAGTTTACTGATATTGTTTTGGATTCCCAGCACTTAAACATATTCACGTCTTGTTGATGTAGCCATTAGTGGTGAAGCTATTACCCTCTCTTTATTGCAGGACAGCCTCAAAGTGGTTCTACAATATAATTCAATGTGCCGGTTCTATAGAATTGTTCTCTTGCTATGTGCTTTTACCTAATGAGATTCCATTAATGGCAGACGTACTGTCATTCTCATTCTTGAACATAAAGTAACCTGAAGAAATTTTCCTCACGGACGTACTACATTCCATTGGCCTTACAAATTGCTGTTTCAAAAACCTGCATTTCTATAGCACCTGTAACGTCACTGAGTTTACCAAGGCGTTTCACAGAGATGTAATCAAACAAAGATGGACAAAGGAGCTATTAGGAGGGGGTGACTAAAAATGTTGTCAAAGAGCTGGGTTTTGGAGACGGAGAGTGAGATTGTGAGGTTCATGGAGGGAATTGCAATGCACGGGAAGTACACTCACTGTCATTGGCAGAAGTGCTATAAAAGATATGGAATATCAAAACCTGTGATTGGCAGCTAAATGTGCTATAGTGGCAAGATTCTGGTGTGAAGGTAAGGTTCCCCAAATGAAAAGTTCTAATATTCAGTCAGAAATTATCTGCAAAGTTTGCTTTACCTGACATGGGATCTGGAAAAGAAAGAATGAATTCATGTCAGTCAGAGTGTGAATGCCATTAATTAACAGTAAGATGCCCTTTATGTTGGAAATGATTATGTTTCATAGGATTGTATGGAAATATAACGAGAACTAGTGTGATTAATGATTGTTTCAAAATGTGGAAAGAATAAAAGATTAGCTCAAACTTTGCAGTAAATGGCGAACCTGTTAAATCTAAATAAGCCTTGCTGCAAAGGTTCCTTAATACCTGAATTTAACTCTTGCCTTAAAGATGTTTTTCATTCCGCTTGCCTTTGTGTACTTCAGATTCCCTAACTCTGAGCATGTTAAGCCAGCTGGAATGAAGAGATTAGGCCCAGGATGTAAACATAGGCCTCACTGCCTGTTAGTTCATCCTTGAGACTGTTACTGCAGCAGCAAGGCCGGCAAAGCTGGCTTGATACATGCATTCATTGAGATAAAGAGAACAGTGTCAAAGCAATTAAACTAAACAGATTTTCATTAAGTAAATTGCAGCAAGGATGTGCTGTTTGCAGCTAGACAACAATTAGTGTTAATATCCATGCCACTTTGCCTCCCTCATATTCATTTGATTGTAATTTGTGCAAATGGATTATGCCTGGACCGCAGGGCTGTAAGATTGGCCGCTTTGACGGTTTAAACAGGTACTGTTTTAAAATAAATTGTGGGAAACGCTATTAAGTTTGCGATAAAACCCCAACATTTAATTAATCCTTAAATATTAATAGGCATGAATGAGCTGAGGATTTCGATCAGTGCACAGTGGGAAAAGGCTGTGAACTTTTCAGAGTTGCACTGCAACATAATCATTTTATGCTAGAATGTGCTTGGCGAAGACCTGAATCGACAGGCATTTAACAATAATTAGGAGTGAGTTATTAAAGCTGACTTTATTCCTCAGAGAGCTGGAATCGGCTGATGATGGTTAAGCATGGAAATGTACTGCATAAACACTTCAGAAAAGGTTTTGCTCTTCTCTAATTTTCTAGGTTCAAGCTTCACTGGAAGCAGTTTGACGTTGAATGAGAAACCTGAAACAAGGGGACCAGGTGTTTCCAAGATATCTGGACTAGAACGTAGCCAGGAACAGAGCAAGGAGACATCCTTTGTGCCACTGGTGCCAAGCCCTCCCGCTGCTGTGATACCTCCAGCTTCTTCAGCGTGTGCTTCCAATAGCACAGTGAGTCCAACAGTAAAGGAAACCATTTACCAGACACAGCCGCAACCAAGACAGCTAACGCCACAGTTACAACCGCAACTGCAGCACTATCCTCTGTCTCAGATTCACACGCAGCCTCCTGTACATCACCAGATTCACCATCAGATACCATTCAGCAGTTTTAATAGTATCAGGTAAGCAGAGAGGATATTGCATTGCTTTCAGAATCCACATGTGTTTTCATTTGTATATTTAGATGACATGGCCACTTCCTATTTCTCACATAGTATCATCATTGAGTTCTCCCAAGACAGGTGTAGTGCAACTCTGTCCTTGTATAACACCACAACCTTTATCTTAGAGTATCTAATTCAAGGGTCGCACAGTGGGTTAGCCCTGCTGCCTCACGGCACCGAGGTCCCAAGTTCGATCCTGGCTCTGGGTCACTGTCCGTGTGGAGTTTGTACATTCTTCCCGTGTTTGCGTGGGTTTCACCACCACATTCCAAACGATGTGCAGGGTAAGTGGATTGGCCAGGCTAAATTGCCCGTTAATTGGGAAAAATGAATTGGGTACTCTAAATTTGTATTTAAAAGAGAGTATCTAATTCTGCAGTAGCGTGACATTTTCCCATTGCCCAAAAAAGTTATTCGTTGACCTCTGAATGGAATTTAAAAAGTAGGGGCTGTTTTGTGTTGGTAGAATGCTCACTAAGAACTGCATTGAGAAGTAAAATTCATTTGATGTCGGATCTGGACTGGGCAGGATTTGAACTGGGGTTCACCATTTGTGAGTGAATATTTATTAAAGCCAAAGTGTTCTAACTTTTTTTAACATGCATGCACTCACCCAAGCACAAGACCTGCTTTCTTACCTCAGACCATTTAATTTTTCTGAAACAGTATTATTCTCTATATGTTTAATATTGAAACCTAGGATGAATGTTGATTTCAAAGTGATTTTGTGAAATCTAACACATTTCATCCAGACCCATGGGAAGCTGCTAATGTTATTCTCCCATCAACACCCAAAAAATAAGCACAGGGATACAACAAATAGCAAGATTAGAAAACACTATTCAGCTATTAGGTTGTAAACCATTGCTTAAGGAATGGTGGTGCATAACCAATCAGATTGGCAAAGATATAGTTAACTGAATTTAATCATCGTTAACCATTCTTTTGGATGTGGGGTTGTGGAAGCCATAATAGGCTAGTCATAGAGCTTTATACCACAGAAAGAGACCCTTCAGCCCATTGTGTCAAGCACCTATCTCTTCTAATCCCATTTTCCAGCACTTGGTCCGTAGCCTTGTATGCTATGGCATTGTTATTTTTTATAAATTTAGTGTACCCAATTCATTTTTCCAATTAAGGGGCAATTGTGCAAGGCCAATCCACCTACCCTGCACATCTTTGGGTTGTGGGGGCGAAACCCACACAAACACGTGGAGAATGTGCAAACTCCACACACAGTGACCCAGAGCAGGGATCGAACCTGGGATCTCGGCGCCATGAGGCAGCAATGCTAACCACTTTGCCACCGTGCTGCCTGCAGGAATAATAATGGAACTATGTAAACCGCTGGTTAGGCCACAGATGGAATTTACGTCGTTCTAGAATTTTGTGTCGTTCTAGTCTTTTGTTTAATGTGTGGGATGTACTATGCCAACATTTATTGCTCACCCCTCATTCTCCTTGAGAAGGTGGTTACGAGCTGCCTTCTTAAACTGCTGCAGTCCATGTGGTGTAGGTGCACCTACAGTGCTGTTAGGGAGGGATTGACCCAGTGACAGTGAAGGAATGACGATATATTTCCTAAACAGGATGGTGAGTGACTTTGGGAGGGTAACTTCCAGGTGATGATATTCCCATGTGCCTGCTGCCCTGGCCTTTCTAGATGGTAGTGGCCATAGGCTTGGAAGGTTATGGACCTTCGCGGGTTCCTGCTGTGCATCTGGCAGATTGGTGGAGGGAATGAATGTTTGTGGATGAGATGCCCACTAAGTGGATTGCTTTGTCCTGGATAGTGTCGAATTTCTTGAGTTGTATTGGAGCTGCACTTATTCAGACAAGTGGAGAGTATTCCATCACACTGCTAACTACCGCCTTGTAGGTGGTGGACAGGCTTTGTGGAGTCGGGAGAAGAGTTACTTGCTGCAGAATTCCTAACCTCTGATCTGCTCTTGTGGCCACAGTATTTACATGACTAGTCCAATTAGGTTTCTGGTCATTACAGGAAAGACATAATTGCTATTGAGAGAATGCAGAGGAGATTTACAAGAATGTTGCCAGAGCTTGAAAATTTCAGCTATGAGGAAAGATTGGATAGGCTTAATAATAATAATCTTTATTATTTATTATTGTCACAAGTAGGCTTGCATTAACACAGCAATGAAGTTACTGTAAAAATCCCCCAGTCGCCACATTCCGGCGCCTGTTCGGGTACTCTGAGGGAGAATTCAGAATGTCCCATTCACCTAACAAACACATCTTTCAGGACTTGTGGGAGGAAACCAGAGAACCTGGAGGAAACCCACGCAGACACTGGGAGAATGTGCAGACTCCCCACAGACAATCACCCAAGTGGGAATCTAACCCGGGCCCTGTGCAACGATGCTAACCACTGTGCGACCGTGCCGCTGGGGTTATTTTCCTCAGAACAGGGAAGGCTGAGGGGTGACCTAATTGAGATGTACTAATTATGAGGCGTCTAAATAGGGTAGAAAGGAAATACTTGTTTCCTCTAGCTGAGGGATCAATTACCAAAAGGCAACTTGCAGGGGCCTGACAATAGGATTTTATCATCTCAAATGTGTTTCCCCAAATGAAGCACATTCTCGGAGAACATGGACTTGCTCCAACCCTGCCCCAGGAGTAGTCAGCCTAAGAAGCTGAGTTAGCCTGATGTTTGACAAAGAATCATCCAGACTCGAAATGTTAGCTCCCGTTTTAGCGGGAGCACAGTGGTTAGCACTGTTGCTTCACGGCTCTAAGGATAATTTGTATAAATGTGAGATAATTCACTTTGGAAGCAAAAACAAGATGACAGATTACTGCCTGAATGGCTGTAAATTGGGAGAGGGGAGTGTGCAGCGGGACCTGGGTGTCCTTGTGCACCAGTCGCTGAAGGTAAGCATGCAGGTGCAGCAGGCGGTAAAGAAGGCAAATAGTATGTTGGCTTTCATTGCGAGAGGTTTTGAGTACAGAATCAGGTGTGTGTTGTTGCAATTGTATAGGGCCTTGGTGAGGCCACACCGAGAATATTGTGTGCAGTTTTGGTCTCCTTTTCTGAGGAAGTATGTTCTTGCTCTCAAGGGAGTGCAGCGAACCAGACTGATTCCAGGATGGCAGGACTGACATATGAGGAGAGATTGACTAGGTTGGGATTGTTCTCGCTGGAGTTCAGACGAATGAGAGGGGATCTCATCGAGACTTACAAAATTCTAACAGGACTAGACAGGGTAGATGCAGGGAAGATGTCACCAATGGTGGGTGTGTCCAGAACCAGGGGTCACTTGTCTGAGGTTTTGGGGTAGACCATTTAGGATAGAGATGAGGAGACATTTCTTCTCCAAAAGAGTGGCGAGCCTGTGGAATTCATTACCACAGGAAGTAGTTGAGGCCAAGACATTGAATATATTCAAAAAGTGGCTAGATATGGCACTTGGGGCGAATGGGATCAAGGGCGATGGGGAGATAGCAGGATTAGAGTTGGACGATCAGCCATGATTGATAAATGGCGGAGCAGGCTTGAAGCGCCGAATGGCCTCCTCCTGCACCTGAAGTGCTGGAACCCACAAGCCTACGGACCAAGTGCTGGAAAGTGAGATTAAAATGAATGGCTATTTTATTTTTTATCATTTGAGGCTGCCACAGGCACAATTGGTTATGTGGCTTCTTTTTGTGCTGTAACGTTTCTATGGCTCTGTTGACTTGATTGCTGGATCAGCCAGGCAGCAGAAAAACTTTTCATTTTGTTCCCTTATGTCTATAGCTCTTGCCAGCCTTTTCTTCAAGTTGTCAGTTGTCATTTACTCCTATCTAAACCAAGAAGCCAGAAGTTCATGTTAGCCTGAATATTTCGCCTTTTGATTTGACCAATGCTACATTAAATGTAAATACACGCAATTGTTTCATTGACATTCCCAAATCTCCAAAGAAACTATCTGTGCTCCAAGTTTAGATTTGATTCTTCAGGGTGAGAAGCTGCTGGCTTTACCAACAGATGTCATCCAAGGTAGTGGGAAACCATGAAGCTAAATTTGTCTGTCAGCAAAAAATTACTGCAGCCCAGTTAACTAAAGAAAAACAGACATCCATGTAAAAGAATTGCAGAACTTTGTAAAGTGGAGCAGCACTACTTACTGACAAATTAATTGCAAACTAATTTAAGTTTTCATTACGATGGCGGCATTAAAGTAATGGGAGAAAGTGACCCGTCAGCTGAGGAAATGCCCTCTTAAATTTCCATGTCTAGAAGTTTGAAGAATATTTAAGATGTAACATTCTTGACTATATTTGTTTTAAGTGGCTACATTTGCAACTTATTAATGCATACTTCAGTTAAATGTTGCGTTTTTTTGTACAGCACAGTTAACTGCCATATTGTTTTTAATAGTTGCCTTGTGTTTCATACCACATAACTGTGCAGATGAGTCATCCTGATTTTGATGTCAGTTTCCAGATTTTCAGTTTAGAGTAGCCAAGTGTGCCAAAAAATACAAAAGTTTCAGACGAGATCTTCCAGGAGATGACTGATGTTTATGTAATTGTCGGCAAGCTATCTGAATCCTTCAAAGCATCCAAATGCTGCAGTGAAGAGAAGGCACTTGAAAATGTACTGAATCCTGTGGGAATCATCACAGGGAATTTCCATATTAACTTGTCCTAACTTGTTATTACAATACTTAGCCTGTACTAAATATTACAAGATCACGAAAGAGAATTCTGTAAGTTTAGAGGTCATTGTGGAACGGGATAAGGATGGTCCAGAAATCAAGTGTCTGTATTGGGGGAAGGCCGATTTCAATGTCATTAGACAGGATCTGGCGAACGTAGACTGGGAGCAGCTACCTGCCGGTAAATCTACAATTTGGAAAGCAGGAGACTTTTAAAAGTGAAATAGTGAGAGTTCAGGTTCAATGTGTTCCTCTAAGTAAAGGGCAAGGGTGGCAAGTCCAGGGAAGCCTGGATGTCGAGGGATGCTGAGGGTTTGATTTAAAAATAAAATGAAGCATATGCTAGGTATAGAGCACTAAAAACTGGGTAGGCCCTTCAGGAATGGAGGGGTGCTTAAAAATAAATTAGGAGGGCAAAGAGGGGCCAGGAAACATCATTTGCAGATAGGATTAAGGCAAACCACAAGGCATTTTTAAAAGTATATTAAGAGCAAGAGGATGACCGACCAGGGAAAGAGTGGGGCCCATTAAAGACTGAAGGGACAATCTGTGCGTGGAGCCAGAGGACATGGGCGAGGTCTTAAAATTATATTTTTCACCTGTAGGCACTAAGGGGAAAGGCATGTTGGCTGTAGATTTCAGTTGGGATGGTGAAGTTCTAGAGCATGTTAGGGTTAATACGGATGAGGTATTAGATCTTTTAGCGGGCATAAAGATCTATTAATCCCCAGGGCCTGATGAAATGTTTCCCAGGCTGCTATGGGAGGCAAGGGAGGAAATTGCTGTGGCCCTGACGGAAATATTTCAATCTCCGCTGACCACAGGTAAAGTGCCAGATGGCTGGAGGGATAGCTACTGTGGTACCTTTATTCAAGAAGTGCAGCGGGGATAAGTCAGGTAATTGCAGGCCAGTTAGTAACTTTGTTGGAGTGTTATTGCAAGCCTACTTGTGACACTAATAAAGATTATTATTAGTTTTAATGTCAGGAGTAGGGAAATTATTGGAAACAATTCTGAGGAACAGGATTAAGGAACACTTGGAAAGGCAGAGATTGTTCAGGGATTTGTTGGTGGGAGATCCTGTGTAACTAATTTAATTGAGTTTTTTGAAAAGGTAACTAAATATATTGATGAGGGTAGTGCAGTTGATGTGGTTTACATGGACTTCAGTAAGGCCTTTGACAAGGTCCCACATGGAAGCCTGTTCCAAAGGTTTGAAGCCTAAGGGATCCAAGACAAGTTGGCAAATTGGATCCAAAATTGGCTTGTTTATAGGAGGCAAAGGGTGTGGTGGAGGGTTGCTTTTGTGATTGGAAGCCTGTGACCAGCGGTGAACCACAGGGATCGGTGCTGGGACCCTTGCAGTTTGTTACATACATTAACGACTTGGATTTGAATGTAGGCGGTAAAATTAATAAGTTTGCAGATGACACGAAAATTGGTGTTGTTGTTGATAGTGAGGAGAATAGTCTTAAGCTACAGACTGATATTGATCAGCTACGAAGTTGAGCAGAGCAATGGCAGATGAAATTTAATCCTGATAAGTGTGAGGTGGTACATTTTGGGAGGTCTAGAGTAAGATATACACAATGGACAGTAGGCCCTTGGGGAGTATTGAGGAACAAAGAGACCTTGATGTACAAGTCCATAGATCCCTGAAGGTGGCAGCACGGGTAGATAGGGTGGTGAAGAAGGCATACGGAATGATTGCCTTCTCTAGCCGGGGCATAGAATACAGGAGCAGAGAGGTCTTGGTACAACTTCATAAACATTGGTTAGGCCACAGATGGAATACTGTGTGCAGTTCTGGTCGCCACGTCATCAGAAGGACGTGATTGTACTGGAGGGGGTGCAGAGGAGTTTCACCAGTATGTTGCCTGGGATGGAAAGTTTCAGCTATGAGGAAAGGCTGGGTTTATTTTCCCTGGAGCAGAGGTGTACAAAATGATGAGAGGCATGGATAGGATACATCGTAAGAATTTCCCCTCTGGCAGAGGAGTCTAAGATCAGAGGGCATAGGTTTAAAGTGAGGAGTAAGTGGTTTAGAGTGGACTTGAGGAAATATTTTTTTACCCAGAGGGTGGAGGAAATATGGAATGTGCTGCTTGAGAGGGTGGTGGAGGGAGGTACTCTCACAATATTTAAAAAGCCTCTGGATGAGCACTTAAATCTGGGGCAGCACAGTAGCATAGTGGTTAGCACCGTTGCTTCACAGCGCAGGGTCCCAGGTTCGATTCCCCGCTGGGTCACTGTCTGTGCGGAGTCTGCACGTTCTCCTCGTGTCTGCGTGGGTTTCCTCCGGATGCTCCGGTTTCCTCCCACAGTCCAAACATGTGCAGGTTAGGTGGATTGGCCATGCTAAATTGTCCTTCGTATCCAAAAACGTTTAAGTGGGGGTTACTGGGTTATGGGGATGGGGTAGATACGTGGGTTTAAGTAGGGCGCTCTTTGTAAGGGCCGGTGCAGACTCGATGGGCCGAATGGCCTCCTTCTGCACTGTAAATTCTATGATTCTGTGAAAAATCACCACAGCAGAATAGACTATGGACCAAGTGCTGGTAAATGGGATTAGTACAGATTGGGATTGATGGTCAGCATAGACATAGTGGGCCGAAGGGCCAGTTTCTGTGCTGTATGACTATGACTAATTACCAATGAAATTTTAAACTCCATTTCCTACCATAATTCTTAAACTGAAAATTGCTCAATTTTTATCAAAAACAACACCATGGTAAATATTATTGTTTTTTGTAATGAGGAAAAGCCGAGATCAATGAGACCGAACTCTGTCACATATATGTACCAGTTTCAGTCAGAATGAAAAACTGATCTATGTGAAATTAATTGGCACGGGATTATTGCAACACATTTGCAGTAAGATTGCACTGGAAACTTCACTGCTTTGTTTCAGTCCCAGCACATGAATATATTTGTATTTTTATTGTTATGCCTTGTCGTATGATAACTAATGATCACGTTTTCTTCCCCAGCAGCAGGAGTAGCAGTGCCAGCAGTGCTGCAAGCGTCAGCCTACCCAAACACTTGCCTTCATCCCCCCAAATCCACCCCCATCATTCACCCACTCCAGTCCTGCCCTTGTCTATTCCAAACCTTGCTACCTCACATAATTTCTCCCTGAGGCCTCAGACTCACCCTCATCACCACGCCATGTTTGCAACACCAGCTACCTTACCACCACCACCTCCTTTAACGTCAAACAGCCTTGTGGTACCGGGTCACCCTGCAGGACCTGGCTATTCAGGTAGGTGCAGATTCCTATTCGCCCCAGTATTTAAGCTGTCATTCTGCTAGATTTGCCATTCAGGATTTTGGTTGTTAATATTTTTAAATTCCTTTTGCATTCCCCAAATGCCAGTTTAGTTTTGTTTACTTATAAGGGTTCTGGTGTTTCACTTACAATACGCTTGAACAAAATACTCTTTTTTTTTAAAGAAACAAAAGTGAACATTGCATTTACCCAACTTGAGAGACGAGGGAAGGTTATTGCATGAAATAAGTTCAGAATTGTCACTTAATTCATAAGATGCCTTGATAGTCAGAAGGCAACCTAATCTTTTAGCATTTAGAACTGAAGCATGTACAAAACGTATAATGTAATTCAATCAAAGGTGAATTTCATTTATTTATGTGGACATCATCTTTTGTTTGGCTTGACTGCCTCACAGTGTAACATCTCAAACCATCATTCTTAACAGAATTGTTTTGAGTTAAGGTCATTGCACATAACTTGGCCTTACAGATGCAGCTTTCAAAGCTGACAAAATGAAGAAATAGCAGCACACCCAGATCCCGTAATGGTTGAAAACGTTCACTTGTTGAATAGTCTGGTATTATAGTGGATTCATACCATTGAGAGATAGAGGTAGAATTCAACAAATGACCTCCATCAGTCCCTCCTCTCTCTTCACCTTTCACCCCACCCTCTCACCTAGAAGAACCCACACTTGCCAGATTGAGGGGAGGGAGGTGCTGATCAAAGAATTTAGTTTGTGCTTGTAGACCATAACCATAGCTTCAAAAATCATACATATTTTGTTGTTTGTTTAGAAGTCGAGCACGTTGGTTTTATAATCATCAGGAATTTCAAATTAAAAAGCAATATTGGGAAAGTCTGAAAGCAGATAGTCTGTACTCCCTGGCGAGAAAAAATGTGTACCACATTTTGGAAACCCCTAAAGAACAGAGAAAATATTTAATTATAGCCCTGTCAGTTGTAGATTTAAGTTGGAAGAGAGGGACGAATTGATGGTGTACCTCTTGCCTTTCAGGAAACAGCCTTGTTGATCTTGTAAACTGGGCTGGTGCTTGCTTACACTCCTCCCAATAAAAGGAGGAGAATGTTAAATAAAATCATTTTTGTTTTATTGTAAACTTTCATTGCATCCCGAAATGTTAGAAAAGCATTTGACCAAGTGGATTGTAGTGCTAATTAACAAGAATATTGTTTCATCCCTTGAATTACACTTGTCTTTAATCATTCCATTCATTTTAACTCAAAGGGTAGTGATATTTCAATAACTAGTTTTTCAAATGTGTCCTTACAAGGTAACATAATTCAAACTGATTTTTTTTTCTTGAAGCTGTATTGAATGCAAGTCTGATGTGATGTCAAGAAACATGTCCTCATAAGAGCCTATAATGATTTTGATTTATTAAAAATTTATGTTTTCATCATGCAGCGAATGTTGCCATGCTAATGGCGGTAAAGGTGATTCAGAGTATTTGTAAGTTTTGGCTGCTTAAAGCTGCACAAACGAGCTCTGAAATGCCAGTATAAGGTAATCAAACAGTTATTGCTGCAGATCTTCCCATTTAAAGCTCATAATACATTTTTACCAATTTGGATGAATAGAAAATGGTAGCTTGCAAAGGTGCCAACTTCATCAATGTCCAGAGGACACATTTCAAAAAGTGGTATTGCTGCCTGCTCTTATGGAGACAAGTACAGTGTCTTAGCTATCTCCTTTAGAGGTGGACTGTGTGTGCGTGTGTTACATTTCCCCAGTTTGTTTTCTGCTGGGATGACTCATGTGGTTCTCTTCTGTCTTTAGATACCAGCCTGTTGATATCATTCAACCAACCAATCATGTATTGTCAGCCTCAGTCGGGAATTCTGATTGGTGCTTTGTCACAGGCATCTCTGTTACCTCCACCAATGAGTCCTCACGTAGAAAACCACCACAGCATGACCTGCAGAAACAGGGAATGCCAGGTGAATATTTGGCCTTTTTTTTCCAACTGACTGGCCCATGGCCCTTGTGTTTCTTTTTTCTCTTCCAGAGCATGAACTGCTGAGGCAGGAGTTGAACAACCGGTTTTTGGTTCAGAGTTCCGACGGGGCAGGGTCGCTAGCCCCGCCACCATTCTTGAGGGCAGAGTTTCATCAGCATCAACACCAGCATCAGCACACGCATCAACACACACATCAGCACACGTTTGCTCCTTTCCCCGCGAGTCTACCACCGACTCCACTCATGCCGCCCACTGCACCGCCTATGGTGCATACCCCAGGCAGAAAAGTGAGGATAAGTAGAGCATCTCTTGACTTCCCCTCTCCCCTTACAAAAAAGAAATACCTTCCACCTCTTTTGCCACGGTTTGGCTAATGTGGTTCTTAAAAATAAAACACCAGTGGCACTTATATTTCTATTCTGAACCTCCTGTGATATCTTTTGACCATACAATCAATGGACAAACAATTAAGGGTGGAAGGTCATGTGTTTGTTTTGAGATTCTTTATGCACATTCCAGTACATTGGACATCAAACATTTGGCAGTCACCATCAAGTAATATTTAAAGAGAATAGCATCCTGAAACTCGTTTAATATTTGATAGCTGTTAAGTTGATATGGCCCTGCTATTTTAAAATACCACACTGATTGCAGTAGCAAGAAAAGTTGTTTCAGAACTTGATAAGCAACAACAACCTGCATCCAAGTCGCGCCTTTAACGCAGTGAAACATCCCAAGGCGCTTGATTGTGCTTTACGGTGTTGTGTGGTCAAAAGACGAAGAAATTATAAATCCTTTCTGGGCCTTGGAACAGATATTTATTCTGTGCTGATATCAGGGTTGTGGGTTTAAATTTTAATGCACTGAACCTTTTTTATTCACCAGTATAAAATAATTGAAACAGTATAAATATATGCGATATAAGCATTGCACACTAGCAAAAAGTGAAATACCACAGTAGCCCAGTGTGAAAGAATGAAGTATTGATATGTCCACAGTGCTGTTTTTATACATATTCTTCCTATGAACTGAAAACATTAGCAGTTCTATAACTTCTAACACACAAACACTGTTTTTGGATCTTAGTTAGAGTTAACAATGTATGATTAAAATCACTAAGACCATATACCATAGAATCTGGTTCTTTAATGCTCAGTTAGCTATTGTTTCTTTACTTCAACTAGTGTTTACAAACAGTTAACTTTATTTGTTCTGGTTTACACACCAGCTGATCATGGCCCTTGTGCAAGCTGCATGCATGTCTACTCCTTTCAAATGCCATTTCCAAATTTTCCCCAAAAAAGATTATGAAGAAAAGCAGTTTAACTGCTTGCTGCAGAATGTGTTTTCAATTTTTAAATGCAAAAAATGTACCATGTGGTCTAATTATGGTCATAAAGAAGTGTGTGTATAATCTACCTAGTGTATGTTTTTGTGATTAATGTTGTTTATGCTGACTAAGTGGCAGACATCTGGTAATGGCTATAATTAATGAAATTATGCATGTGTTCTGTATACAGTTATTATATTCAGCAGCAGCTGCCAGCCAAATGGCTGTGTGTGAAGACTTTCCATTTCTTAATGTCCCTTAATTGTTTAAAGATGAAATATGTAGGAGTAATTATTAAAAGCTGTTTATCGATTTTTCCCATAAAAATTGTAAGTAGTTCATGCCAAGTTGAAAATGATTAGCAGCTAATAATATTGATCAATCATTAGCCTATTTTGATTATACATGGTGATCAGAGGATGTGTTTAATTCATTTTGACAGCCTCAAAGCTTCATAGTGGCAGAGTGATTTAGATGTTAGGCAAAATAAAATCTATTACAACTTGTTTTTCCTCTTCCTTTCAGTTTGAAAAGTATGCACCAAAAATAGAAAATCCTTTCTATCGACATTCGAGTGTGAGTATCTTTTTTTCTCCCCCGAGAGCTCATTGTGCTTCAGCTCGCACCCATGTTTTTTGAAATGTTATTTTGATCGAGCGTCATTTCATGTGTTAAATTTGGTGTTTCTACTCTTGTGGTTTCCAATGCATCTGCAGTTCATCAAATTAGCCTCAATTTGCATTTATAACAGAGACCGACCAAATATAGGTTAGGTGATTTTGAACTGCAAATTGAAGGCAGAAGGTGCTTCAGACTAGTCTCGTCCTTTGTGTTGCTAAAGCCAAATTTTTATGTCATTGTGCATCCAGAGCATGCTTGTTTAATAGCAGAGGCATTATCTCACACATGCAAATCAAGCATCTCCGTGTTCGTGCGAGCAGCTCTGGTGTAGATTGAAAAATGCTACCTGTTTGGGTCGCTTTCCCATTGACTGCAGAAATAGATAGCTGTTTCCTTGTTTTAGATTACAGATACAAAAATCAATAAGACTGGAGCTGCCTAGAACCACATTACTGAATTGCAATTCTGTTTGAAGATATTTCATTTTATTTGGCTTTACTAAAGGTGAACCAATATTGTTGGGTGTTTAGGGGGCAGTTGCCTCATGCAGACATAATGCAGGATCCTAGCAGTAATTTGATTGATGGGTCATGGGGTAGAAAAATAACAGGCATTATTCCAGCCTTTAGTGAAGTTGAGATGCTAGATGCTTCAGGAAGAAGACTTAGTTCTGAGTCTTCCATACTGTAAAATTATTTATTTATTTATTCTTTTTTTTAGAAATTTAGAGTACCCAAATATTTTTTTCCAATTAAGGGGCAATTTAGCATGGCCAATCAACCTCACCTGCACATCTTTAGGTTGTGGGGGTGAAACCCACGCAGACATGGGGAGAATGTGCAAACTCCACACGGAAAAGTGACCCAGGGCCGGGATTCGAACCTGGGTCCTCAGCGCTATAGGCTGCAATGCTATCCACTATGCCTCATGCCGCCCCTGTAAAATTGTTTTAATGTTGCATCCTTTAGATATGCATTGCACACAGACACTCGCCATATCCTGTATCTGGTGAACTGCCTGTTGTAAACAGTATCTGATATAGTACTATGTTTAGATTGTGGTAAAGATATATCAATCAGGTGTAAACGATTAACGTACATTTGTTCTCAAGTAGCTGAATTGCATCATTGCATATCTGGTTCTTGGTTTGTATGTGAGATGTGGACTATGTGACTAATTCTCATTCGGAATCTAACTCTTCATATCTTGTTGATTTTAGTTCTTCCCACCATACGCTCCAGCAATGCCGGGCATGCCATCCATGATTCCACATTCAGGTCCCTTTGGGTCCCTTCAGGGAGCATTTCAGCCTAAGGTATGTAAGCCAGTTTAAAGACACTGAAAAAGACTTGAGGTGGCAGAAAGGGTGACGTGCTAAGCCAGTTCACTTTATTCCTCACCCCCTTCCTCATTTTTTGTCTTGATAAACTAAATTATTATTGAGCGTGCATGATTTGTCAGTTGACTAAGGCAACTGTGCCCGATATCATAGAATTCCTAAAGTGCAGAAGGGGGCTGTTTGGCCAATCAAGTCTATACTGACCCTCCGAAGGTGTACCCCACCCGGCCTATGCCCTCGCTCTATCCCCTTAACCCCACCTGACCTTTTGGGGCACTAACGGTAATTTATCATGGCCAATCCACCTAACCTGCATGTCTTTGGACTGTGGGAGGAAACCGAAGCACCCGGAGGAAACCCACGCACACACGGGGAGAACTTACAAACGCCGCAGTCACCCAAGGTCGGAATTGAACCTGTGTCCCTGGCGCTGAGGCTGCAGTGCTAACCACTCTGCCACCGTTCCGCCCAATATGTCCAAAAGTATTAAAAGAAAGTGACAATGAATTGTAAATTTGTAATTATCAACAGTTTATCTGAAGCTAGATTTGCTATATGCTTTCTGCATAACCTTTGCTAATAAACAGTTACTGTAAATGCACTGTGATTGATGTGGTTACCCTATGATTACCCCAAGGATCAGTAAGTACAGCATTTTCTAGGCATAAAAACTCAAGGAAAGAATGTCTGTCAAACAGACTGATTTGATCTGCAAATTTCCACGTAATTTACATGCCAACTTCAGTAGAAGAGAAGGCCCTGAGGGTAAACTGCAGAAGGTTAATAATACTTGACCCATCTTTGGAGTCAGAAATCCTGTGGCTGATGTATTGTAATGGTAGGAACCATTTCAAACGAGCAAATTACCCTGTTCTGTAGAGCAGATGATTTTTTTGCCCTAAAGGCCTGACTTGCATGTGCTTGTGCTGACTGAGCACAGTGCCTTTCACTGGGCTGCCATGATCTGTCAGGGTTATTAAGTTTTCCTGGGTCGGTGCTGCTGAATGCTCCTCCATTTTTCAGACTGAAGCATCTGTCACTGAGGTAGGGAGAGACAGATTACCTCAGTCAATTTCACTGTCTTCGCACTCCACTTTGCTGAGCTGGGAGCCAGTCAGAGGCATAACAGGTTATTCATTATCTGACTGTCGTACTGTAGGGTGTAGGCAAATGGCAATTTCATGGACAGGCATGTAGTATCCTTAACTCAAGGTCACAGGAAAGAGAACATAATGAAACTTTAACATTTTCAGCAACGTATAATCAATTATGAAGCTGTTTTAAAATGCTCTCTCGCAATTTTATGTCTCTACAATTTTAGCTAACAGTAAATTTAAACCTCCAAGTGCAGTAAACACATGGCTGTCTGCAGAATGTGCTCGCTTATCCCTTAATGTATGTATTTAAAGAATAGTAAATACTTAAAAGTGGAAATCCATAGAATCCCTACAGTGCAGAAGGAGGCCATTCAGCCCATTGAGTTAGCACTGACCCTCTGAAAGAGCACCCTATCTAGGCCCACTCCCCCACCCTATCCCTGTAGCCCCACCTAACTTGCACATCTTTGGACTGTGGGTGGAAACCAGAGCAGACAAGGGGAAAACATGCAGACTCCGCACAGACAGTCACCCGAGGTCGGAATTGACCCTGGCGCTGTGAGGCAGCAGTGCTAACCGCTGTGCCACCGCAAAGCAGTAACTCAATCAAGCACTTAAATGACATCAGGGCCTATAATGTCTTTCTCCAGCTTATCAATGCTTTTTGGATAGATTCTAAAATAAACTGCTCTTGATTTTTATAAACATTTTTATTGGGTGTTGTTTTAGTTGTTGTGAAAGTTCCTGATTTCTTGTCTTCCAAGACTCAGTGCAAAGGTAAATGTTGTTCAAGGAGAGTAGCTCTGTAGGTTTATCAAGATGTAACTTGCAGGGAAATTCTCAATTTAGAACACAACTTGTGATTCCGTTTGGAGAATTTGTAAAGAATGCTGACTCACTAAAACTTTTCATTGTTATCTTGTGGCTGGAGCTACACAAACAGCTGATTGAATGTTGAACGTAGGAATTATGAGCAGAAGTAGGCATTTCAGCCCTTCGAGCCTGTTCCGCCATTCAGTCAGGTCATGGCTGATCTCTTCCTGGTCTCAAAACCACCTCCCTACCTGTTCCCCATATCCCTTTACCCTGTTTTTATCAGAAATATATCTATCTCCTCCTTGAAACCATTGAATGGCGCAGATTCTACCGCACTATGGGGCAGGAGTTCCACAAATTTACTACCCTCTGCTGGAAGTAGTCCCTCCTCATCTCAGTTCTAAATCTACCGCCACTCGTCATATATCTGTGACCTCTCTTTCTAGATTACCCTACAACGGGGAACATTTGGTCTACATTTACTTTATCGATCCCTTTTAGGATTTTATACACCTCAATCAGATCCCCCCTCATCCTTCTAAACTCCAGTGAGTTTAAACCCAGACGGTTTAATCTCTCCTCACACGTCAACCCTTTCATCTCCAGAATCAAACTGGTGATTCTGCTCAACTTCCACCAATGTCACCACATCCTTCCTCAAATAAGGAGACCAAAACTGGACACACTATTCCAGATGTGGTCTCACCAACCCCTGATACAATTGCAACAACATTTCTCTACTTTTATACTCCAGTCCTTTAGCAATAAACACTAACGTTCCATTTGCTTTTTCTTTTTTTTAATATTTTTATTTGATTTTTAAAATTCTAAGCATATAACCCAAAAAATAAAACAACAAAAATTCCCAAATAAGAGAACGCCTCAACCTCACGCATGAGGTTGAAGGGTTCACCCTCCACAGCATCTCACACCACAACCCCATTACCCAGCTCCTCCTCCCACTTGGCCTTGACCCCCTCCAACAACACTCTAAAACACTCTAATCCTCCTCCAACATCCATAAATTGCCGAGAGGATTTTCCCTCACCCCCATCCCCCTCCAACAATGAGAAAGGCGGTCTCACCGAAAAACTCAGAAAAACCTTCTTTGCAAAGTCCTGCACCTGCATATACCCAAAGGCCTCCCCCAGCAGAATCCCAAACTTCTCTCAACTCCTCCTCACTCACGAACCACCCTTCTAGAAATGAGTCCTTCATCTCCAAAGCCCCCCCACTCCTTCCATCCCTGAAACCTAACATCCAATCTCGCCGGTTCAAACCCATGATTCTGTCAGATGAACAAAGAAAAGTACAGCACAGGAACAGGCCCTTCGGCCCTCCAAGCCTGCGCCGACCATGCTGCCTGTCTAAACTAAAATCTTCTACACTTCCGGGATCTGTATCACTCTATTCCCATCCTATTCATGTATTTGTCAAGATGCCCCTTAAACGTCAGACATGTCCCTGTTTCCACCACCTCCTCCAGCAGCGAGTTCCAGGCACCCACTACCCTCTGTTTTAAAAAAAAACTTGCCTCGTACATCTCCTCTAAACCTTGCCCCTCGCATCTTAAACCTATGCCCCCTAGTAATTGACCCCTCTAACCTGGGAAAAGGTCTCTGACTATCCACCCTGTCTATGCCCCTCATAATTTTGTGGACCTCAATCAGGTCGCCCCTCGCCTCCATCATTCCAGTGAGAACAAACCGAGTTTATTCAACCTCCCCTCATAGCTAACGCCCTCCATACCAGGCAACATCCTGGTAAATCTCTTCTGCACCCTCTCTAAAGCCTCCACATCCTTCTGGTAGTGTGGCAACCAGAATTGAACACTATACTCCAAGTGTGGCCTAATGAAGTTTCTATACAGCTGCAACATGACTTGCCAATTTTTATACTCAATGCCCGGGCCAATGAAGGCAAGCATGCCGTATGCCTTCTTGACTACCTTCTCCACCTGTGTTGCCCCTTTCAGTGACCTGTGGACCTGTACACCTAGATCTCTCTGACTGTCAATACTCTTGAGGGTTCTACCATTCACTGTATATTCCCTACCTGTATTAGACCAAAAATGCATTACCTCACATTTGTCCGGATTAAACTCCATCTGCCATCTCTCAGCCCAAGTCTTCAAACGATCTAAATACTACTGTATCCTCATCGCTATCCACAATTCCACCAACCTTTGTGTTGTCCACAAACTTACTAAGCAGATCTAAAGTGCTGCCAAAATTGCGCGGTCCCACCCCCCTCTCCCCGAACATCTCTCTGGGGCGAATGGGAGCAGCGGCGTTGCCGGCGCCCGCAACCCTGACCCCTTACAAGAAAGAGCCTGCCTCCACCTTCACCCGCAAAGCCTCCGGCTCCTTACCCCAACCCCGCACCTGCTTGGTATTCGCCGTCCAATAATAATATAACAGGTTTAGAAGGGCCAGACCCCATGACTACCTCCCTCTCTGAAGCACTGTCCTCCTAATCTTTGCTACCGTGTCTGCCCAAACAAACGGCGAAATCACCGTTCCAGCCCCATAAAAAACATTTTTGGTAAAAAGACCGGTAGGCACCGAAGCAAGAATAAAAACCGTGGCAAAATATTCGTCTTTACTCCCTGCACCCGGCCTGTCAACGACAGGGGAAAGCTGCCCCACCTCAGTAAACCATGGAACCTGCCCCATGAAGCTGCCCCACCTCAGTAAACCATGGAACCTCAGTAAACCATGGAACCTGGGTTGTAGATGTACAACAACAAATCACCGGCATACAAAGACGCCCTATTCTCCAGCCCACCCCTCACCATCTCCTTCCACTTATTAGAGAACCCCAGTGTATTGGCGAAAGGCTCTATCACCAACGCAAACAGTAGGGGGATATGGGCACCCCTGGTGCATTCCCCTATGTAACTGAAGAAATTCTCAAATTCACCTCGTTCGTGCGCAAACTCGCTCTGTTCCATATATAACATTTTGACCCACGCCAATCCCAATCCCAAACCTCTCCAACACCGCAACAAATAGCTGCACTCTACACGGTCCAAAACCTTCTCCGGGTGCACCGCCGCTACCTCTGGCTCCTTCCTTTGATTAATTTTTTATTCCAGATTTTTATTGAATTCAAATTTCACCATCTGCTCCGGTGGGATTTGAACCCGGGTCCCAGAGCATTATCCTGGGTCTCTGGATTATTAGTCCAGTGACAATACCATTACGCCACTGCCTCCCTGCAGAGATATTGGCCGATACAACCCACACTCTTATCCTTTTTATCAACAACGAGATGGATACCTGTCCCATCGTCTCTGGGAGTACCCCCTTAGCCACAGAATTTTTGCACATTTACACCAAGAGCGGCTCCATGAGCAGCCTTTCCAAAAACTTTTTATAAACCTCCACCGGGAACTCATCCGGCCCTGGTGCCTTGTCCGTTTGCATCTTCCCTATCACTGCCTGAACCTTCTCCATCCCCAATGGTTCTTCCAGCCCTGCCTCTCTTCCTCTCCTACCCTAGGACGCTCCAACTCCCGCCCCAAAAAAAAGAAATTCCACATATCCGACTCACCCCCTAGGGGCTCCGACCTATACAACTTTTTATAAAACTCAAATGCCTTGTCCAGCTGCTCCATGGCCATCACCAACTCCCCCATCCCGGACCGGAACAACCTCTGCAACCGTCTGCCAGCGGAGCTGGTCTGCCAACAAACAACTGGCCTTCTCCCCATATTCATACACTATCCCCTTCACCCACCTTGACTGCCAAACTGCCTTCCCTGTGGGCATACGGTCAAACCGTGCCTGCAATTCCTTCCTCCTCACCAGGAGTTCTGGCGTGGGACCCTCCGCATACATCCACTTCCAGAATTTTCTCCACCAGCCGCTGCCACTCCTTTCTTGCACTCCTGTCCACTTGGCCTTGCAGGAGATGATCTCGCCTCTTACTACCGACTTCAGCACCTCCCATTCCTATTGATCCCCACATTGTCATCAATCACCTTTCCAATCTTTACAAAAAAAATTCAGATCTTCCTGCATCCAACCTCCACGCTGGCCTCTATGCCGACCCCTTCTTCAGGACCACATCCACCAAATGTAGAGCAGGTCTGAGCTAACAATTGCCAAGTATTCCGCTTTCCTCACCCCTACCAACAACTCCTTGCCCATAATAAGAAGTCGATTCTTGAGTACATATTATGCACCTACAAGAAGAAAGAATACCCTACCCATAGATGCAAAAATCTCCACAGATTCCCCCCCATCTCCTGCAAAAACGCAGCCAACACCTTCGCCCCCCAAGTCCCTTTCCAGAATTCTCTGATGTGTATCCAAATTCGGTATGGCAGCCACCATCCTCTTCCATGACCCCAAATTATCCCAATTCGGGCCATACACGCTAACCTGTGCCACCAACTTCCCCTCCAAAGCACCCATTACCATAACGTACCTACCCCTTTGGTCTGCCACCAACTTCTCCATCTGAAATCTCGCTCTCTTACCCACCAGTATCACGATCCGCTGGGCTCTCTGTCAAAGCCCGAGTGGAACATCTGACTCGCTTAGCCCTTCCGAACCCTCACCTGGCCATTTACCCTCAGGTGGGTCTCCTGCAGCAGCACCATGTCACCTCTCAAGCTCTTCAAATGCTAGAAGACTCTCGCTCGCTTCGTCGGCAAGCCCAATCTCTGCACGTTCCACACTAACATATGGACCAACGGGCTCTCACCCCCCCCCCCCCAATCCCCAGGGAATGGTACAAGGAGGGTTGCACTCATTTTTAAGGAAATCCCCTTCCACCTGAGCCATTCTGTGACCAGGTGGCAGAAGGTTGCTAGCTCCCTTCCATACACCATCAATACCGCCCACGGTGAAGAAGTGGCTGATCAGCATGCGGCCAAAATTAAGAACTTTCTATAAGGTATCACATGCAGATGCACACATCTTCTGGTATATATTTTTGCAGTTTACAGAACTCAACTCAGAATCTAATTTCTTCGAATTTGAGTTACAAATGCAGGCTACAGAAGGCATTCTTTATAAAAATGTAAATGTTACTGTGGCACAGTGGTTAGCACTGCTGCCTCAGGGCGCTGTGGTCCCAGGTTGATCCCGGCTCTGGGTCACTGTCCGTGTGGAGTTTGCACATTCTCCCTGTGTTTGTCCCCACAACCCAAAGATCTGCAGGGTAGGTGGATTGACCACACTAAATTGCCCCTTAATTGGAAAAAATTGAGAACTTTTTATGTCTGGTAGTTTTTCCGTGAGTTTGTGACCTTTTCGTTGGACTATAATCATTTCAGTGGAGCGGAGCAGTTGTTATTCATGATATAAATGCTGTGTTGTCTTTCCCCAGACTTCCAATCCAATTGATGTAGCAAGCAGACAAGGAGCAGTTCCTCACACTCTACTCCAGAAGGACCCCAGGGTAAATTAACTAATCACTTTCAACCCTAAAATCTTCAGCCAGCATTGCATTTTCACCATGATGCATTCGAACTGCACAGGACCCAAGTTCCTTCTACCATAAAGTACATTTCTGACTTCTCCTACAACTTTGTTCTTGATTGCTTATCAAGAGCCTATTAGGAGAATCTTTGAGCATTTCACTTTTAATACTAGTCCAAGTTTTAATAAGTGCTCCCTGAGCTTGTTCAATCTATTATCATCTTTCCTATTCTAAACAAGCTGCTTCAGAACACCTTGATGTGCATTTTTCATCAAAAATCTGTTGCCTGACCGATAGCATCTTGGCAACAGTTTGAAAAGACCATGCAGCCAGAAACAGCCATGAGTTGAAATCCAGAAACGTGACCAGGCTTAATCATTAAATCTAATAAGCTTTTGTTAACCAGCCCTTTATCTAACTTTGATCCTTTAAATTCCTGATTCTGCCCTACTCATAGCAATAACTACATTATGTTTATATCCATATTACTAATTAATAAGAAGTGTTAGGGGCAGCACGGTGACGCAGTGGGTTAGCCCTGCAGCCTCGCAGCGCCAAGGTCCCGGGTTCGATCCCAGCTCTGGGTCACTGCCTGTGTGGAGCTTGCACATTCTCCCCGTGTTTGCGTGGGTTTCGCCCCCACAACCCAAAAGATGTGCAGGCTAGGTGGATTGGCCACGCTAAATTGCCCCTTAATTGGAAAAAATGAATTGGGTACTCTAAATTTAAAAAAAAAATAAGAAGTGTTAGCCGATAGCTTTCAAACTTGGTTTTCATGCCTATTTACTGCCCCAATTTTATTTACAGGACTAGGTTCTATTAGGATATAACCCAGGTTGGATTGGATTGTTTATTGTCACGTGTACCGAGGTACAGTGAAAAGTATTTTTCTGTGAGCAGTTCAACAGATCATTAAGTACATGAAAAGAAAAGAAAATACATAATAGAGCAACATAAGGTACATAATGTAACTACGTAACACCGGCATCGGGTGAAGCATATAGGGGTGTAGTGTTGATGAAGTCAGTCCATAAGAGGGCCGTTTAGGAGTCTGGTGACAGCGGGGAAGAAGCTGTTTTTGAGTCTGCTCATGCGTGTTCTCAGACTTCTGTATCTCCTGCTCGATGGAAGAAGTTGGAAGAGTGAGTAAGCCGGGTGGGAGGGATCTTTGATTATGCTGCCCTCTTTCCCCAGGCAGTGTGAGGTGTAGATGGAGTCAATGGATGGGAGGCAGGTTTGTGTGATGAACTGGGCTGTATTCACAGCTCTCTGAAGTTTCTTACAGTCTTGGGGCGAGCAGTTGCCATACCAGGCTGTGATGCAGCCAGATAGGATGCTTTCTATGGTGCATCTGTAAAAGTTGGTACGGGTTAATGTGAACATGCCGAATTTCCTCAGTTTCCTGAGGAAGTATAGGCGCTGTTGTGCTTTCTTGGTGGTACGACGTGGATGGACCAGGACAGATTTTTGGAGATGTGCACACCTAGCAATTTGAAACTGCTAACCAGCTCCACCTCGGCCCCATTGATGTTGACAGGGGTGTATACAGTACTTTGCTTCCTGAAGTCAATGACCAGGTTCCTGAATTTGTCCAATTTATGCTGTGCCATTAATTCAGAAACAGAAACAGTAGCAGATAAATACACGGATGTAAGATTCAGACATGTGCAGGAAGTGCTGGGAAGCTGAGTGCCAGTTTGGCCAGAGTTTGTCCAGGGCTGGGGAAAGGTCAGTGCAGACCAGTAATGCGTACATCACATGAGATGTAAGTCCACGCAAGGGTCACAATCAAACTAGCAGCTTCAAGTTAATAGTGATCAATATCTTTATTCATAACTGAAAGCCCCCAGAGGGAGGTCTTGCTGCTTTCAGCATGGCTTTGTTTACAGGGCTGACCCTGGTGCATTTTCTGCATTGAGTGAGCTACTACATTCCAGGTCATTTGTTGGTGTTTATCCAATATTAACCCATGTCCAGATTTGAAAATGGGTGCCTCCAAAATTATATGAATAGCAGTTTTTGAGTTTCGCTAATAGGTCGATATTTCAAGCAGGAAGAGTCTTTTTCAACTCTAAGTGAGAACTCTGCTTCTCTCTCCACAGATACTGCCAGACCTACTGAGTATTTCCAGCACTTTCTGTTTTATATCCGGCAATAGCGTTCTAATAGCTTTGCAGTTTTTTGAGATCTCAATAAATCGCAATTCTGTGAGCCATTGCTTTTAATGTAATTTTGTTGAGTGAGCTTTCAAGCCCAGTGAGATGCTGGTCATCTGAAAGGAATATGAAAAGAAAGGGTTTGTATTTATACAGTGACTCTCACAAGCTCAGCTCACCCCAAACCTTTTACAGTCAGTTGAGTACTTTGGCAGTGTAGTTACTCTTTTACTCTTATAGTGTGGGAAAACACTGATGTGGGAGTTATAATTTAGGCAAAAAAAAGTTGTAATAAAGGTTGAATAAGAATGGGATTAATTTTTTTTCTTTTAATAATTTTAGAGTATCCAATTCATTTTTTCCAATTAAGGGGCAATTTAGCATGGCCAATCTACCTAGCCTGCACATCTTTGGGTTGTGGGGGCGAAACCCATGCAAACACGGGGAGAATGTGCAAACTCCACACGGACAGTGACCCAGAGCCGGGATCGAACCTGGGACCTCAGCGCCGTGAGGCTGCAGGGGTAACCCACTGCGCCACCGTGCTGCCCTAGAACGGCATTAATATTGCATTTCACTACATGGGGAGAAGCGTGTTGTGCACTTTGAGTTCTTGATTAAATGCAATTATTATTCTGGGATAGGTTGACTGAAAGGTTTTTATGTTGATGGATTCTGATAGGAACAGTAAGTGTCACTGCCAAAAAAATTGAGTAAAAGCTTTGTTAGTGCTGATTGCTGGAGGTGTTCCTTTTTCCATTAAAATAAGTCCAGTAACATTGAAGTGCAGGTAGAACTTGCTCCATCTCTGGAGTTCAGGAAAATAGGAACTATAACTATGGTACCCAACACTGAAATCGTTTTCTAGTATTTACTGTCAGGCTCTCAGCCAGTGCAGTACTGTAATTGAGATGCCTTGTTGCCGAAAGCTGGTATATTTCTGTAACAAACTATGTTAACTTAGAACCAAATGAATGGTGAAATTTAGTTCAAATTCCATGGGGACAAGCTAGCTTGAAATGAATGAGATACAGAGACCAATGATGAAAACATCTTGAGCACAACATTTGTTCATATTTCAAAAAGTCACTAATATAAATAAGGCGCACCGTAATATACAGCATCAATCCTCTCTGCATTTTGGCTGAAGAAGAGTATTATTGGCAGTGACACACAGTGAACGTAGATAATATGCTGTGTATTAGTTTAGCTTCTTTGAGAAAATGTTTGCATTACTTTGCTATCTGTAAATGCTTTTACAAAGAATAATTTACCCTTTTACTGATGGTGACATGAGTATTTGATTTGTATCTGATGTTTTTAAAAAATGAATTCCATCTTTCCCAAGAATTCTTTGAAATTGCCACTGAGTGATTGTTTGGGTGAGTTTAATGCATTAGACCCTGACAGCAGTCTTATTAGTTTATCCAAGATGGTTTTTATATTGTCAGTTCCCATTAATATTTTGCTTCTATCAATATAATTGTACAACCTTTCTGTTTCATCTTTTCCAGCAGTTGTCAGACCCCTACAGACAGTCAATAAGAGTAAGTGAGATCTACCTTTTTAATGGTTAATCATTTTGTAAAAGCATTTCACACATTATTAAGTTAGTGTGTTTTTATTCCAAAACATTGCGTTTATAATGGAATCTGTGAAAGTGTGCACACTGCAAGTCGCAGGTTATTTTCCTGCATGATTGCAACTAATATTTTTAATACCCATTTTTGACATTGGGTCTAAATTTTGAGTGGGCTGCTCAAGCTGCCGACTGCCATTTAGTTTTTTTTAGCGATTCTTATTGAATTGCTTGATTCTAGTGCTTCATGTGTGTGATATATTTTTGCTCTGACATGCTGGTGTGTGGATGTTCATGCGCCTGATTTGCCACTTCAACCTTGTGGTCCTGAAAAAGCAGGGTGAGGAGACTTATTTTTGTTGGCTCCATCTGAGTGAAAGGGCTGCACAAGTTAGCCTGGGCTGTGCTTCACAGCTCAACTACAGTTTGGACATTTGGGAAGAATTTTTTGACACGTTTCCTTTCACATTAGAAAGTGTCTAATTAGCTGTTTCTTTGGGGGGATTGTGTATGCGGGTGGAAATCTTTAAAGGAAAAGAATAAATTCATTTTGAAAGGCAGAGGCATTTTTAATTGGTTTTATTTTATATATGGCTTGCATTGTTGAATCCACTCTTCATAGTTCTAATTGGCCAGGCATGAGCTCAGGAGAAATTCTGAAATGTGGAAATTATCTTTCTTTCTCTAAAGCCAGTATTAGGAAATGGCAAATGTACTCATTTCCCAACATTGTAAAGCAAAAAGACACTGCAGTTCTTTGAAAACTGCTGTAAATGTTCCCATAAAAGTAAAGATTTCTGTAATCAAATAACTATGCATACTTATGCGGGCTGTGTAGTTGTAATGATTTTTGCATTTGCATGCATATTATTTTGGAGAATTGAGTACTTTTGAACAAATTAACTTAGTGGAGGCTCACCTCCCTCGAACTCTAAATGAATAAACATGGTAAGTGCATTTATGCTTAAAATTATTATAAGAATGTTCGCATTGTTTAGATTCATCATTCTCTACCATCTGGCTTGTGCACAGGTCCATCCAATAAAATTATATGAAGCTTTTTTTTTTAGTGAACCTGCCGTATATCCTTTCTGTGGTCTATGTAGGACCTCATCTTCAGATCTTGCTTGCTTGCTAGAATCAGTCGAGAGTTTGTTGTGGTCACCCGCACATCAAAATTCCTGTAGTGATACATTCATTGTGAATGCAACTTTTCTTTGAAACATGTTGAAGTTCCTTCACTTTCTGGCAACTTAAGATGGCAAATAATGGAATTATCGCAAAGTTCTGGCTTCACAAATCTGTTATCTGCTCCAGCAAGGCTTTCTATCTTCCCACTGAACGCTTCTTTGCAGTCTGCCATGGAAGGCCAAGGGAAAAACTTATGGATCACTTTGTTTAAAAAAATCAAGACGTCTATTTTTGACATAGTTTCATCCATGAAGAGTTCAGTGTTTCATTGGTGTTTACTGTTTTCTTCCAGCTCCCACTCAAAAGGGTAAATCTACCTCAAAAACCAATGGGCGTAAGTATACTTTGAGTAAAAGTATTAGTTGAGACCCGAGCGCACCTGGAGCTGGGTCTTTCCCCAGGGCTTCAGTTTCGTAGAAGCCAGGTTCAAGGCTGTCTGGAAATATTCTGCTCTTTGTTTTGGGATTTTCAGAAAAAATTCTTCAAATAACATCCTTCACTGCCAGAAGCAGAAAGTTCGCTGGAGTCGATAGCTAGAGCTTGAGATTGGTGGCACCAAGCATATTTGTGGTCCCACATATCAGGCTCTTTGTGAAATTTGCAAATATGCCTGCCAGCTCTTTGGTTACCTCAAGATCTAAGTCATCTTCTCTTTTCTTCTCTTAAACGCCAGATAATTTATGATAGAAGCCCAGAGCACACACACTTACGACCACTATTATCTTCCTGATCCTTCAACTTGACCAGCTCCCAGGTTACTCCTATTCCGGCACAGAAACCAGTTATAACGCTGAGCTCTACTTCTTGCATTGTTCTCAAAATATACTCTTGTCAACTATTTTCATTATTGCGGGGTCAGGATGAAAAAAATGTTGGTTCACAGTGCTCTGCTTCTCTGACTGGTTTGGAAACATGTTTGGGCCACTATTGAGAGAGACAAATCATTTAGTTCTTTCTCTTCTCTTTTCCCCCTCCACCCTCCCACCAAAGGAAACGGATTGTAATAATAGATTCTCACTCCTTCAGGACCCAAGTAATTGGTCGTTCTCTACCACCGCAATCATGATGTGTCTCAGCTGGAAGGTTCAAATTACCTCACCATAACAGAATTTGTTAATGATATTAAACACTAAAAGCTTTCCTAATAATTCAACATTAACTATTGTCTTCTGGATAAGCACTTCATGTGCCCTCACCATGTTCCTGTGGTGAGCCAGATATTCTGTGAAGGGGCAGGTGGGGAGAAAAATGCAAAACAGATGTCTGATATATTGGGCCCGTTACCCTATGCTAGTTATTGATCTAGAAACAATAACATGAATAGCTTTGGTCTCAGTCCGAGAGATAGCTCAGGTATGTGCTCTCACAACTTGACTGTTTTATCCGGGGTAGGCACATTCTCAGACCTCTTCTTAATTTCATGCCAGACCTGGTATCCAAATACCATTGGACTCAGGAGATGATCATTCTTTAATCCTATGCCACCAGCTATGAAGGAGAGTTAAGATTCTACCTTATGGGAGCACAGATAACAGTCTCTCGCTGTGCATATAGGAAACCCGGTCAACTGTAAAGATGAGACATTGGGTTAGCATATCAGAGAGCAAAGGATGACTAAGTGGATTGTGTAATATACAACTAATGAGTAGTCAGTGACCTCCATTCCATTCCAAAATAATAATTCACCACCCTGGGAAAGATTAAGTCATTCAAGAAGAACGATAGCCCACATATGTATACGTTACCATTGAAGATGCCTACATGGTAACCACAAGGAATATTCCTAATATTCGTGTTGCCTTTTGGACCTCACTTTCATGACGTGACAGGGTCATTTTGGTATCTGCTGTAGCTTCTAGTCAAACTGATTCTTCTTATTGAGAAAGAATATCTGTTATAAAAATGAACTATGGCATATGCAGAAGATTGCTCACCATAGGTGCAATAATTATCATTCTTCAAGCTAAGATCTCCAAGCACAGCAACATTACTTGGATTGAGGAAGGATGCATTTGATTTCTTACGATGAGAAAAGGCAGTTAAACTCTTACAGCAAGTGAAGTACAGAGGACGTACCTCACCGGTTTCCAATTCAGCTGAAATGCATAATGTTATGGTTTCTTCACAGTAGAAGCAACACTTTCATAAAGTCAAAACCTGTTTATCATACATACATGCTGTCTTGACATTCCATCTCACAATATGGGAGCAGTAACCAGCAAGGCACATTCTGTCTCAGGATGGCGTGTCCTTGATGTATATTTGCCGACTTGGAAGCAACTCTTGTTGTATAATTGAAAAGAATTGCTGCATTCATGCTGTCTCTGCTTACTTGTCAAATACTTGCTTCAGGCTTCACAACATATATATCTGGCTGCTGTCCATTTCAAGGTTTTTCTGCTTGCTGTTTTATGCGGTGCTTTGCATTTGATTTTTGTAAATTTGCATGTTTTGTTACTGCCAGTTGAAACGTGTCAGCTAAGGTGTGTTGTGTCTTTGTGTCTTACAGAAACCTGGGAAATGGTGCGCTGTTCATGTACAAATTGCCTGGCAGATCTACCATCACCAGCAAAAGTTAAAGGTATTGAAAAGACAAGCCTGCACAATCCCAGGGGTGGCAAATTTTGAACTCTTTTCTCCCACATATATTTGTTAGCTATCTTAGTAAATAAAGATATATTAAATATTCAATATTAAAGCTGTCAAATGTGTCAGAGTCGTGAAATCTTGATAGTAGATGTAACCACTTTATACCAAATTGGTTCTGCGGAACTTTGGGTGGGGGGAGGGGGGAGCAGCCATGGGTGGGAGCAGCAATGTTTTGACAGCAAAGAATAGAGAGGTGTGTATGTACGTATGCAAGAATGTACGAGAATGGTGAGTGTGTGTGTATGAGGGAGGTCAGTGTGTGTGAGAGATGGCTCGGTGTGTGTGTGTGAGAGGTCTGTGAGAGAAAGAGGTGTGTGTGTGAGAGAGAGAGATGTATATGTGTGTGTGTGAGAGATGTATGTGTGTGTGTGAGAGGTGTGGGTGTGTGAGAGGTGTGGGTGTGTGAGAGGTGTGGGTGTGTGTGAGGTGTGGGTGTGAGGGGGGTGTGGCTGTGTGTGAGAGGGGTGTGGCTGTGTGTGAGTGAGAGGTGGCTGTGTGTGAGGTGTGGCTGTGTGTGTGTGTGAGAGGTGTGTGTGTGTGAGAGGTGTGTGTGTGTGAGAGGTGTGTGTGTGTGAGAGGTGTGTGTGAGAGGTGTGTGTGTGTGTGAGAGTGTGAGAGAGGTGTGTGTGTGAGAGAGGTGCGTGTGTGAGGTGTGGCTGTGTGAGAGGTGTGTGTGTGAGAGAGGTGTGGCTGAGAGGTGTGGCTGTGAGAGAGGTGTGTGTGTGTGAGAGAGGTGTGTGTGTATGAGAGAGGTGTGTGTGTGTGAGAGAGGTGTGTGGCTGTGTGAGGTGTATGTGAGAGGGGTGTGGCTGTGTGTGAGAGGTGTGGCTGTGTGTGAGGGGTGTGTGTGAGAGGTGTGGCTGTGTGTGTGTGAGAGGTGTGGCTGTGTGTGAGGGGTGTGTGTGAGAGGTGTGGCTGTGTGTGTGTGTGAGAGGGGTGTGGCTGTGTGAGAGGGGTGTGGCTGTGTGTGAGGGGTATGGCTGTGTGAGAGAGGTGTGTGTGTGAGAGGTGTGTGTGTGAGGCGTATGTGTGTGAGAGGTGTGTGTGTGAGAGAGGTGTGGCTGTGTGAGAGGTGTGGCTGTGTGAGGTGTGTGTGAGGGGTGTGGCTGTGTGTGTGAGAGAGGTGTGTGTGTGTGAGAGAGGGAGGTGTGTGTGTGAGAGAGGTGTGTGGCTGTGTGAGGTGTGTGTGAGAGGGGTGTGGCTGTGTGTGAGAGGTGTGGCTGTGTGTGAGGGGTGTGTGTGAGAGGTGTGGCTGTGTGTGTGTGAGAGGTGTGGCTGTGTGTGAGGGGTGTGTGTGAGAGGTGTGGCTGTGTGTGTGTGAGAGGGGTGTGGCTGTGTGTGAGGGGTATGGCTGTGAGAGAGGTGTGTGTGTGAGAGGTGTGTGTGTGAGGTGTATGTGTGTGAGAGGTGTGTGTGTGAGAGAGGTGTGGCTGTGTGAGAGGTGTGGCTGTGTGAGGTGTGTGTGAGGGGTGTGGCTGTGTGTGTGAGAGAGGTGTGTGTGTGTGAGAGAGGTGTGTGTGTGTGAGAGAGGTGTGTGGCTGTGTGAGGTGTGTGTGAGAGGTGTGGCTGTGTGTGTGTGAGAGGGGTGTGGCTGTGTGTGAGAGGTGTGGCTGTGTGTGAGAGGGGTGTGTGTGAGAGAGAGAGGTGTGTGTGTGTTAGAGAGAGGTATGTGTGTCTCCGAATGTGAAACAAATTTGTGAACAAAGAAGTAGCATCACTCCCATTTAAAATTGCAAAAATAAGGTGCGGCTTAAGAAATTTGCTGAATGCAGACTTTAATTATACCAAATGTATACATACAAGAAATGGGAAGTGCTTTTATAATTTTCTTCGTAGGTTTGTACATATTGCAAAAAACAATACATTTTCTGCGATTTAATCAACACAATAAGAATGTTTCCCAGGGGTCAGGTCAGTGGTCTGTGTGGTTAAACAGCTTCTGTGGCCAGAAGAGTTTGAGAAACCCTGTACCGTACTCACTGACGCTGAACCCCACCCATCCCAAAAACTACCGTATGACTGGTGCTTTTAAGTTCATCTATCCAAAGTTGTTTGCCAGGATTTCCCTTCCTTGGAGGTTCTTTCCATTGACTGTTAATCAGCAGGATGCCAAATGTATGTGGCTGACGGCTTTCCCAAACCATCATTTTAACACATCAGCATTGGCATCTTGAACCAGTCTTGATTGTGGAATAATTGTTCCTTTTGGTGCTCTGTTGCTGTAATGTGTGATATTGAAGATGTTTGTTTTACTTTAAAGCAACAAATGCCGTTGGACCATCACAAACTCGAAATCGGGGGAAAACTCGACCTGTTTAGCCGGCCACCTGCACCAGGAATGTTCCCCGGATTCTCCTATCCGCATGACCTTGCCAGGCCCCTCTTCTCAACCACAGGTCTGTCAGCTGACGATGTCAAATTTTTATTTCCTCCTTTCTTTGTTTATATTTCCTATGGACCTGAACTCCTTGGAGTTTAGAAGAATGAGAGGTGGTCTAATTAAGATAATATAGAATTCTGAAGGGGCTTAAAGGATAGATGTTGAGAAAATGTTTCCCCAGACTGGGGAATCTAGAACACGGGGTTGCGGTAAGGGATTGGGCGTTTTGAACGGAGTTGAAAATTCTTCAGTCAAAGTGTTAGAATCTTTGGAATTCTGTCTCCAAGGGAACAATAGATGCTCAGTTGCTGAGTATATTCGAGATGGAGGTAAAGTAGGTGGCACAGTAGCACAGTGGTTAGCACTGTTGCTTCACAGCTCCAGGGACCCAGGTTCGATTCCCGGCTTGGGTCCCTGTCTGTGCAGTCTGCACATCCTGCCCGTGTCTGCGTGGGTTTCCTCCGGGTGCTCCGGTTTCCTCCCACAAGTCCCAAAAGATGTGCTTGTTAGGTGAATTAGACATTCTGAATTATCTCTCTGTGTACCCGAACAGGCGCCGGAGTGTGGCAACTAGGGGCTTTTCAGAGTAACTTCACTGCAGTGTTAATGTAAGCCTACCTGTGACACAAATAAGGATTATTATATATAGATTTTTGAATGACTAAAGTAAAGGATATGAGGAAATTGCAAGACGGTGTTGAGGTAAAAAATGAATAGCTATGATCGTGTTGAATGGTGTCCCAGACTGTGTAATCTGGGACAGAAGCAAAGGATCAGTCCAATCATCTCTCTCACTTCTCACAGACAAGGGGAGCAGTGAATTTCGAGCTGAGAAAGGATCTTCAGATTTGTCATTCCTCCCATTAATAAAGCACCTGCTGAGTATATTGCCTGACTGTGAAACTGAGATCAGTAACTTTTGCGGAAGCCTGATTGTGAAATGTGATCTAAACGTTTCAGCCCGTGGAGTTTCCTTGCTGCTTGAGCCTCCCACAACATTGCCACAGTCCTTGGTTCAAATTCAACCTGTGTTTGATCCTCTAATTCACTCCAGCCATGCTTGTAATCACCTTCATTAGCTCTCGGTGCAGCCACTTAATCTTGTAATACAGTGCATATGAATTACGCTTCGAGTCTGAATCAAATTATTAAAATAATTATTAAAATAGAGTGTCTAGACTAAAGCTGATGTCAACTTACTCCAATGGTATAGCTTGGGTTTTGATGGCTGCCACTTTACATAGATTGCCAACTCACCCAGAATGCAAATGGAATAACTTCCACTTAGAAGCATAGAATTTATAATGCCATTCGGCCCATTGATTCTGCACCAGCCCTTGGAAAGAGCACCGTACTTAAGCCCATGCTTCCACCCTATCCCTCTAACCCAGTAACCCCACCTAACCTTTTTTGGACACAAAGGGCAATTTATCATGGCCAATCACCAAATCTGCACATTTTTGGACTGTGGGAGGAAACCGAAGCACCACGCCTATCAGTTTGCCGATCTCTTCCCCCACGCACATTGAATCCAAAATACTATTCCTCAATACCCTTGCCCCACCCCGATCTCTGGGATCTTCTTTGGAGTCTGACCATTCGTGCATCCCAGCCCACTCAACCACCTGTGAACCGGAGCCTTCTGCCGTTTCAGCCCCCCTCTCCTGAACTTCCTGACTCCCTCCATTTTGCTACACATCGCTGCTTTCAATTTCTCATGCTTTCTGTTACTGTTCGACAATGGTATTTACTATGTTGAAGCCATAACATAAATGCAGATCGCTGGATGTTAAATGATGATTTCTTGAAAATCAATAATATATAGCAACATGACATTAGCAAAATTGTCATTGGATGAAAATACCACTCGTGCATTGCTTTCCTCCTCTGCTGTTGGCACATTGAACAGTATCTCACTCCTTTCGGTACTCTACGTGTGCTGATATTTTTGGTACTGTGGTAGGTGCACATGTTAACTTTGACTAACTGTCCACAAGACAGATGGTTGGCTGCCCAGCCAACGTTACGTTCAATAACATTCTGCCACTTTGCAGCATTCCCCTTAGTTTCTCTGGTGGATCTTCATTATCGCCTGGTTGCTGTCCTGTGCATTACAAAAGTTTGTAAGCGATCTCATTTAAAACCTGTCACTGGGGTTCTCATCTGTTAGATGTGTCCTGAAATCTTGGTGGATTGGAAAATGACAGTCTCCATTAGTCATGTGGAAGTAGAGTAGTAGATATGTTTCAATGGATTTCCATTTCAACAGAAAGCCGCCTCCTGGGCTGATGATATAGTAATAATTTGAACTGTATGTACGTGTTCACTGAAATGACCCTATGTATCTCTATTCTCTGCTGACTTGTTAACAGTATTGATGGATTGGTGCTTTCATCTTTTCTTGACTCCTTTATCCTTCATTTAACCGAGCTCTTTATTTTTGTTCTTTCCTCGTAGGTAATGCACATCCAGCTGCAACCACCTTTGGGCCTCCACCTCATCACCACAGCAGCTACTTACCCACTGGTCACCTGGCAGGTGAGAGCTATGGGGGTGTTGGGCGGATGTGCAGAGTTGTGCAACCTTGTGCCTTACTGGAGCTTTAACACTGTCCATCCAGCCACAGCTAAATCCAGTTCTATGATCAACTTTTCTTTTAGTTTACTGTTCCCCTCAGCTGCTTTTCTTTCCAAAGCTGGTGATTTCTCAGTTCCTGCTGCAGCCCACAGGATACATCACCAGGCTAATCTCCGCATCATGAAATACCAATGCCACTTCTTGTTTTATTAAAAGGGGCTCCATTCAGTCTAACAAATGTTACATTTCAACATCAAGTTAAAAGGTGCCAGCCCTGTCTTTTGCACCAGCCAGGCCTGCCTTTTGGATTTGAAAACAGTTCTGGTGCTGTGCGCTGTCTCAGAGGCAAGATGGGGCTTATTTCACAACCATGGGAGATCCTGCAGCAGTGGCACTGGGACCCAGGGCAAGTTACTGAGCGGAATCTTAGCTGGGTTGGCTTTTCCCTCCCTATTTAAAGAACTTTGCCCGTGCTAATAGTTTTTTTTTTTTAGTTTTTTTTTAGATTTTAGAGTAGCCAATTATTTTTTCCAATTAAGGGGCAATTTAGCATGACCAATCCACCTAACCTGCACGTCTTTGGGTTGTGGGGGTGAAACCCACGCAGACACGGGGAGAATGTGCAAACTCCACACAGACAGTGACCCAGGGCCGGGATTCGAACCCGGGTCCTCAGCGCCGTAGGCAGCAATGCTAACCACTGTGCCACCGTGCTGCCCGCCCGTGCTAATAGTTGAAGGAGTAGTTGCTACTCAAGCTAACAGCAAAAGTTTTTATTTTATTGCTTTCATGAAAATATTTGCAATTCTTCAACCACCTATTTCTGGCTCTGACCGAGAACAGATTAAGCTAAAGTCAGGCTGACTACAAATAGGCTACGCGGTAGCACAGTGGTTAGCACTGTTGCTTCACAGCGCCAGGGTCCCAGGTTTGATTCCCAGCTTGGATCACTGTGTGGAGTCTGCACGTTCTCCCCGTGTCTGTGTGGGTTTCCTCCGGGTGCTCCAGTTTCCTCCCACAAGTCCTGAAAGATGTGCTGTTGGGTAATTTGGACATTCTGAATTCTCCCTCCGTGTACCCGAACAGCTGCCGGAGGGAGGTGACGAGGGGATTTTCACAGTACCTTCATTGCAGTGTTAATGTAAGCCGACTTGTGACAATAAAGATTATTATTATTATAAATTGCAGTGACCCATCTATATTAATATTAAACAAGAGATTGGTTTGCCACTAAAACTCCATTTATGCGCAGCAAGCAATAAATGCTGGCCTTGCCAATGACAGCCACGCACCAATAATGGAGGGAGGAGTTGAAAAAAGGAATGTTTCTGGATCTGGAAAGGAGCAGCCAACACGAGCATTAGTCCAAATCCAGTTCATGTATAACAACACATGTGAGCTGTGTGTGTAGAAGTGAGACAGCATTGTGACAGTGAGTTACTGTATGTGAGTGTGAATGATTGAGGGTGCCCATGAGTGTGAGCACCTGTACGAGTGCATGAATAACAGTGCAATAGGAATGAGTGCGTGAGAGAATATTGGCACCTTTGAAAATATTCTTCCGTTAGGGACCAATGCAGTCCCACCCCGATAGCGCCGGTCCCAGCTGCCAGCCAGATCTTTATGGAGGCCATGCTGAGCTTCTTGCAGCATGGAGTGTGGCTGTGATGTATCGGCCTAGGGCCCCACAATTTCCCAGTGGAACAATTATAAATATCTTCAAGATGGATGTGATGAAGGCCCTTTTATCTGAACCAACACTTGCTGTCGGGGAGCAGTATAGACTTTGATTCTGTGCTCCGGCTCGCCACCGCGATTCTCCATTCCCGCTGCAGAAACTGGAGATTTCGCTGAGCACCAAATTCTCCGTCCTCGCCGGCAGCAAGGCAGACTCGCAGCAGAGAATCCCGCCCATAGGCTGCTGTAGTTTTAATGTGAATGACAGTTGTATTACACAGCAATTACTTTTCACTCTGGGGTTTTCATGTGCTGCGGTAAATGGGAAGAAATGCAAGTTATTGGGAATTTAAATTGCATAGGTAGTGAGTTAGTTTCAGGTTACCCCTCAAATGTCAGAGATTAAAATGGAGTTGGCACAGGGGCATTATAATAATACCAGCCTCCCCGGACAGGCGCCGGAATGTGGCGACTAGGGGCTTTTCACAGTTACTTCATTGAAGTCTACTCGTGACAATAAGCGATTTTCATTTCATTTCATTTCAAATGTCAGAGATTAAAATGGAGTTGGCACAGGGGCATTATAATAATAAGAATCTTTATTATCACAAGTAGGCTGACGTTAACACTGCAATGAAGTTACTGTGAAAAGCCCCTAGTCGCCATATTCCGGCGCCTGTTCAGGAGGGAGAATTCAGAAAGTCCAAATCACCTAACAAGCATGTCTTTCTGGACTTAGTTTCAATCCTGTGAGGATAAGAAACATGCGAGAGACAAATTGAGCATGACATCATAAGGGCTCAGTGTTTTGCTCTTACACGGAGTGAAAGATCTAACTCCAGGATCTTAAAAAAAAAAACAGCTGAACCAAAAAGTCTGGATATTTTCCATTACTGTATTTAAACACGTGAACAGGTGCAGAAGGAACAAAAGCAAGTATCCGCTCACCCAGACTTCATTTTTTTTAAGTAACCTTAAAACATTTTGACCATCTTTTGAAAGGATTGTATTCATTGAGACAAGTTTTATTAGGCAGCTGACTATGTAGCTTTGAGCATTAAGAAAGGAAGCTCGACACTGGCAGGTTTTAAAGTGAACTGTTTCTACATCAAACCTTCACAAAGCAAGATCAGCAGCAGCTCTGGGTAAATCCCCCCTCGATTCAGTCTGCAAGGTGAAATGTGTGTCCTCAGATCTCAAAGATGGGCTTTTCTGGAAGTGGTTGACTGTCTTTTAAATCCACGATTTCTTTCAGATCCATTCAGTCGATCAAACACCTATGGTGGCCTTGGAAACCTCAGCACTAGTGCCTTCGGAGGATTAGGCAATCCAGCACTTGGTTAGTACATGTTTGTATTGTAAAGCTGAAGTACCATTATTCCTTGTGTTGTCAAAACAGTTCCTTAAGATGATATATTTATTTAGGCAGGAGCGCAGTTGCTTGTTTTGACTGGCTTTGGCTGTTTGCCAATGTGTTTCCTTCATGCAAAAGTTAAGTTATTTTAATGGGCCATTGCTATCTGAACATGTCTTGCCTGAGACTTTGCCAAGTTTTTATTTTAAACTGAAGGATGCAGTTGATGATGTGATAATATTGCATTGCTAATCCCAACATCTAAATCTGGTAACTGTTGCCTTAGTGCAGATCACGTAGCAACTCCCCCATCAGTGTGAACATTCTCGGTCAACCAACACTGCAAGCGTCAGACCGAGTTTTTACAGTTAACTGATTCAGGAAGTCGAACTATCTGGGTGTAATCCAGTCTTAAAGGCTGTGTAGGTGCAGGCCTCCAGCAGTGTTGCTGTTTGGTGGCATTGCAGTGACATGGAGTGTCTGCTATCAAGACGAGGTGCCTTGTCTGTACCGAATGCGCAACTCAGCAACTCAACTGAATGCTGGCTGAGGCTAAACTTTAAACCCTGCTCAAAGAGTGTTTTTTTTTTATTTTCTTACAATGTAACATTTTGATTTATACTTCATGAAATTTTTTAACGGTCTCCCAATGCTCACTCTGCGTGTTTTCCTCCATATTCCACTTTCTTAGCTTCCAACAGCATGTTTGGTCACAAAGAAGGTCCAGGTATGCAGACCCTCAACAATGCTCATGAACCTTGGAACCGCCTCCATCGAACTCCCCCTTCATTTCCAACCCCACCACAATGGCCAAAGCCAGGGGAGCCTGAGCGAAGCTCCTCCGTAACTAATCATGACAGAGATCGAGATTTGGAGAAAAGAGAAACTTCACTTAAAAGTGACCGAGAGAAAGAAAGGTACCTACTGAACTAAACTTGTTCTTTTGATCAGTAGTTTTTTTACAGGTAGTTTCCTTTGTCTGAACACTCGATCTCCTTAGTGTATTGAAAGATTAAATCCTTTTAATCCTTCTATCTTTCTCCTCTGCAGTTTCATGCTTTCAAGATTGTTCCATAGACATTGGGTTTCCACCAGCACTTTCCCAAATGCCACAATCTAAGCGGGAATGGGAGCTTGCTGCAAGGAATTTAACCACTGGGTGATCTAATCTTTGGGCAGTGTTCAATTACGACTGAGATTATTGACCGGTGGTCAGCAAACCCCTAATGACAAGCTCGTGCTCTCTTCCCATCACCCACTTGACTTTAGAGCCAGTTGTAATGCCTCTGGCAGTGATGTGACTCAACATAAGAGCATGAACTGAAACTCAGTCTCCTATGCTCAGCAATGAAGACTGGACAATCTGGAACATTTTGTTACATGGTCATACAATCCATTCTGCCAGACTCCTAACTTGTCTCCAGAATGGTCTCCTATTTACCTTAAACCTGATTCAAGAGTGTTTTTTTTTTTGTTTTCTTACAATTTAACATTTTGATTTATACTTCATGATATTTTTTAACAGTCTTCCAATGCTCTCTCTGCGGTTTTTCCTCCATATTCCACTTTCTTAGCTTCCAACAGCATGTTTGGTCACAAAGAAGGTCCAGGTATGCAGACCCTCAACAATACACGAGGTCCCAGCCCACGCTGGGAGCCCTCATAAAGGGCAGAGCCTCACCTTTTTCAAAGCCAGTGACACTAACAGGGAATGGCTCCCTGCAATGGGGCATCCCACATCTCGGATTACAGTGGGACCCAGTGGAAAGAAGGCCCCCGTATTGGGATGCAGAACTAAGCAGCCGCGAGTCGCACTTTCCAGCATTTTGTGATGTGCCCATCTCAGTTTGGACACCCATGCTCATGGGATACCCTCCGTGACCCTGCATATTGCAGCAAGACAGAGCTGTAGGCATGATCCCAGCTTGTGTAAGGGCAATGCCAACATTTATTTGTGATGTGGAAAAGAATGTTAACATTAGAGAATAATCTCTTCATTCGTAAGTTAATTTCACAAATAAGATAGGCAGAGCAAATTATGAAAGAATCAATTACCAAATCAGTTCTAGAATCATACCTCGTAAATGCAGAGAAGCCTCTGGGAGTCCCAGCTCCAGGATATTCATTGTGTTTGAATTATACAGTACATAAGGAAGCTGTCCAGCTGAACAGGCCTCCGCCGGCTCTTTGAAAAAGCTGCCTAATTAGTCCCACATCCCCCATCTCCTTTCCCAGAGCCTTGCATTTTTTCCTTTTTCCAGTTCCTTTGGCAGGTTATTATTGAATTTGCTTCCACCACCCTCACAGAAGCACTATAACTCACTACCTGAACAATTCTCTTCATCACACCCCCGGCACGGTAGCATTGTGGATAGCGCAATTGCTTCACAGCTCCAGGGTCCCAGGTTCGATTCCAGCTTGGGTCACTGTCTGTGCGGAGTCTGCACATCCTCCCCGTGTCTGCGTGGGTTTCCTCCGGGTGCTCCGGTTTCCTCCCACATTCCAAAGATGTGCAGGTTAGGTGGATTGGCCATGATAAATTGCCCTTAGTGTCCAAAAAATTGCCCTTAGTGTTGGGTGGGGTTACTGGGTTATGGGGATAGGGTGGCGGTGTTGACCTTGGGTAGGGTGCTCTTTCCAAGAGCTGGTGCAGACTCGATGGGCCGAATGGCCTCCTGCACTGTAAATTCTATGATTCTTATCCAAATGGTTCCTTTGTCTTTGTATTATTTCTGACATTAAACAATACCATTCTGTGTTGTCAGCTGATTAAATTATGCAAACATTTAGTTTTTTGAGAGTTTTAGGCTTTACATAGTTGTAAGAAGAAAAGTTTAATTCTGGGATAGGCTGTTCTTCAGCATCAGTAAGAAGAAAAGACCAGTTAACATTCTGACGGGACCACACCCAATATTTTTCTGGCCTGCTGGATATCCCCAACATTTTATATGAAAGATAAACTTGTCGAAAAACTAGATTTCTGAAACAAATTTCTGTACTAGATTTGGATAACCAAATCACCAGATTTATTTTTGCGATACCACGCATTTTAAAATAATTTGTGTTTTTCTAGGGACGGAGTGGAGAAGAACAGGCACTCCAATCGATCATCACCAGCATCTGCCCCTGTCAATCACCAAATCAACAATCTCATCCATAGCAACAGCCGTAGCACTAATGATCCAAACAGGCATCACAGCAGCACTGAGCGAGATCGGTCAAAGGACATGGAGAGAGATCACACTGACCCAATGAGGGAGTTACCTGGCACTGAGCATAAAATCAAGGAGAACCGGTCACCACTAAAGGAAGGACAGAGTCACGAGAGGCGGCTTGCAGAGGACAACGCAAAGCCAGTTCTGAGACCCGGTTCTCCATACGGCAGAGCTGTGCTGAGTGAAAGCCTGAAGCTCGGCAATTCAGTGAGCAAAGACAGCGAAAGGAAGTCGGAGCCCTCCTGCGATCTTCAGAAAATGAAAAATGACATAAAGATTAAAGAGGAGAGAAAAGAAGATAATGAGGTGATGGTGATGGGTACGGACTCAGCACAGCATCCCAGGAGCAATGAGCCACCTCACCACACATCTATACACGGGCTGCCACTGGGTCATTCTGTGGGCCCTATGCCTATTACAATGAGCAGCATCCACCAGATGAACAACATGAATGTGCTTGACCGTGCTCGGATGGTGACGCCTTTCATAGGTATGAACCCGCTGGCGGGAAGAGAACGACTAACCCACCCCGGATTTTCTTGGGATCCTGTCCGGGATCCTTTACGAGATGCATACCGGAGTTTTGACTTGCACAGGAGGATGGAGTTCCCTCTGCGCACAGATTCCATGCACAGGTTCCCAACGCCGGCTGGTTTCTATGAGCACGACCGGTCGTATAGAGACAGGGAGCCTCATGACTACAACCATGAGCACGTTCTGGAGGTCAGGCGTGAGCAGGAGCGCTTACGGCACTCAGATGAAAGAGAACGCTTGCATCTACGGGAAGAGTTTGACCGTGCCAGGTTGCATGCCTTGCATACATCAGCCATGGACAGTCACCTGGCACATGTCCCATCCTTTATGCCTCATTTAAGCGGAATGCACTACCCGAGGTTAAGTCCATCCACTGCCAATCATAATGGTATTTTGAACAGGACCCCACCAACTGCAGCATTGAGTGCCCCACCTCCTCTGGTACCAGCAGGCAGTGCAAGGTCTGTGTCTCCCCGGAGGACTACCCCACTCACTAACTCAGAGTCCCGCGACTACTCCCCTTCTCGTAATCCCAAAGAAGTTGAGGCGAGGTAGTTCTTGGACCTGGTGAGAGAGTTGTCCTGTGTACGAGATCCTTAGATTTAAATAATGCACTGCAACACGAAGAGAACGCTGTAAATTTATAGAATTGAAGCACAGTGGGGTGGGTTAAAAAGTCTGAACTTTGATACCAGAAGATTGCTTATAATTGGAATTAATATATTATCAATTATAAATCTCTAGATTTCTTTGTGCAGAGAATTCTGAAATCATGTTTGTACATTTTTCCAATATTTGAAATCTAATTTGTATGAATTTGTAATGTTTTTGTTTCACTTTAATTTTGTTTGCTTTTAAGTTTTACGTTCTGTTTTCCAGCAGTTACAGGCCTCAAACTCTCTTAATAATACCCAGGGTTTGCTATTGGTATTATTTATCAAGATATCAATTTACAATTAATCCACTGTGAGGTTTCCTATTGAGGCCAGAAAATGGACTTTCCTTTATTTGGTTCCCAGAAATGTCTGTGTACTCTGAGAAATGTACAAATCTGAATTTGTTTTGCCTTATTAACAATTACAAGATATGCAGAAGAGGTCCCTGTGGTTCCTGTACAAATGTAAATATTCTGTTGATACTCCGAACATGCTAATTAAATTCTTTACTTAGGTAGCCTTTATAAAGGGTTTCTGAAACCAGAACAGCTCACTGGATATTTGTAGCACAGTTATTCCTATAGTGTCACGTGGAAGTGTGCTTGAAGCTCAGTTTCAGAGAAGCATATTCAATTCAACTATGCAAGAACCGCAGGCAGGTCTTTCACAATGGCTGCGCATCCAGGCTAATGGCAGCACACAGTGGGGGGGGGGGGGAACTTACTGCGTGTAACCAGGGGTAGGGGGGGGGACACAAAATGCCAAACCATTAAGAGACACGGAACAGATTGCATTTACAAGAGAGTGAGGGAGAGAAAACTGTTGGACCAATAAGGCACCCAGTTCAGAGAGAGGTTTTATTTCTCAATCCACAACACAGACAATAATGATAAACATTGTATTGGGCAGAAATTCTTAGTGGCTGACAAGGACATTCAGCGTGGGCCTTGTGTAATTGTGCAGTGTTTTTATGGAATCTGTATACAAGACAAAGTAGTATTTTAGGGTCAAAAATCTCATGGTAACATTTCTGATGAAATACTGTTAGCAATTAAGTCCTTAAACAGATGTTTCTTGCAGTGTGGTTCTGGCTGAACAACTCTGCACGACTCTTTATTTCTTGGTCATATGTAAATTTTGCCATGTTTTACTTGCTGGACAAAAAAGCAGCATCTGTGTTTATATATCTGGGCTTTTACTCTGTACTTACTTCATACATCAGCTGCCATTTCCTCATTTCTGCTCTGTACTTTGGTTTCTGTATTTTAAACAGACTTGATTCCTGTAGATCGATGAGACAAATACAGCATTGATTTTGAGACAAAATGGTTGTTTGTTTGTTGTGTCACAGACTGTACAGATTGATCTGTTTAACACCACCACTTGTGAGCTGTTGATGCAAAATTGCTTTGACAATCCCCGCAAGTGCTTCTGTCTGCCCGTGGCAAAGCTTCCTTTTAATATTCAGCTGAGAAATATATAGTCGGTGGTCACAATACAGACTCTCGAGTGGAAAATTCCCTCATCAGTAATGCTGGCTCTTTGTTTTTCTGCTCATTCCCTATGTGGAAAAAAATAGCCTATTGCATTTGCAGTTTATCGTCGTGTCTCACTTATTGTAAAATAGTATATTGTTAATCTCACTGCAATTCTCTCAGCACAATTTACAATAGGTCCACTCACCCATCTAACCCCCACAGCAAGCTCATACGGTTAGCATATGAAGGAGCAGTTATTATTTTCATTAGAAAGGCGGAGGTTGAGGGGGAACCTCATTGAGGTCTACAAAATCCTGAGAGATATAGACAGGGTGGATAGCAAAAAGCTTTTTCCCAGAGTGGCTACAGGGATGGTGCAGGATGGAGGGTTTCAGATACCTGAATAATTGAGGCTCATTCTGGGGTAGGTGGGACCTCTACAAACAGGATGGTCTACACCTGGACCAGAAGGGTACCAATATCCTGGGGGGGGGGGGGGATTTGCTAATGCTCTTCTGGAGGGTTTAAACTAATTCACCAGGTGGTTGGGAACCTGAATTGTAGCTCCAGTATACAGGAGGTTGAGAGTAGTGAGGTCATGAGTAAGGTTTCAAAGTTGCAGGAGTGTACCGGTAGACAGGAAGGTGGTTTAAAGTGTGTCTACTTCAACGCCAGGAGCATCCGGAATAAGGTGGGTGAACTTGCGACATGGGTTGGTACCTGGGACTTCGATCTTGTGGCCATTTCGGAGACATGGATAGAGCAGGGATAGGAATGATTGTTGCAGGTTCCGGGGTTTAGATATTTCATTAAGCTCATGGAAGGTGGTAAAAGAGGGGGAGGGGTGGCATTGTTAGGCGGGCACGATAGCGTCATTTAAGATGTATCTAGACAGATACATGAATGGGCAGGGAGCAGAGGGATACAGATCTTTAGAAAATAGGCAACAGTTTTAGATAGAGGATGCGGATCGGCGCAGGCTGGGAGGGCCGAAGGGCCTGTCCTGTGCTGTAATTTTTCTTTGTTCTTTCTTTGTTCAGTGCCACCCATCCATTGTTTCATTCTATTCAGCACTCACATAGACTTTCATGTTATTGATGTATTTGTACCAAGACCACCTTCACCCTGCTAAAACAAGCATCTGTTCATTTCATTTTTTAAAGTTTAAACCAAATCTCCATTCACTAAGTGAAGAGGTGATCTTCTCTTAACTTATTGCGAAGTAATTGCTCATGATGTGGGGTTTTAAAAAATGTTGATACAAGGGTTTTACTGGTTACCTTATGAAAAATGTTTATACATGCATCACACTGACACTATCGCGCATTAAAAGCCTGGAATACGGACCCCCGATATCACAGCCAGTGAAACTGAACTTCTGAGCTGTGGAGACCTTCAGTTACATCCACATTCTTCGCTGAACTAATTGATCTCCGCTCGTACAGCGCCAGGGAATGCTGCAGTTGACCTCGGTACCCCTGGATTAGAGAAGAGAAACAGAAGACAACGATTGAAGTGGTTGGCAAAAGAATCAATGGCGGCAGGAAGAAAAGTGTTTTTCCAAAGGGAATTGGGAAAGCACCCGGAGAGAGAATTTTCAGGGATACGGGGAAAGGACAGGACGGGTGGGACTAGCTGAGTTGATCCTGCATTGAACCAGCAAAGAAGTGATGGGCCAAATGGCCTCCTTTCTGTGCTGTAACCGTTCTGTGATAAACTCAGGATTATCACTGAAAAAAATCATTCCTCGTAAGACTCATATTCCTGTGTAGTCATGAAATGTGCTTCAGAGCAGAGTTGTAAGGCATTTTCAAATATTTGCAATCCATTTGAACATGATCTTGATGCATCAAAGGAATAATTACACATTGTGTCAAACCTTACAAACTGCACTTGTTGTCATGTGTGAGCAGACGCTCATTAAAACAAGATGCAACTGTGAATCTGAACAAAAACTAGACTTGGAAACCTGACATTCTGAAACTTCTCAACCACGAATGCCACTACATTTAAACATTGCAGTATCTCACTTAAACATAGGATAATTAAGTTCTTTAATACTGAAAAATAACGTGTCCGTTTTTCAGAATATCCCTTTAAATTTAATTGAAGTGCTTTAACTTATTTCCTCGGTGCTATCCTTACTTGGCCTACAGTAAGCAGCAACAGAGACAATCATTTCCACGACACTTTTCTGATCAGTAGCGAGACTTGATTTCAGTCAAGGTGACCCATTTAGAAGTAACCTTGCTTCACTAATCTAAGTCACATTTACCTTCCAATTTAAACTTACAGCACAGAATGAAGCCATTCATCCCATCACGCCTTTGCTTGTCCTAACTCTCACCGGAGTTACCCCAGAATCATATTTCCCTGCTCTTTTCCCATAAGAAAGATTTCAAAGAACAAAGGAAATTACACCAGAGTAACAGGCCCTTTGGCCTTCCCAAGCCTGCACCAACCATGCTGCCCGTCTGAACTTAAAAACCCCTACCCTTCCAGGAACCATATCCCTCTATTCCCATCCTATTCATGTATGGGTGGCACGGCAGCACAGTGGTTAGCGCTGTTGCTTCACAGCGCCAGGGTCCCAGTTTCGATTCCCAGCTTTGGTCACTGTCTGTGCAGAGTCTGCACGTTCTCCCTGTGTCTGCGTGGGTTTCCTCCAGGCACTCTGGTTTCCTCCCACAAGAATCGAAAGACATGCTTGTTAGGTAAGTTGGACATTCTGAATTCTCCCTCAGTGTACCCGAACAGGTGTCTGAATGTGGCGACTAGGGGATTTTCACAGTAACTTCATTGCAGTGTTAATGTAAGCCTACTTGAGACAATAAAGATTATTATTATTTGTCAAGACGCCCCTTAAAAGTCACCATCGTATCTGCTTCCACTACCTCCCCCGGCAGCGAGTATCCTTTTATATTCTTCCCTTTCACATATTTACCAATTCCTTTTGAAATAATTGAGATGCTAGGGGGTATTTTCTGGCCATTCTCGCCAGCGGGATCAACAGCAAACACCCTGGGGGCGTGTGGTGGTCCAATGGGGGAATCCTATTGACGGCTGTGAGACCAGAAGATCCTGCTGCTGGCTAATCGGCTGCTTCCGACCACCGAGAAACATGGCACGCGTGGCGTGCAGAAAATCCACACCACCACCCCCCTCCGTCTCAGTAGGTCCTTGTAAATAACATTGCAGCTTGTGTCATTGTTCTTTCAATAAAGTTACTGTCCAGTCGCTACCTATTTGTTAACCAATGGAAGCAGTCTTTCACCCTGTATCTCAAATTGAAAATCTCAGGAAGACCCTCATTAACTATTCCAGTGAAACGGTAACATTTATCAAGTCTTTGTACACATTATTGTTTTCAGATGTTGTAACCTTTCGCCTGTTTACCTCCAATAGTGTCTGTATTCTCCTCAGCTGCTCAACCAGTCACTGACCTCTGTTAAAAGCAGCCAAAATATTTTAAACCATCCCCAAGATATTCTCCTTCTCAACTTGCCATTTCTCAAAAATCGAGCAAAACAAGAAATGTTGGAAGCACTCAGCAGGTCAGGCAATATCTTATCGGCTATGATACCGCAGTCCTCTCTATTTGTGGAGACCAAGTACAGATTAGGTAACTGCTTTACCGAACCGCTCCATTCTGTCTTGGAATCCCACCCTATGATTCCTGTGGCACATCAGTTCCCTGTCGCTCTTTCTCTTCAGCCTTCTCTATTACAAGTGATTGCAATGCAAGTTCAAGAAATAGTGTTTCACTGGGCACATCGGATTCCAGCCTTAATACCAGAAACAAGGGAATTTTCAAAAGAAAAATAGCTACCATCAATCTAGCCTCACGTCTATGTTCTATCATCCTGATAGTCAAATGATATAATTATATTGAAGTTGTTGATGAATCGCAGCAATCAATTTCCAACAATCAGTCTACAACAGACCCAGACACTAGGTTAGGAATCCCCCAGTGGTGAGGATTTAGGTGTCAAGTAGCCTATTTCTCCCAAGCATTTCACAATTGCCACATGTCATGTCTCAAATTATTCATCTGCTATTTACCATTTTCTGAAAGCAGTCTGACTTGCATATGAATGGATTAACTGTTTCCACCATGACTCAAGGGAGCTTGTCCCTTAGATTGGCCACTCACTCATTGAAATATTGACCCTCCCAATATTTACTGGGCGGGTGTGGAGGGCAGAGGAAAACCTGTCGAGGTTGACACAGAGCGTGCCTTCATTATAATTTAATGGGCTGGCCAGCTGTCAGGTTGGAAAACTGCAATAACTTTGCAATAACCTGCAATTTGGAGGTGTGAGTGAGGGATCAGAGCCTGGTGAAAGGGAGGGGAAGACTACCTTGAAAGGGGGCATGTGATATAGCATGTTGACAGAGGAGCCAGCGACAAACACTCCAATCCTCACCCACAAGAGGTCCTATAAAAGGTACTTCTTTGAAGGTGTGGGGGTGAAACCCACGCAGACATGGGGAGAATGTGCAAACTGCACATGGAGAGTGACCAGGGGCCGAGATTTGAACCTGGGTCCACAGTGCCACAGTCGCAGTGCTAACCACTGCACCACATGCCGCCCTCCCCCACTAGCTTTCCTAAACCATGTGAAAGCCAGTCAGCAAAGATTAAATTTACATCTTTCTCCCTATTATGCAATGAGGGTTAATATGAAATGAAATGAAAATCACTTATTGTCACGAGTAGGCTTCAATGAAGTTACTGTGAAAAGCCCCTCATATCTAATATCTCAAATAACAACGAATCAGACTGCAGAAGGTCACTTGATTGCATGGTGTACCGAAAACAACCTCTCAGATCAAGGAACTGATCATCGACTTGAGGAAATGTAGCATGACATTCCCGCTGCTCCCCTGCCGTCTGCAACAATGGCTCTGAAGTGGAGATGGTTGATAGCTTTAAGTTCACGGGGGTCACCATCACCAACAGTCTGTCCTGGTCCACTCACATTGATGCAACAGTCAAGAAAGCCCAACAACGTCTCCACTCCCTACAGGAGCGAAAGAAATTTGGCATGTCTGCATCGACTCACAAACTTCTACCAATGTGCCATAGAGAGCAGCCTATCCGGCTGCATCACAGCCCGGTATGGTAACTGCTCAGCCCAAGATCGCAAGAAACTGCAGAGTGTGGTGAACTCAGCCCAACGCATCACACAAGCGTGCCACCCTCACATTGATTCTCAGGAAGACAGACAGCATTATCAGAGACCCCTCCCACCCAGGCTTTGCCCTCTTCCAGACCCTTCCATCAGGCAGAAGGTACAGAAGTCTGAAGACTCGCACATCCAGACATAGGAACAGCTTCTTCCCCACAGCTACAAGACTCCTCAACGACTCCCCCTTGGACTGATCTGATCCCTGTAAGAACACTATTCACAGCGCCCTATGCTGCTTTTGCTCATGTATTTGTTTTGTTTGGCCCCTTGTTCCGCTTTGTAACCAATCACTGTTTGTTGATGTACTATTTGTCAATGTACTCTGTCGATTATTTTTTTTAGTCTGCTATGTATGTACTGTGTACGTTCCCTCGGCTGCAGAAAAATACTTTTCACTGTACTTTGGTACATGTGACAATAAATCAAATCAAATTTTAATACATCAATGAAGTGGGCATTTCTCAACACCTGAACACCACCGGAAAAATATTCGGTCCTCTAAATGTTCAGGATGACGTGCAGGCACTTTTCTTAATAATGGTGCTAATTGTTTTTTTTCAGCTGAGGGGTCAACAGTTCACCAGCACTCATCCGAAGTGGCTACGCATGGGATGTTTGCACTCAGTTTGGGTTATTTAATTTCATTTACTTCACACTGGTTCACGTTCCAGCAGAAGTTTCTCTATTTCGCAACATGAAGAAAACCTGCAGAACAAAAGAAAGACTCGCATTTCTATTGCGTCTTCCACAAGCTTGGGACATTTCAGTGCTTTACAACAAATGATGTTTTTTTTTAAAATTTAGATTACCCAATTATTTTTTCCAATTAAGGGGCAATTTAGCGTGGCCAATCCACCTACTTTGCACATCTTTGGGTTGTGGGGGTGAAACCCACGCAGACACGGGGAGAATGTTCAAACTCCACACGGACAGTGACCCAGAGCCGGGATCGAACCTGGGACCTCAGCGCCGTGAGGCAGCTGTGCTAACCACTAGGCCACTGTGCTGGCCTTAAATGACGTACTTTTGAAGTGCCTTCCCTATTGTAATAGAGGAAACCTGAGGCTGAATGACCGAAATTAGTTTATTGAGGTTGAATCTTTCTAAAATCTCATCTTGTCTATTTGCCAGATTGGATAGAGTGAGCGGCTTGAGGTTCTATTCTTTACTGTGATCTCCAATGTGGTGACTAGGGGCTTTCACAACAACTTCATTTGAAGACTACTTGTGACAATAAGCAATTTCTTCTTCTTCTTCTGAAGCAGTGAGCATACTTCTCCATCTCTCAGGAGATTGGTCTCAACACACGGGAACGTGCTTTCAATCAACCAATTTTCGAGCAAGTATGATGGCAGCCTTGGTGAAACCCATATCCTAAACGCTCCTAACTTAGCAAGAGGTACTTTTTTTTAAAAATGCTGGTAGCCAGATCAGAAGAACATTTTTCTCTGATACAGGCCGTCAGACCTTCCATGTCCATCTCAGCCAACTGAAGTCAGACTGAATCTCAAGTCTATGCAAAGGATAGCACTTCCAACAGAGCAGCATTTAATGCTTTGGGAGGCCAGTGCATAAAATGCAGATTCTGTTATGATTCGGTTGAGATGTTACACTGATTATCAGAACAAAAATCCATCAGGATGATGCTGACTTGATGAGAAACAGAATTTAAAGCTTGGTTTTCAAAGAGGCCAGGTTTATCCAGCATGGTCATATATTCACGTTTACAACCACTGCACAAACAACTTCTATAAGACTGAGATTCATTCCCTACCCCATTTTCTGTGTTGATTATAATACATTTCGCATTAGTACTATATATTGTTTTTATAGCAATATATTTCATTCTCTTGTGTACAGCTTAATGAATTGGGCCAGGGCCGTCCCATCAGTGTGCAGTGAAGCTTTGGTTTGATTTTACGAATACACACCAGGTAATATATTGATGTAATTCATGAAAAGACAAGCTTTTTCTTACTGAGGCACAAAGTTTGCTTGCAGAATTTGCATGAGTCAGAACAATGTTAATGCATTTGTCCAAAACACTGAATAATAAGTATTAGCATTTCCTGCGCAGTGGTTGCTTCACAGCTCCAGGGTCCCAGGTTCAACTCCGGCTTGGGTCACTGGCTGTGCGGAGTCTGCACGTTCTCCCCGTGTCTGCGTGGATTTCCTCCGGATGCTCCGGTTTCCTCCCACAGTCCAGAGATGTGCAGGTTAGGTGGATTGGCCATGATAAATTGCCCTTGGTGTCCAAATACGTTGTGTGGGGTTATGGGGATAGGGTGGAAGCGGTCTTAAGTGGGGTACTCCTTCCAAGGGCCGGTGCGGACCCGATAGGCTGAATGGCCTCCCTCTACACTGTAAATTCTATGATTATTTTAGCAACACTGAAATCCCAAAACATTTCTGTAATAAATCAACAACTTGGCTTTGAATGGCAACTTTAACAAGGAAAAAAATATCCGACGGTGCATTCATCGGAATGAATCAACAGGCAGCCAAAAATGGAGATATTAAAAGGGGAAACTGAGGGTTTGACTCGGAGGTGGGTTTAAAGGAGCTCTAAACGAAGAACGGGGAGGCAGATGGAATGCCAGAGCCAACAGTGCGGGCAGATGATTGTAAAAGAGACTCATTCCTTTAATTTCAGAAATTTACCCAGAGTTAATGTCAAACATAAATTAGTTATAAAGTAGCTCCAATTGATTCATCAACTTAACATCAACTTGTACTTTTATAGTGCATTTAACATAGTAAGATGTCCCAAGGGCCTTCACAACATCATTACCAAAGGGGTATGATTCAAGAATCTTAAAAGAGGAGAAAGAGATGGTGAAGGGGAGAGGTTGAACGAGGGACTTCCAGAGCATGGAGCCCAAGCAGCTAAGACACAGTCACCAATGATGATGGCAAAATAAATCAATGCTCCTCAAGAGGCCAGGATTGGAGGAATATGGAGATTGCTAAGGATTGTAGGGCTGGAGGAGGTTACAGAGTGGGGCAGATGACGTTCAGAAGAAGTCATATTGGACTCAATGTTAACTCTGTTTCTCTCTTCACAGATGTTGCCAAACCTGCTGAGATTTTCCAGCACTTTCTGCTGTTATCGGGAGAAATGCGACCATGGAGGGATTTGAACATCAGAATGACAGTTCTAAAATGGTGGTGTTATTTGACATCCATGCAATGTAGGTCAATGAGTACAGGTAATTGGTAACCAGGACTTGCATGAGTCAGGATGCAAGCAGAAAGAAGGTGCCAAGGTGAGAGACTGGCTTGGGGTGTCTAGCAGGTATATAAACAACAATAGTATGAAGGAGGATTTCAGCAGCAGATCAGCTCGGGCAGAGGTAGGCAATTTTAGAAGTGGAAATAAGTGGTCTCTATGGCACAGAACAGTGTTCGGAAGCTCCGCTCAGACTCAAATGCATTGCCACAGTTGTAAACCTAATGACGGCACTCCCACTTGGCTTGGTAAAAGTTTTTTTTATAAATTTAGAGTACCAAATTGTTTATTCCAATGAAGGGGCAATTTAGCCAGGCCGATCCACCTACCCTGCACATCTTTGGGTTGTGGGGGTGAAACCTATGCAGACATGGGGAGAATGTGCAAACTCCACACAGACAGTAGCCCGGTGCTGGGATCGAACCCGGGTCCTCGGCGCCGTGAGGCAGCAGTGCTAACCACTGCGCCACCATGCCACCCGTTGCTTGGTAACAGGAATGATATTGGAGGAGGATGGATGGTCAACAGTGTCAAAAGTTGCAGACAAATTTTGGAGCCGATAATGTTCTATCCAGTGGAGAAATGTCTGGTTTGTATTTCCCATTGCTTTCTCCAGCTGCGAGGGGAAGCTAGGTTTCATGTGCAGATGACTTGTCAACTCCCTCAGGCCAACTGGGCACCTTCCCCAATTATGGGAATTGTTTTGTCAAAGACCTGACTTTAACACACTAGGAAAGCAGATTTACAGTGTAAAAAATTTACCAGCACAAATCCAATCCTGTCACATCTTGGGAACCAGTGTCTTGGGACACATCATCTTGCCATTTTAAACTTCAAGCTTTCTGTGAAATAGGTAAGGTCGGCACAGGTGAGTATGGGATTGCGGACACAAGTAAAACATTACATTTTATTAAACTGATGCCAGTGAAGACTTTTATGTTTATATCAGTCTGATATAAAGTTGGCACGTATGACAACAAAAGTACTTGCCAAATTATAGAAATTCCCCTTGAATAATGTATGGTTTCACAAAGCCAGAAGAGAGATAATGAAATATTAGTGATCATTTGAGAGCTATTGACTTGACTCACGCCCAGCAGTTCATATAAAGCCAGCAGAAGACTGATTGTGGAACAGAATCAATTGTTTTCAACACCTCCAGCGATTTAGCCCTGTGCTAAACAGCCCCGTATAATAATATTTGCTTATTGTCACAAGTAGGCTTCAATGAAGTTTCTGTGAAAAGCCCCTAGTCACCACATTCCGGCGCCTGTTCGGGGAGGCTGGTACGGGAATTGAACCCGTGCTGCTGGCCTTGTTCTGCATTACAAGCCAGCTGTTTAGCCCACTGTGCTAAACTAGCCCCTGAACAATAATTATTTTACCAAGTTCATTATGTACAGTTTTATGTATATATCACATACACACCAGTATGAGAGTCTTTGAGGTGGATGTTGGTTGCGCTTCGGCAGAATCTGTTATTCAGGAGTCTTTATTTTCACGCTCTCGATAGTCTGTTCACCACATGGCTCAGACACATCATCTGATAAATTTGGTGCTGCTTCAGCTTCTCCTGATGCTGTTGGTTCAATTGGTGCAGACTCTGCATTTGACTTTGTCGTCATCGGAGGTCCAGAGATTTCCAAACCTCGAGTGTTGGCCTTTCTCTGCCGACTCTGCAAATTCTCTCTTTGAAGTGAGGATTTGATCAGTGATCCTCCTCCAAACTCTCTCGTCGTTGGTTTGCACCGTAGAGGAAATTTGCGTGTATTGCGGCAGTTAGCCAATTCTCACTTGAAGAGTAGTTTCTGGTGAAAACTCTTACCCCTCGATCAAACCCTCTTGGTTTTGATGTCTGTTCACAGTGAGTAACTAGGTTTTGTTGTTGTCGCTCTGCAGTGTTTAAAGTGCCAGATGGTGAGAGCAAATCAAATTTGGTTATCAACTTCCCTATTGAATACAATATTGCCCGTGAGTTGTGGGGTTGTCGCATGGGTAATGTTTCTGTCGGACCTGAGAAATTTGTTTCTTCATCCTTTGATGCTTTTATGGTATTCTTCAATGACTAGACCAACCTTTCTGCCAATTCATCGGTTGAAGGACAATAAGGTGTTTTTTTATATGCTGTGTGCCAGGGTTTTTCAAAGTGTGCGGGTGGGTCACAGGCAGGTGTCCGGAGGGTCCCGGAGCGATTGGTGGTCACGTTCCCGCGAAGGAAAGGAGGCTCTGTGCAGTCTTCTGGCCAGAGGAGGCAGCAGAGAGCAGGTCACACACCCTGCACATACACTTGATGTCAAGCGCCCCGTATGTATCTGCTTTTGGCGCCAAATCATGGAGGAGAGTTTTTTCCATTTTGTAGCTGCTGGGAAACAAGGCAAGAGGACACTGAGATGAATAATTTTCTTGCAAGAAAGAGACACAAATAGGCAGTGTATCTACGAACCATGATTGCTCATCCAAATGAAATGAAAATCGCTTATTGTCACAAGTAGGCTTCAAATGAAGTTACTGTGCAAAGTCCCTAGTCGCCACATTCTGCCGCCTGTTCGGGGAGGCTGGTACCTGAATTGAACTGTGCTGCTGGCTTGTCTTGGTCTGCTTTCAAAGCCAGCGATTTAGCCCTGTGCTAAACCAGCCAAAAGCTGCGCAGGAGAGTCCAGAGCAGGAATAGCAGTGCTGGTGTTAGCTCTGTATAGAGCTCGGGGGAGCCTCTGGTTAACAGCCTACAAAGAAGAAGCTTAACTCTGGAATGAAGCAGTATAAAGATGATTTCTTGAGGTATGGTTTTGTCAATTATACCAATGCAAATAAGTATGCAAAGCCCATATTTTTATATCCAGGGTAGTACTGGCAAATGAGAGGAGAAGTTTCAGATTTTGAAAGGGAAGTGGTGGGTGAAAAATTCCTTTTGAGGTTGAGACCCCACAGTCAGTTATTGACTATGCTGCTGCACCTGACCTGTGACAGCACATTAAAAACATGCCAAAAGTCCATGAGAGTGTGAGCATTCTGGAGTAGCATCCCCAGGGGTATCCAGTGCTGAGTAAAATGATCATTTTGTTGCTATTGCCCTTCACAACAACCTACTTGTGCAAGATTGGATTTTTCATCTTCCCAAAGATGAAGACAGCACAAAGGAACTGGCTGAACTCTGCACCTGATATGGACATTGCCCTCTCCTCATGTGAACCTGATTGGAGTGAGATTGTGAGGACCAAGTAGGCTCCCGTTTCGCATTAAAGGAAAGCATACGTGACATGGATCGCGAAGGTCAGCTGGCATGGGTCGTGAAGGTCAGCTGGTGTGGGTCGCGAAGGTCAGCTGACGTGGGTCACGAAGATTGGCTGGTTGACAAAAGTGGGTCCAGGGAAAAGAAGTTTGAGAAACACTGCCATCGTTTCTGAGTCCCACTATCGTTGTTCCAATTTGCCAAACCATGCAAATAATTCATCCAGTTATTTGATTGTCTTTTCAGTAGTTCTCAAATTCATTATTACTGCGGGCCACTTGGAACGTGCATCCACAAGGACAAGTGACATGCGGTTCCGTGAAATAAACATGTACTCTCTGCCCTGGCTGCTTTGGCTAATCCCAAGGGTGAAATGGTGAAGAGCTGGAATATCTTGTATCCTAGCACAAGACTGACACTGACCTACTCTTTCTTCAATCTGTGAGCCTGGCCATCAAAAATAACTCCTTGCGAGGTCATTCATCCATACGATTCCTGGATGTCATTAATGGTACTGATCCAGTATGCAAGTATGGAGGAATGTTCACCCTGATCCGCCAGAGAAATACTCTTTTGTTCCGTTAACTCAAGTTTCCGGATTCTGTACGGCTTGAATTCCGGATTCCACCTCTACTTTTCCAGTGGTTTGTCTTTCAAGATCATGTCCATGACCTCCCCTATGACCAGATCTGACCTTTCTGCACTTGAGATGCAGTAATGGATACACTATCCACCTGGGAACAATGCACACTGTTTACATCGTTCCCCTGTGATTTGGCTTCGTCCTGTATTGTTAAACGTGATAGAGAATCGGCGTTCGCGTGTTGCTCTGATCTTCTGTATTTAATCTTGTAATTATGCACTGATAAGATGCAGGATGTTCTCGGCAAATGACTCGCAGCTGCAGATGGTATTCCTTTGTATGGACCAAAAATCATTGTCAAAGGCCCGTGATCTGTTAACAAAGTAAAACGTCTTGCATACAGATAGTGCTGTAATCGTTTGACCCCAAATATTATACTCCAGGCGTCCGCTCTCAATTGAGCCTAATTCTGCTTAGAGCTTGTCAACGTTCTCAGAGTGAAAGCTGTTAGCCTTCCATCTCCATTTGACATTAATTGAGAGATAGCTGTGGCCACCCCATTGGGCGATGCGTCACATACAAGTTGTATTTTTAAATTAGGGCTGAAATGAACTCTGCATTCAGCACATTTTTAAATTCAGTATTTGCCTCTTCACAGTCTTTTGTCCAAGTCCATTGATGATTCGCACATAATAATGTGTAAAGTGGTTTTGATATGGCAGCGAGATTTGGAATAATTTTCCATAGTAATTGATGAGTCCCACAGAAGATCTCAGTTGTGATATATTCTGTTATATATTCTGTGATCTTGGCGCATCTAAAATCGCCATCATCTTCTTAGGTTCCTTGTGGGGCCCATCCTGGTTAATTGCTTTTTTTAAAATTATGGTGCAATTTAGCGTGGCCAATCCACCTGCCCTGCACATCTTTGGGTTGTGGGGGTGAGACCTACGCAGACGGGAGAATGTGGAAGCTCCACACGGAGAATGACCCGGGGCCGGGATTGAACCCAGGTCCTTGCTATTGTGAGGCAGCAGTGCTAACCACTGTGCCACCGTGACTCCCCATCCTGACCAATTACATGGTCAGTATAGCTAATTGATAATTGTAAAAATTCACATTCCTCTTTCTTGACGGGAGGATTGTGTCTGTCAAGACACTCCAACGTGTTTTCTAAATTCTTTAGGGGCTCCAGCTCAGTCCTGCTGGTAATGAAAATGTCGTCCAAATAACATCGAACATCGTTGAAGCCACTAAGGATTTGGTCCATGTGGGGGTGAGTGACATAGTGGTATTGTCACTGGACTAATAATCCAGAGACCCAGGGTAGTCCTGGTCCTGGGTTTGAACCCCACCAGGGCAGATGGTGAAATTGGAATTCAATAGAAATCTGGAATTAAAAGTCTAATGATGACCATCAAACCATTGGCAATTGTCGTAAAAACACATCTGGTTTGCTAATGTCCTTTAGGGGAGGAAATCTGCCAACCTTACCCGGTCTGACCCACATGTGACTCCAGACCCACAGCAAAGTGGTTGACTCTTAAATGCCCTCCGGGATGGGCAATAAATGCTGGTCCCGGCCGGCGACGCCCACATCCCATGGATGAATAAATAAAAAGAAATAGGGCCTGTGCTGAAACTAAAGAGAAAAATGCTGGAAAATCTCAGCAGGTCTGGCAGCATCTGTAGGGAGAGAAAAGAGCCACCGTTGCGAGTCCGATGACTCTTTGTCAAAGCTAACAGACTGAGAAAGAGGGAAATATTTATACTGTGCTGACGTTATTCTGAATGGTAGGTACTTGTACCTGTACAGTCCTTTGTGTGTTACAGTTGGTAGAGGAGGTTGTGACTCAGATGCCATCTAAATAAATAAAAATAAACAATCTTTATTGTCACAAGTAGGTTTATGTTAACACTGCAATAAAGTTACTGTGAAAAGCCCCTAGTTGCCACATTCCGGCGCCTGTTCGGGTACACGGAGGGAGAATTCAGAATTCTCTGCTGGTATGGGAATTGAACCCGCGCTGCTGGCCTTGTTCTGCATCACAAACCAACTATCAAGCCCACTGAGCTAAACCAGCTATTGCACTGGAGGTATGCTTGGGACTAATCTATCTTTCTGAATCTTTGTCTACCCGATGATAATTCAGCAATGGGTCCTCTATTAATGGGATACTGGTTGGCACACAAGACTGGGTTTATCATAATTTTAAAGTCACCGCAGATTCTTATTGAGCCATCTGACTTGACAACTGGAACAATTGTGGTTGCCCAATCGCTGGTCGTCACAGAGTCAATCACTCCATCTTGGATCAACTTTCCAAGTTCCATTCAATTTTTGGTTTGATCGCACATGACGCAGTTCTCACATTTAAGCTTTCGGGGAGGCTATCGGGTTTTATCTTGAGTCCTGCCTCGGCTCTGGTCATTTCTCCGCAAGTGTTTCCAAATACCTCCTTATACTTTTCTAAGAGTTTCTGTAATGTGTTTTTCCATCAGCCAACTGGTTCACAGCTTGCCAATTCAGTTTGATATTGTTCAACCAAGCTCTTTTGAAAAGTGCAGGAAATTTTCCTTTCACATGGAATGGTAATTTTGATTGGTCATTTGTTTCAGCTTGTACCTTTCACTGGAACCACGTCTTTCATGTAGGTCCTGAAGATTATATCAGACAGCTTCAATTATACATTCGTTAGCTTCTGTTGAGATAGATTTTCAGAGGTGAGAGAAATACTGGCTCCTGTGTCTGCTTCCATTATAATAATCATAGAATTTACAGTGCAGAAGGAGGCCATTTGGCCCATCGAGTCTACATCGCCCTTGGAAAGAGCACCCTACTTAAGCCCACACTTCCTTGTAACCCAGTAATGCCACTTAACCTTTTTGGACACTAAGGGCAATTTAGCATGGCCAATACACCTAACCTGCACATCTTATAATAATAATCGCTTATTGTCACAAGTAGGCTTCAATTAAGTTACTGTGAAAAGCCCCTAGTCGCCACATTCCGGCTCCTGTTTGGGAAGGCCGGTATGGGAATTGAACCCGCAGTGCTGGCATTGTTTTGCATTATAAGTCAGCTGTTTAGCCCCTGTGCTAAACCAGCCCCTGGTTTATCTTTGGACTGTGGGAGGAAACCGGAGCACCCAGAGAAAATCCTCGCAGACATGGGGAGAACGTGCAGGCTCCGCACCCAGACAGTGTCCCAAGCCGGGAATCGAACCTGGAACCCTGGAGCTGTGAAGCAATGGTGCTAACCACTGTGCTACCGTGCCGCCCTATGTGGAGTTTGAACATTCTCCCTATGTCTGAGTGGGTCTCACATCCCAAAACAATGTGCAGGGTAGGTGGATTGGCCACGCTAAATTGTCCCTTATTTGGAAATAAATAATTGGGTGTTCTAAATTTATTTTTTAAAAACCTGTTCCCAATGTCCTGATCTACCACATTTCAATCGATGGTGGAGTGGTCTCCTGAAAACTGATCCTTCACTCAACGTCCAGGTCTGAATTGTTTCTTCTGACGGTTACTACTGGAAAACCACCCTCATCGCCAGTTTTGTCTTCGCTGTTATATTTTTGGGGGTTCTGCTTCTTTACAGTAGAAACAAAGGATGAAAAGGTTGTCACACCGTAGGTTATTGTTATATATATTATCTATTTGTGGCAGTAATGTTATTAAAATCCCGAGTTTAAAATGCATACAGGAAGTATGTCTGCTAAAGCTGTAATTAGAGTTGTAAATGGTGAGGTAATAATTCATTCCAATCACTTACTTAGTTAAAGATAAAGGGCTAATGGAATATTGTTTATATTTTGGATGGTTCCCCAGAGTGTAGATAATTTGAGGGATTATATTTAGTCCAAGCTAAGCAGGTGATGGAATTTAGTGGGATACGGATGATGTAATTAATGGGAGGAGCCAGGTCTGTTTGTAGTTTTGCAGTCTGTTATGGGATTTTAAGTTGAAATACAGTTTGTCAGAGGATTTGCGCCTGACGAGACAGAAGTGTACTGGATCTGCTCTTGAAAAGATCTCACTCCAAAATTTCCAGTTTTGTTAAATTTATTTATAAGTGGCATTTGAACTTTATTGGGTTGCTTAATTGGTATTAGTGGCAGATACAGTATAGATGTAAGTTCATGTTTTTTCCTTTGATTTAAGAACTGTTTAACTGATGATTGTAAATCTATTTCTTTGGCATTAATGTGGTTAATTCTCTTTTTTTAAACTTAAACTACCCAATTAAGGGGCAATTTAGCATGGCCAATCCACCTACCCTGCATATCTTTTTGGGTTGTGGGGGTGAACCCCATGCAGACACGGGGAGAATGTACAAACTTCACATGAGCAGTGACTTGGGACTGGGATCGAACCCGGGTCCTCGGCGCCGTGAGGCAGCAGTGCTAACCACTGAGCCACCAGTGCTAACCACTGAGCCACCATGCCGCCCTAATGTCGTTAATTCTGTTTTTAAATTAAAGTTTATTTTAATATGAAAGATACCTATTGGTCAGAGCCATCACTCCTGGGGCGAAGTATCCTTTCCTCACAGTTTTACAAATTTAAAAAAATGTTGGGGTCTGGTCCCGAATCCCAACAAAAGTTGGGATCTGGCCGGGATCCTCACAAATGTTGGGGTCTGGTCCAATATCGTAACAAATGTTGGGATCTGGTCCGATATCGTAACAAATGTTGGGGTCTGGTCCGATATCGTAACAAATGTTGGATCTGGTCCGATATCGTAACAAATGCTGGGGTCTGGTCCGATATCGTAACAAATGCTGGGGTCTGGTCCGATATCGTAACAAATGTTGGGGTCTGGTCCGATATCGTAACAAATGTTGGGGTCTGGTCCGATATCGTAACAAATGTTGGGTCGGGTCCGATATCATAACAAATGTTGGGGTCTGGTCCGATATCGTAACAAATGTTGGGTCGGGTCCGATATCGTAACAAATGTTGGGTCGGGTCCGATATCGTAACAAATGTTGGGTCTGGTCATATATCGTAACAAATGTTGGGTCGGGTCCGATATCGTAACAAATGTTGGGTCGGGTCCGATATCGTAACAAATGCTGGGTCTGGTCCGATATCGAAACAAATGTTGGATCTGGTCCGATATCGTAACAAATGTTGGGTCGATCCGATATCGTAACAAATGCTGGGTCTGGTCAGATATCGTAACAAATGTTGGGTCGATCCGATATCGTAACAAATGTTGGGTCTGGTCAGATATCGTAACAAATGTTGGCTCGGGTCCGATATCGTAACAAATGTTGGGATCTGGTCCGATATCGTAACAAATGTTGGGTCGGGTCCGATATCGTAACAAATGTTGGGATCTGGTCCGATATCGTAACAAATATTGGGTCGGGTCCGATATCGTAACAAATGCTGGGTCTGATCCGATATCGTAACAAATGTTGGGTCGGGTCCGATATCGTAACAAATGTTGGATCTGGTCCGATATCGTAACAAATGCTGGGGTCTGGTCCGATATCGTAACAAATGTTGGGTCGGGTCCGATATCGGAACAAATGTTGGGTCGGGTCCGATATCGTAACAAATGTTGGGTCGGGTCCGATATCGAAACAAATGTTGGGTCTGGTCCGATATCGTAACAAATGCTGGGTCGGGTCCGATATCATAACAAATGCTGGGGTCTGGTCCGATATCGTAACAAATGTTGGGTCTGGTCCGATATCGTAACAAATGCTGGGTCGGGTCCGATATCATAACAAATGTTGGGTCTGGTCCGATATCGTAACAAATGTTGGGTCTGGTCCGATATCGTAACAAATGCTGGGGTCTGGTCCGATATCGAAACAAATGTTGGGTCGGGTCCGATATCGTAACAAATGTTGGATCTGGTCCGATATCGTAACAAATGTTGGGTCTGGTCCGATATCGTAACAAATGTTGGGTCGGGTCCGATATCGTAACAAATGTTGGGATCTGGTCCGATATCGTAACAAATATTGGGTCGGCTCCGATATCGTAACAAATGTTGGGTCTGGTCCGATATCGTAACAAATGTTGGGTCGATCCGATATCGTAACAAATGTTGGGTCTGGTCAGATATCGTAACAAATGTTGGGTCGGGTCCGATATCGTAACAAATGTTGGGATCTGGTCCGATATCGTAACAAATATTGGGTCGGGTCCGATATCGTAACAAATATTGGGTCGGGTCCGATATCGTAACAAATGCTGGGTCTGGTCCGATATCGTAACAAATGTTGGGTCGGGTCCGATATCGTAACAAATGTTGGATCTGGTCCGATATCGTAACAAATGCTGGGGTCTGGTCCGATATCGTAACAAATGTTGGGTCGGGTCCGATATTGGAACAAATGTTGGGTCGGGTCCGATATCGTAACAAATATTGGGTCTGGTCCGATATCGTAACAAATATTGGGTCTGGTCCGCTATCGTAACAAATGCTGGGGTCTGGTCCGATATCGGAACAAATGTTGGGTCGGGTCCGATATCGTAACAAATGCTGGGGTCTGGTCCGATATCGTAACAAATGTTGGGGTCTGGTCCGATATCGTAACAAATGTTGGGTCTGGTCCGATATCGGAACAAATGTTGGGTCGGGTCCGATATCGTAACAAATGCTGGGGTCTGGTCCGATATCGTAACAAATGCTGGGGTCTGGTCCGATATCGTAACAAATGTTGGGTCGGGTCCGATATCGGAACAAATGTTGGGTCGGGTCCGATATCGTAACAAATGCTGGGTCGGGTCCGATATCGGAACAAATGTTGGGTCGGGTCCGATATCGTAACAAATGTTGGGTCTGGTCCGATATCGTAACAAATGTTGGGTCGGGTCCGATATCGGAACAAATGTTGGGTCGGGTCCGATATCGTAACAAATGCTGGGGTCTGGTCCGATATCGTAACAAATGTTGGGGTCTGGTCCGATATCGTAACAAATGTTGGGTCTGGTCCGATATCGTAACAAATGCTGGGGTCTGGTCCGATATCGTAACAAATGTTGGGTCGGGTCCGATATCGGAACAAATGTTGGGTCGGGTCCGATATCGTAACAAATGTTGGGTCGGGTCCGATATCGTAACAAATGTTGGGTCTGGTCCGATATCGTAACAAATGTTGGGTCGGGTCCGATATCGTAACAAATGTTGGGTCGGGTCCGATATCGTAACAAATGTTGGGGTCTGGTCCGATATCGTAATAAATGTTGGGGTCTGGTCCGATATCGTAACAAATGTTGGGTCTGGTCCGATATCGTAACAAATGTTGGGGCCTGGTCTGATATCGTAACAAATGTTGGGGTCTGGTCCGATATCGTAACAAATATTGGGTCTGGTCCGATATCGTAACAAATGTTGGGTCTGGTCCGATATCGTAACAAATGCTGGGGTCTGGTCCGATATCGTAACAAATGTTGGGTCTGGTCCGATATCGTAACAAATGCTGGGGTCTGGTCCGATATCGTAACAAATATTGGGTCGGGTCCGATATCGTAACAAATGTTGGGTCGGTCCGATATCGAAACAAATGTTGGGTCGGGTCCGATATCGGAACAAATATTGGGTCGGGTCCGATATCGGAACAAATGTTGGGTCGGGTCCGATATCGTAACAAATGTTGGGTCGGGTCCGATATCGTAACAAATGTTGGGTCTGGTCCGATATCGTAAAAAATGCTGGGGTCTGGTCCGATATCGTAACAAATGTTGGGTCGGGTCCGATATCGAAACAAATGTTGGGTCGGGTCCGATATCGTGACAAATGTTGGGTCTGGTCCGATATCGTAACAAATGTTGGGTCGGGTCCGATATCGTAACAAATGTTGGGTCTGGTCCGATATCGTAACAAATGTTGGATCTGGTCAGATATCGTAACAAATGTTGGGTCTGGTCCGATATCGTAACAAATGTTGGGTCTGGTCCGATATCGTAACAAATGCTGGGTTGGGTCCGATATCATAACAAATGTTGGGTCTGGTCCGATATCGTAACAAATGTTGGGTCTGGTCCGATATCGTAACAAATGCTGGGGTCTGGTCCGATATCGAAACAAATGTTGGGTCGGGTCCGATATCGTAACAAATGTTGGATCTGGTCCGATATCGTAACAAATGTTGGGTCTGGTCCGATATCGTAACAAATGTTGGGTCGGGTCCGATATCGTAACAAATGTTGGGATCTGGTCCGATATCGTAACAAATATTGGGTCGGCTCCGATATCGTAACAAATGCTGGGTCTGGTCCGATATCGTAACAAATGTTGGGTCGATCCGATATCGTAACAAATGTTGGGTCTGGTCAGATATCGTAACAAATGTTGGGTCGGGTCCGATATCGTAACAAATGTTGGGATCTGGTCCGATATCGTAACAAATATTGGGTCGGGTCCGATATCGTAACAAATATTGGGTCGGGTCCGATATCGTAACAAATGCTGGGTCTGGTCCGATATCGTAACAAATGTTGGGTCGGGTCCGATATCGTAACAAATGTTGGATCTGGTCCGATATCGTAACAAATGCTGGGGTCTGGTCCGATATCGTAACAAAGGTTGGGTCGGGTCCGATATCGGAACAAATGTTGGGTCGGGTCCGATATCGTAACAAATATTGGGTCTGGTCCGATATCGTAACAAATATTGGGTCTGGTCCAATATCGTAACAAATGCTGGGGTCTGGTCCGATATCGGAACAAATGTTGGGTCGGGTCCGATATCGTAACAAATGCTGGGGTCTGGTCCGATATCGTAACAAATGTTGGGGTCTGGTCCGATATCGTAACAAATGTTGGGTCTGGTCCGATATCGGAACAAATGTTGGGTCGGGTCCGATATCGTAACAAATGCTGGGGTCTGGTCCGATATCGTAACAAATGCTGGGGTCTGGTCCGATATCGTAACAAATGTTGGGTCGGGTCCGATATCGGAACAAATGTTGGGTCGGGTCCGATATCGGAACAAATGTTGGGTCGGGTCCGATATCGTAACAAATGCTGGGGTCTGGTCCGATATCGTAACAAATGCTGGGGTCTGGTCCGATATCGTAACAAATGTTGGGTCGGGTCCGATATCGGAACAAATGTTGGGTCGGGTCCGATATCGTAACAAATGTTGGGGTCTGGTCCGATATCGTAACAAATGTTGGGGTCTGGTCCGATATCGGAACAAATGTTGGGTCGGGTCCGATATCGTAACAAATGCTGGGGTCTGGTCCGATATCGTAACAAATGTTGGGTCGGGTCCGATATCGTAACAAATGTTGGGTCTGGTCCGATATCGTAACAAATGTTGGGTCTGGTCCGATATCGTAACAAATGTTGGGTCGGGTCCGATATCGTAACAAATGTTGGGTCGGGTCCGATATCGTAACAAATGTTGGGGTCTGGTCCGATATCGTAATAAATGTTGGGGTCTGGTCCGATATCGTAACAAATGTTGGGTCTGGTCCGATATCGTAACAAATGTTGGGGCCTGGTCCGATATCGTAACAAATGTTGGGGTCTGGTCCGATATCGTAACAAATATTGGGTCTGGTCCGATATCGTAACAAATGTTGGGTCTGGTCCGATATCGTAACAAATGCTGGGGTCTGGTCCGATATCGTAACAAATGTTGGGTCTGGTCCGATATCGTAACAAATGCTGGGGTCTGGTCCGATATCGTAACAAATATTGGGTCGGGTCCGATATCGTAACAAATGTTGGGTCGGGTCCGATATCGTAACAAATGTTGGGTCGGTCCGATATCGAAACAAATGTTGGGTCGGGTCCGATAGCGGAACAAATATTGGGTCGGGTCCGATATCGGAACAAATGTTGGGTCTGGTCCGATATCGTAACAAATGTTGGGTCGGGTCCGATATCGTAACAAATGTTGGGTCTGGTCCGATATCGTAACAAATGCTGGGGTCTGGTCCGATATCGTAACAAATGTTGGGTCGGGTCCGATATCGGAACAAATGTTGGGTCGGGTCCGATATCGAAACAAATGTTGGGTCGGGTCCGATATCGTAACAAATGTTGGGTCTGGTCCGATATCGTAACAAATGTTGGGTCGGGTCCGATATCGTAACAAATGTTGGGTCTGGTCCGATATCGTAACAAATGTTGGATCTGGTCAGATATCGTAACAAATGTTGGGTCTGGTCCGATATCGTAACAAATGCTGGGTCTGGTCCGATATCGTAACAAATGTTGGGGTCTGGTCCGATATCGTAACAAATGTTGGGTCTGGTCCGATATCGTAACAAATGCTGGGGTCTGGTCCGATATCGTAACAAATATTGGGTCGGGTCCGATATCGTAACAAATGTTGGGTCTGGTCCGATATCGTAACAAATGTTGGGTCGGGTCCGATATCGTAACAAATGTTGGGTCTGGTCCGATATCGTAACAAATGTTGGGTCTGGTCCGATATCGTAACAAATGTTGGGCCGGGTCCGATATCGTAACAAATGCTGGGATCTGGTCCGATATCGTAACAAATGCGGGGGTCTGGTCCGATATCGTAACAAATGCTAGGGACTGGTCCGATATCGTAACAAATGCTGGGGTCTGGTCCGATATCGTAACAAATGCTGGGGTCTGGTCCAGGTTCCGAATGAAAGTTGGGTCGGGTCCGATATCCCAACAGTTTAAGGTGAAAGAGGGAAAATCTGCCAAGTGCCTCTGATGATGTCACCGTGTAATCATGTGACACACCACACCGATGCATTGGTTTACAATACGCAGCAACTTTGATTTTGCTAACTCCTTGTGGTTTGGCTGGGTAATGGAGTTACACAAAATAATTTGTCTGCTGTTGTATATTGGGGGGTGTTTATTGAGGGGTCAGGCTGGCTAGCTGCTGTTGGACATTGGGGGGTGTTTATTGAGGTGCTGGGCTGGCTAGCTGCTGTTGTACATTGGGGGATGTTTATTGAGGGGCTGGGCTGGCTAGCTGCTGTTGGACATTGGGGGGTGTTTATTGAGGGGCCAGGCTGGCTAGCTGCTGTTGGACATTGGGGGATGTTTATTGAGGTGCCAGGCTGGCTAGCTGCTGTTGTACATTGGGGGATGTTTATTGAGGTCCCAGGCTGGCTAGCTGCTGTTGGACATTGGGGGGTGTTTATTGAGGTGCTGGGCTGGCTAGCTGCTGTTGTATATTGGGGGATGTTTATTGAGGTGCTGGGCTGGCTAGCTGCTGTTGGACATTGGGGGGTGTTTATTGAGCTGTCAGGCTGGCTAGCTGCTGTTGGACATTGGGGGATGTTTATTGAGGTGCTGGGCTGGCTAGCTGCTGTTGGACATTGGGGAGTGTTTATTGAGGTGCTGGGCTGGCTAGCTGCTGTTGTACTTTGGGGGATGTTTATTGAGGTGCCAGGCTGGCTAGCTGCTGTTGTACATTGGGGGATGTTTATTGAGGTCCCAGGCTGGCTAGCTGCTGTTGGACATTGGGGGATGTTTATTGAGGTGTCGGGCTGGGTAGCTGCTGTTGTACATTGGGGGGTGTTTATTGAGGTGTCGGGCTGGGTAGCTGCTGTTGTACATTGGGGGGTGTTTATTGAGGGGCCAGGCTGGCTAGCTGCTGTTGTACATTGGGGGATGTTTATTGAGGTGCTGGGCTGGCTAGCTGCTGTTGTACATTGGGGGGTGTTTATTGAGGTGCCAGGCTGGCTAGCTGCTGTTGGACATTGGGGGATGTTTATTGAGGTGCTGGGCTGGCTAGCTGCTGTTGGACATTGGGGGGTGTTTATTGAGGTGCTGGGCTGGCTAGCTGCTGTTGTACATTGGGGGATGTTTATTGAGGTGCTGGGCTGGCTAGCTGCTGTTGGACATTGGTGGGTGTTTATTGAGGTGCTGGGCTGGCTAGCTGCTGTTGTACATTGGGGGATGTTTATTGAGGTGCCAGGCTGGCTAGCTGCTGTTGGACATTGGGGGATGTTTATTGAGGGGCCAGGCTGGCTAGCTGCTGTTGGACATTGGGGGGTGTTTATTGAGGTGCTGGGCTGGCTAGCTGCTGTTGGACATTGGGGGATGTTTATTGAGGTTCTGGGCTGGCTAGCTGCTGTTGTACATTGGGGGGTGTTTATTGAGGTGCTGGGCTGGCTACCTGCTGTTGGACATTGGGGGATGTTTATTGAGGTGCTGGGCTGGCTAGCTGCTGTTGTACATTGGGGGGTGTTTATTGAGGGGCCAGGCTGGCTAGCTGCTGTTGTACATTGGGGGGTGTTTATTGAGGTACCAGGCTGGCTAGCTGCTGTTGTACATTGGGGGATGTTTATTGAGGTGCTGGGCTGGCTAGCTGCTGTTGGACATTGGGGGGTGTTTATTGAGGTGCTGGGCTGGCTAGCTGCTGTTGGACATTGGGGGGTGTTTATTGAGGTGCCGGGCTGGCTAGCTGCTGTTGGACATTGGGGGGTGTTTATTGAGGTGCTGGGCTGGCTAGCTGCTGTTGGACATTGGGGGATGTTTATTGAGGTGCTGGGCTGGCTAGCTGCTGTTGGACATTGGGGGGTGTTTATTGAGGTGCCAGGCTGGCTAGCTGCTGTTGTACATTGGGGGATGTTTATTGAGGTGCTGGGCTGGCTAGCTGCTGTTGGACATTGGGGGGTGTTTATTGAGGTGCTGGGCTGGCTAGCTGCTGTTGGACATTGCGGGATCTTTATTGAGCTGCTGGGCTGGCTAGCTGCTGTTGGACATTGGGGGATGTTTATTGAGGTGCTGGGCTGGCTAGCTGCTGTTGTACATTGGGGAATGTTTATTGAGGTGTCGGGCTGGGTAGCTGCTGTTGGACATTGGGGGATGTTTATTGAGGTGCTGGGCTGGCTAGCTGCTGTTGGACATTGGGGGGTGTTTATTGAGGTGTCGGGTGGGTAGCTGCTGTTGGACATTGGGGGATGTTTATTGAGGTGCTGGGCTGGGTAGCTGCTGTTGGACATTGGGGGATGTTTATTGAGGTGCCAGGCTGGCTAGCTGCTGTTGTATATTGGGGGATGTTTATTGAGGTGCTGGGCTGGCTAGCTGCTGTTGGACATTGGGGGGTGTTTATTGAGGTGCTGGGCTGGCTAGCTGCTGTTGTATATTGGGGGGTGTTTATTGAGGTGCTGGGCTGGCTAGCTGCTGTTGGACATTGGGGGGTGTTTATTGAGGGGCCGGGCTGGCTAGCTGCTGTTGGACATTGGGGGGTGTTTATTGAGGTGCTGGGCTGGCTAGCTGCTGTTGGACATTGGGGGGTGTTTATTGAGGTGCTGGGCTGGCTAGCTGCTGTTGGACATTGGGGGATGTTTATTGAGGTGCTGGGCTGGCTAGCTGCTGTTGGACATTGGTGGGTGTTTATTGAGATGCTGGGCTGGCTAGCTGCTGTTGTACATTGGGGGGTGTTTATTGAGGGGCCAGGCTGGGTAGCTGCTGTTGTACATTGGGGGGTGTTTATTGAGGTGCTGGGCTGGCTAGCTGCTGTTGGACATTGGGGGATGTTTATTGACGTGCCAGGCTGGCTAGCTGCGGTTGGACATTGGGGGGTGTTTATTGAGGTGCTGGGCTGGCTAGCTGCTGTTGGACATTGGGGGGTGTTTATTGAGGGGCCAGGCTGGCTAGCTGCTGTTGGACATTGGGGGATGTTTATTGAGGTCCCAGGCTGGCTAGCTGCTGTTGGACATTGGGGGGTGTTTATTGAGGTGCCAGGCTGGCTAGCTGCTGTTGGACATTGGGGGGTGTTTATTGAGGGGTCAGGCTGGCTAGCTGCTGTTGGACATTGGGGGGTGTTTATTGAGGGGCCAGGCTGGCTAGCTGCTGTTGTACATTGGGGGGTGTTTATTGAGGTGCTGGGCTGGCTAGCTGCTGTTGTACATTGGGGGGTGTTTATTGAGGGGCCAGGCTGGCTAGCTGCTGTTGGACATTGGGGGGGGGGGGGTGTTTATTGAGGTGCTGGGCTGGCTAGCTGCTGTTGGACATTGGGGGGGTGTTTATTGAGGTGCCGGGCTGGCTAGCTGCTGTTGTATATTGGGGGGTGTTTATTGAGGTGCTGGGCTGGCTAGCTGCTGTTGGACATTGGGGGGTGTTTATTGAGGGGCCAGGCTGGCTAGCTGCTGTTGGACATTGGGGGGTGTTTATTGAGGGGCCAGGCTGGCTAGCTGCTGTTGGACATTGGGGGGTGTTTATTGAGGTGCTGGGCTGGCTAGCTGCTGTTGGACATTGGGGGGTGTTTATTGAGGGGCCAGGCTGGCTAGCTGCTGTTGGACATTGGGGGGTGTTTATTGAGGTGCTGGGCTGGCTAGCTGCTGTTGGACATTGGGGGATGTTTATTGAGGTGCCAGGCTGGCTAGCTGCTGTTGGACATTGGGGGATGTTTATTGAGGTGCTGGGCTGGCTAGCTGCTGTTGGACATTGGGGGATGTTTATTGAGGTGCTGGGCTGGCTAGCTGCTGTTGGACATTGGGGGGTGTTTATTGAGGTGTCGGGCTGGGTAGCTGCTGTTGTACATTGGGGGGTGTTTATTGAGGTGCTGGGCTGGCTAGCTGCTGTTGTACATTGGGGGATGTTTATTGAGGTGCTGGGCTGGCTAGCTGCTGTTGGACATTGGGGGATGTTTATTGAGGTGCTGGGCTGGCAAGCTGCTGTTGGACATTGGGGGGTGTTTATTGAGGTGCTGGGCTGGCTAGCTGCTGTTGGACATTGGGGGGTGTTTATTGAGGGGCCAGGCTGGCTAGCTGCTGTTGGATATTGGGGGATGTTTATTGAGGGGCCAGGCTGGCTAGCTGCTGTTGGACATTGGGGGATGTTTATTGAGGTGCTGGGCTGGCTAGCTGCTGTTGTACATTGGTGGGTGTTTATTGAGGGGCCAGGCTGGCTAGCTGCTGTTGTACATTGGGGGATGTTTATTGAGGTGCCAGGCTGGCTAGCTGCTGTTGTACATTGGGGGGTGTTTATTGAGGTGCTGGGCTGGCTAGCTGCTGTTGGACATTGGGGGATGTTTATTGAGGTGCTGGGCTGGCTAGCTGCTGTTGGACATTGGGGGGTGTTTATTGAGGTGCTGGGCTGGCTAGCTGCTGTTGTACATTGGGGGGTGTTTATTGAGGTGCTGGGCTGGCTAGCTGCTGTTGGACATTGGGGGATGTTTATTGAGGGGCTGGGCTGGCTAGCTGCTGTTGGACATTGGGGGGTGTTTATTGAGGGGCCAGGCTGGCTAGCTGCTGTTGGACATTGGGGGGTGTTTATTGAGGTGCTGGGCTGGCTAGCTGCTGTTGTACATTGGGGGGTGTTTATTGAGGGGCCAGGCTGGCTAGCTGCTGTTGGACATTGGGGGATGTTTATTGAGGTGCTGGGCTGGCTAGCTGCTGTTGTACATTGGGGGATGTTTATTGAGGTGCCAGGCTGGCTAGCTGCTGTTGGACATTGGGGGATGTTTATTGAGGTGCTGGGCTGGCTAGCTGCTGTTGGACATTGGGGGATGTTTATTGAGGTGCCGGGCTGGCTAGCTGCTGTTGGACATTGGGGGGTGTTTATTGAGGTGCTGGGCTGGCTAGCTGCTGTTGGACATTGGGGGGTGTTTATTGAGGTGCTGGGCTGGCTAGCTGCTGTTGGACATTGGGGGATGTTTATTGAGGTGTCAGGCTGGCTAGCTGCTGTTGGACATTGGGGGGGTGTTTATTGAGGGGCCAGGCTGGCTAGCTGCTGTTGTACATTGGGGGATGTTTATTGAGGTGTCAGGCTGGCTAGCTGCTGTTGGACATTGGGGGGTGTTTATTGAGGGGCTGGGCTGGCTAGCTGCTGTTGGACATTGGGGGATGTTTATTGAGGTGCTGGGCTGGCTAGCTGCTGTTGTACATTGGGGGATGTTTATTGAGGTGTCAGGCTGGCTAGCTGCTGTTGGACATTGGGGGGTGTTTATTGAGGTGCCAGGCTGGCTAGCTGCTGTTGTACATTGGGGGATGTTTATTGAGGGGCCAGGCTGGCTAGCTGCTGTTGGACATTGGGGGATGTTTATTGAGGTGCTGGGCTGGCTAGCTGCTGTTGGACATTGGGGGATGTTTATTGAGGTGTCGGGCTGGCTAGCTGCTGTTGTACATTGGGGGGTGTTTATTGAGGTGTCGGGCTGGCTAGCTGCTGTTGTACATTGGGGGGTGTTTATTGAGGTGCCAGGCTGGCTAGCTGCTGTTGTACATTGGGGGGTGTTTATTGAGGTGCTGGGCTGGCTAGCTGCTGTTGGACATTGGGGGGTGTTTATTGAGGGGCCAGGCTGGCTAGCTGCTGTTGGACATTGGGGGGTGTTTATTGAGGTGCTGGGCTGGCTAGCTGCTGTTGTACATTGGGGGGTGTTTATTGAGGGGCCAGGCTGGCTAGCTGCTGTTGTACATTGGGGGGTGTTTATTGAGGGGCCAGGCTGGCTAGCTGCTGTTGTACATTGGGGGGTGTTTATTGAGGTGCTGGGCTGGCTAGCTGCTGTTGTACATTGGGGGGTGTTTATTGAGGTGCTGGGCTGGCTAGCTGCTGTTGTACATTGGGGGGTGTTTATTGAGGGGCCAGGCTGGCTAGCTGCTGTTGTACATTGGGGGGTGTTTATTGAGGGGCCAGGCTGGCTAGCTGCTGTTGTACATTGGGGGGTGTTTATTGAGGTGCTGGGCTGGCTAGCTGCTGTTGGACATTGGGGGGTGTTTATTGAGGGTGCTGGGCTGGCTAGCTGCTGTTGGACATTGGGGGGTGTTTATTGAGGTGCTGGGCTGGCTAGCTGCTGTTGGACATTGGGGGATGTTTATTGAGGTGCTGGGCTGGCTAGCTGCTGTTGGACATTGGGGGATGTTTATTGAGGTGCCAGGCTGGCTAGCTGCTGTTGTACATTGGGGGGTGTTTATTGAGGGGCCAGGCTGGCTAGCTGCTGTTGGACATTGGGGGGTGTTTATTGAGGTGCCAGGCTGGCTAGCTGCTGTTGGACATTGAGGGATGTTGACTGAGGTGCCAGGCTGGCTAGCTGCTGAAGAGTAGAACTCAAAGATGGAAGGATCAGTCTTGGCCGCCAGTTTCGCGCCGGCTCGCAGCAGATTGGCGGATCCGAAACCATCTCCCAAATTCTTCTGTCACATTTGAAACGTGACGTCACAGCAACACGCCACAGCTCGAGACTCTGTCCAGAAACCCTCACCTGGTTTCTGGGTTACCAGCCTGTAAACGTGAGAGCATGCAAACTTTAATCTTCTCAAAATCTCTGACTTCACTAAATTTCTGTTGCCCTTATGGCTCTTTCAGAGAATCAATCAAATTGCCAGAGTGCTGTGCCTCAACTGATTTATCTTAATTCAGAGGTTTGAAGTATGACCTTTTGTTTAACATTAGGCTTGAAATATTGTTCCGTGCCGAATTCATTCTCTCTTCCTTCAGTCAGCTTCAACCTCTGAACCAGAAGGTGTGGGTTCAAGTTCCATTCCAGAGGGTTGAGCACAAAATTCTAGCCTGACTTCCTCAGTCCAGAACAAAGGGAACGGGTTAGATAAACCAATGTCCCCTCGGCCTGATGTAAAAGATCCCATGGCACCGTATGAAATTAATCAGTGGTTTATCTTGGTTAATATTAATTCCCCAACAATATGGCTAAAAGAACAGATTTTTAAAAAAAATTGAGAGTACCCAATTCATTTTTTTTCCTATTAAGGAGCAATTTAGGGTGATCAATCCACCTACCCTGCTCATAAGAACATAACATAAGAACTAGGAGCAGAAGTAGGCCATCTGGCCCTTGAAGCCTGCTCCACCATTCAATGAGATCATGGCTGATCTTTTGTGGATTCAACTCCACTTTCCAGCCAGAACACCATAACTCTTTATTCCTTTATTCTTCAAAAAACTACAGGATAGCAAAAACTATCTATCTTTATCTTGAAAACATTTAATGAAGGAGCCTCAACTGCTTCACTGGATAGGGAATTCCATAGATTCCATAGATTTGGGTGAAGAAGTTCCTCCTAAACTCAGTCCTAAATCTACTTCCCCTTATTTTGAGGCTATGCCCCCTCGTTCTGCTTTCACCCGCCAGTGGAAACAACCTGCCCGCATCTATCCTATCTATTCCCTTCATAATTTTATATGTTTCTATAAGATCCCCTCCCAGCATCCTTGGAAATTCCAATGAGTACAGTCCCAGCCTACTCAACCTCACCTCGCAATCCAACCCCCTCAACTCTGGGATTAACCTAGTGAATCTCCTCTGCACACCCTCCAGCGCCAGTACATCCTTTCTCAGGTAAGGAGACCAAAACTGAACACAATACTCCAGGTGTGGCCTCACTAATACCTTATACAATTGCAACATAACCTACCCTAGTCTTAAACTCCATCCCTCTAGCAATGAAGGACAAAACTCCATTTGCCGCCTTAATCACCTGTTGCACTTGTAAACCAACCTTCTGTGACTCATGCACTAGCACACCCAGGTCCCTCTGCACAGCAGCATGTTTAATATTTTATCATTTAAATAATAATCCCGTTTGCTGTTATTCCTACCAAAATGGATAACCTCACATTTGTCAACATTGTATTGCATCTGCCAGACCCTCGCCCATTCACTTAACCTATCCAAATCCCTCTGCAGACTTCCGGTATCCTCTGCACTTTTTGCTTTACCACTCATCTTAGTGTCATCTGCAAATTTGGACACATTGCCCTTGGTCCCCAACTCCAAATCATCTGTGTAAATTGTGAACAATTGTGGGCCCAACACGGATCCCTGAGGGACACCACTATCTACTGATCGCCAACCAGAGAAACACCCATTAATCCCCACTCTTTGCTTTCTATTAATTAACCAATACTCTATGCATGCTACTACTTTACCCTTAATGCATGCATCTTTATCTTATGCAGCAACCTTTTGTGTGGCACCTTGTCAAAAGCTTTCTGGAAATCCAGATATACCACATCCATTGGCTCCCCATTGTCTACCGCACTGGTAATATCCTCAAAAAATTCCACTAAATTAGTTAGGCACGATCTGCCCTTTATGAACCCATGCTGCGTCTGCCCAATGGGACAATTTCCATCCAGATGCCTCGCAATTTCTTCCTTGATGATAGATTCCAACATCTTCCCTACTACCGAAGTTAAGTTAACTGCCCGATAATTACCCGCTTTCTGCCTACCTCCTTTTCTAAACAGTGGTGTCACGTTTGCTAATTTGCGCCGGGACCACCCCAGAGTGAATTTTGGTAAATCATCACTAGTGCATCTGCAATTTCCCTAGCCATCTCTTTTAGCACTCTGGGATGCATTCCATCAGGGCCAGGAGACTTGTCTACCTTTAGCCCCATTAGCTTGCCCATCACTACCTCCTTATTGATAACAATCATCTCAAGGTCCTCACCTGTCATAGCCTCATTTCTATCAGTCGCTGGCATGTTATTTGTGTCTTCCACTGTGAAGACCGACCCAAAAAACCTGTTCAGTTCCTCAGCCATTTCCTCATCTCCCATTATTAAATCCCCCTTCTCATCCGTAAAAGAACCAATATTTACCTAAGTCACTCTTTTTTGTTCTATATATTTGTAGAAACTTTTACTATCTGTTTTTATATTCTGAGCAAGTTGACTCTCATACTCTATCTTACCCTTTATAGCTTTTTTAGTAGCTTTCTGTAGCCCCTAAAGATTTCCCAATCCTCTAGTCTCCCACTAACCTTTGCCACTTTATATGCTTTTTCCTTCAATTTGATACTCTCCCTTATTTCCTTAGATATCCACGGTTGATTTTCCCTCTTTCTACCGTCCTTCCTGTTTGTTGGTATAAACCTTTGCTGAGCACTGTGAAAAATCGCTTGGAAGGTTCTCCACTGTTCCTCAACTGTTCCACCTTAAAGTCTTTGCTCCCAGTCTACCTTAGCTAGTTCTTCTCTCATCCCATTTTAATCTCCTTTGTTTAAGTACAAAACAGTAGTGTTTGATTTTACCTTGGGCGTCACAGGTAGCACAGTGGTTAGCACTGCTGCCTCACAGCTCCAGGGCCCCGGGATCAATTCCAGCCTCGGGTGACTGTCTGTGTGGAGTTTACACTTTCTCCCCGTGTCTGCGTGGGTTTCCTCCGGGTACTCCGGTTTCCACCCACAGTTGAAAGATGTGCAGGTTAGGTGGGCTGGCCATGCTAAATTGCCCCTTAATGTCCAAAAGGCTAGGTGGGGTTACTGGGTTACGGGGATAGAGTGGAGGTATGGGTTTAAGTAGGGTGCTCTTTCCATGGGATGGTGTAGACTCGATGGGCCGACTGGCCTCCTTCTGCACTATAAATTCTATGATCTATGATTATACCGTCTCACTCTACATCTGTATTTTAAATTCCACCATATTGTGATCGCTCCTTCCGAGAGGATCCCTAACTATGAGATCATTAATCAATCCTGTCTCATTACACAGGACCAGATCTAGGACCGCTTCTTCCCTCGTAGGTTCCATTACATACTGTTCTCGGAAACTATTGTGGATACATTCTATAAATTCCTCCTCAAGGCTGCCTTGACCGACCTGGTTAAACCAATCGACATGTAGGTTAAAATCCCCCATGATAACTGCTGTACCATTTCTACATGCATCAGTTATTTCTTTGTTTATTGCCTGGCCCACCATATTGTTACTATAGACTACTCCTATCACACATTAACTGGGACTGCGGCGTTGAGCACCTGGGTTCGAATCCCGGCTCTAGGTCACTGTCCGTGTGGAGTTTGCGCATTCTCCCCACGTCTGCGTGAGTTTTACCCCCACAACCTAAAGATGTGCTGGTGAGGTGGATTGGTCATAGAATCATAGAATTTACAGTGCAGCAGGACGTTATTCAGCCCATCGAGTCTGTACTGGCCCTTGGAAAAAAGCACTCTACCCCTGTAACCAGTAACCCCACCCAAACTTTTTAACACTAAGGGCAATTTAGCACGGCCAATCCACTAACCTACACATTTTTGGACTGTGGGAGGAAACCGGATCATCCGGAGGAAACCCACGGGGAGAACCTGCAGACTCCGCACAGACAGTGACCCAAGGCCAGAATCGAACTTGGGACTGTGGAGCTGTGAAGCAACTGTGCTAACCACTGTGCTACCGTGCTGCCCATACTAAATTGCCTCTTAATTGGAAAAGAAAAAGAATAAATGGCTACTCTAAATTAATTTTTTAAAAAACAGTTTCTCTCCAGATGCTTCCTGACCTGAGGATTTCCAGCATTTTCTTTATTCTATCCAAGATTTGTTTCCCTTACATTAGCGACAAGAATGGCAGATGCCCAAAGCTGAATTTTGACAGTCTAATAGTTTGGTTTTGCATTGTAAATCTATGTGATTATTAAGCTTTAACTGACTGTAATACATGGGGAATTTGCATTTCTCTATCATTCTGCATGTTTCTCAAATGCATCTCGGCAGCTGTGAATTTGTTTTTGAAGTTGTTAGTTTGGCAGCTGATTCACTCCGAGAGAAATCTCCTCTTCATCTCAAAGATAAACAGCAAGAAGGCGAATGAACCCTTTCCGTTGGTAAGAAAAATTAACCAGGACACAAAGGGAACTTCAAATAGTGCCGAGGCATTTATCATCTCTTCCTGAACAGGGAGACAAGCTCTCGGCATAACACCTCATCCAAAGGCTGTTTGGATACGGGCGGCAAGGTAGAATAGTGGTTAGCATTGTTGCTTCACAGTGCCAGGGTCCTGGGTTCGATTCCGGGCTTGGGTCACCATCTGTGCGGAGTCTACACGTTCTCCCCGTGTCTGCGTGGGTTTCCTGCCACAAGTCCCGAAAGACGAGCTGTTAGCTAATTTGAACATTCTGAATTCTCCCTCTGTGTACCCGAACAGGCGCCGGAATGTGGTGGCTAGGGGATTTTCACAGTAACTTCATTGCAGTGTTAATGTAAGCTACTTGATATGAAGATTATTATTATTATTATTGAAACATTGGAGCATTAGTGCTACAATAACAGCAATCACCAACGGCAGCACGGTAGCATTGTGGGTAGCACAATCGCTTCACAGCTCCAGGGTCCCAGGTTCAATTCCGGCTTGGGTCACTGTCTGTGCGGAGTCTGCACATCCTCCCCGTGTGTGCGTGGGTTTCCTCCGGGTGCTCCGGTTTCCTCCCACAGTCCAAAGATGTGCAGGTTAGGTGGATTGGCCATGATAAATTGCCCTTAGTGTCCAAAATTGTCCTTAGTGTTGGGTGGGGTTACTGGGTTATAGGGATAGGGTGGAGGTGTTAACCTTGGGTAGGGTGCTCTTTCCAGGAGCCGGTGCAGACTCGATGGGTTGAATGGCCTCCTTCTGCACTGTAAATTCTATGTAAAATCTATGTACTTAACATCTTCACAAACACGCTTCCTAGTGGGGGAGGAAAGGGGATTGGGGGGGGGGGGGATGATGATCGGACGGTTGATGGTCACTGTGTTGTGAACAGGAGAGTAAATAGAACTTTGCTATCATGCATTTGATATGGAATTACATTTATACATTTATATATTTGATATGGAATTACATTTATACATTTATATATTTGATATGGAATTATATTTAGAACATAGAACAGTACAGCACAGAACAGGCCCTTCGGCCCTCAATGTTGTGCCGAGCCATGATCACCCTACTCAAACCCACGTATCCACCCTACATCCGTAACCCAACAACCCCCATTAACCTTACTTTTATTAGGACACTACGGGGAATTTAGCATGGCCAATCCACCTAACCCACACATCTTTGGACTGTGGGAGGAAACCGACGCACACAGGGGGAGGACGTGCAGACTCCACACAGACAACGACCCAACCGGGAATCGAACCTGGGACCCTGGAGCTGTGAAGCATTTATGCTAACCACCATGCTACCCTGCTGCCCAAATTTATTTATGCAAAATCTTTTACGCCCAGATATAGCCAGTATTGGAGAAAATACCACAGCCAATGTATGCACAGCAAGCTCCCAGAAGCAGCAATGTGATGATGATAAGTTCATCTGGTTTTGTGATGTTGATTGAAGGAGAAATATTTGCCAGGACAAATGTGAGGTAATGCATTTTGGAAGGTCTAATGCAGGTGGGGAATATACAGTGAATGGTAGAACCCTCAAGAGTATTGACAGTCAGAGAGATCCAGGTGTACAGGTCCACAGGTCACTGAAAGGGGCAACACATGTGGAGAAGGTAGTCAAGAAGGCATACGGCATGCTTGCCTTCATTGGCCGGGGCATTGAGTATAAATTTTTTTTTAAAATAAATTGTGAGTATCCAATTCATTTTTTCCAATTAAGGGGCAATTTAGCGAGGCCACTCCACCTACACATCTTTGGGATGTGGGGGCGAAACCCACGCAGACATGGGGAGAATGTGCAAACTTCAGACTGACACTGACCCAGAGCCGGGATCGAACCTGGGACCTCGGCGCCGTGAGGCAACTGTGCCAGCCACTGCGCCACCGCGCTGCCCCCACACACAAGTTATTTTTAATTTGTGAGCCTGAGGCGACGTGTTCCATTTCAAATTCATTGTTCAAAACCGGCAGGAACTTGTAACATCAACAGGTATTTGCATAACACCGCAAATATGTCAGAAACATGTCACTGGCGGCAATGAGAGATCTGAGGGAGGGTTGTGATGGCAACCAATGGTACGATTAAACATAAAAAGAAATGTCGTAGCAGCAACTTACATTTAAATTACACCTTGAACATTGTAAAAATGCCCCAATTCACTTTGCAGAGGTGGGATCAAAATAATAGGGCATTGAGCTACCCTACAATCCAGAAGGAGACCAATTAAAATTGACTTTTGTTTTTTAACATCACACTTGATCACATTTTTCAAATATCTCCAAGTGAAATCTTGTTGCTTCGGAGTAATGGCCATTACGTGGCCAGCAATGTTACATAGATACATAGAACATACAGTGCAGAAGGAGGCCATTTGGCCCATCGAGTCTGCACCAACCCACTTAAGCCCTCACTATCCCCATAACCCAATAATCCCTCCTAACCTTTTTTAAACACTAAGGGGCAATTTATCATGGCCAATCCACCTAACCTGCACATCTTTGGACTGTGGGAGGAAACCGGAGCACCCGGAGGAAACCCACGCAGACACGGGGAGGAGGTGCAGACTCCGCACAGACAGTGACCCAGCGGGGATTCGAACCTGGGGCCCTGGCGCTGTGTAGCCAGGTGTGCTACCGTGCTGCTCTACTTAAAGAGAATTGAGAAAGGCAAATGTATGGCTTACACAATATCAACTCAGTAAGCATTTGAAGAGTTTATCCTTGTATAATTTGGCTGTTACACATAATACATTGATTGACAAAGTATACAATATATTGCAATTCCAGCAATACAGGGCTGACTGATAGGTAGGTATTTAACTGTTCTCCAAACTGGCATCACGTTAAGCTGCCCCATCTGTTTTGCGTTTGGTGTTGATGGTTGTAGCCAAGATTCCATAAGACCATAACACACAGGAGCAGAATTAGGCTGCTTGGCCCATCAAGTCTGCTCCGCCATTCAATCATGGCTGATAAGATTTCCTTCATTTTTTTATTTATTTAGTGTTCCCAATTCTTTTTTTCCAATGGGGCAATTTAGCGCGGCCAATCCACCTACCCTGCACATCTTTGGGTTGTGGGAGTGAGACCCACGCAGACATGGGGAGAATGTGCAAACTCCACACGGACAGTGACCCAGAGCCGGGATTCGAAACCGAGTCCTCAGCGCCGTACTCCCAGTGCTAACCACTGCGCCACCGTGTTGCCCAAAGATTCCCATCTTGAGTGGACATTCCTGCCTCATCCTCCCGGACCAGAGTTTAACCCAGCTCCCTGATCTGGAGTGGTCATTGTGCCAATTCAGTGAATTATTATATGGACAGCCAGACTCCGGCTTGTCCATGTGACCAGCTGTCGGAGACACACACACACTTGCCGAGGCCGAACCGTGTTTCTGGAATGAAGCACTGGTATTAAACCTCTCTGTCTCCCCCATAGTGCTGCTTAAAGTCTCTCCTGTTGCTGCGGTAACCTGTTCGCAGTGAGCCAGCATTTTCACAATCTTGCGTGAGAGCAGCGAAAGGAAACTTTTTTTTCTTTTCTATCCTCACAGCTTGAGGTCTCTCTCTGTGCCTTGGAGCCGGCCTGAGCTACTTGGATCTGGGAAAGAGAAAGGTGCTTTCAATTTTCTTTTGTAACTGATCTTGGCTCCAGTTTCAGATGCTCGGGCTCTGCACTGCTGCCTGAAAAATGCACATCTTTCCCCAATCTTAATGTCGACTGTGTCACTGAATCGTCAGCAGGTTGTTTATTCTGCAACCTAGCCCCGTCTTCTTTGGCAGTTGTAAATCAGTCACCTCTGTGGCGTTGAGGATTGAGACCTTTTGGTTTCTGATTGGAGACCGGATGTACGCACTAAGGTGCATTATGGAGCCCCTCCTTGTGGTGATATGCATCACTGTAAATACACAAGGGGTTCATGTAAGTACACGTAGACTAGATAGACACTAGAGGGAGCACCAGAGACATGACACACAGACATTCAACCAATAGGTCAGTAAGATAGGACACGACCAATGGGCATTCACGATACACACAGAGGTGACTCTACCACAGGGGGGCATTACACCAACCCATATAAAAGGACACAGCACACAAGATCTTCCTCTTTCCAGTGGAGACACTTAGTGAGTACACAGGGTTGATTCAACATCACACCCACCACGTGGATTGTAGCAGACTGGTTCGTCAGTCTGAGTAGCTATAGCAGGATTAACAGGAGAGTCGAATCCAAGTAGGAGAATGATTAACAGTTCAATAAATGTGTTAAAGCTATCTCCAAGCCTGAACCTTCCTTTGTAAGAGTGCACATCAAGGAAGCAGCTTATGCTGCGTCACGAGCATAACAAAACCCTCCTGACAAACTGACTCCATTGGAATTGTCTGGGAAGCAATCCCCTGCTTCCTGGAACCCTCCAAAAAAAGTCTCCCATTGATTTACACTCAGCAACTCCCATACCAGCCTCCCCGGACAGGCGCCGGAATGTGGCGACTAGGGGCTTTTCACAGTAACTTCATTGAAGCCTACTCGTGACAATAAGCCATTTTCATTTTCATTTCATTTCAACTTTGGCGAGTTATATACTTACCTGGATCATTCCCCAGGATATGTTTGGCAGTTGTAATAATTCCAGGAGGCACAGGCTAATCGGCTAAAGCAGGTTTATTCTCCAATAAATCCACAGCCATAGTGTCCAAAACACATGATCCCAGCCCCGGACTATCGGGAATGCTGCTCGTGTTCAGGGAGTCGATATTTAAGGCCCTGCTGGTGAGTCCTATTGGGAGGGCCTCCAGCGGGGAGATGAATCAGCGACTTCCCGTGGTCTTCGTGAGGGTCACAGCAACAGGAAAATCCCAATCTAACTCTTGGTTAACGGCAACTGACCTTCCAATCGCTCCGTGACCCCAGACCCGCCCCAACCCACTACCTGAACCAGTGGCCAACCCATTTACACATTTCACTCACACACCCTCCCCACCTCCAAAGGTTGGCATCATGACTGGTCCAGGCTTCGAGGGACGTAGGGCCTGTTCGTGTGCTGCATTGTTCTCTCTCCACACTCCCTCACTGACACGCTGAAAAGTGTTTAAACATCCCAAAGATTTTCAGTATGTTTGTTGATGCTGCCCTGAATATGTCAGCTGGTGCCACCGATCCGGGGCGTGGTTTGTCTTGTCTCCCCTGACGATCCAGCACGATGGGCAGCACAGTGGTTAGCACTGTTGCTTCACAGCTCCAGGGTCCCAGGTGCGATTCCCGGCTCGGGTCACTGTCTGTGCGGAGCCTGCACGTTCTCCCCGTGTCTGCGCGGGCAAAAAAAATCCCCTCTTGTGTCCCGGAAACACCCTTCGAAAGAAAGATCGACATTTTCCCCCCCCCCACCAGATGTCTTCGTGTTTTCCAGCCAATGGAGCTCTTTTTGAAGTGTAGTCACTGTTCTCATGTAGGAAAGGCAGTGGCCAATCTGGGCACGGCAAGATCCCACACAGAGCGATAAATGTGTTGTTGACTGAAGGTTGACCAGGTCACTACTAGCCCAAGCATTCAGACCGGGCTTTGATTTAACGTTGTCTGTCAGTGTTCGTGCTCCATCAGAATCGGAGTGTCTGGACTGAGACACAATTCCGATGGGAGAACACTCCCAAACTGAGTCCCCCTTTCCCACATTACAGCAGTGACCTCACTTCCAAATCGTTGTCTTTGGAATGAATTGAAGTTGTGAAAGGTAAGTTCTTCATTTCACAGCTCGGGATGTTGCTTTCCGGAAAGATCTTTTCCTTCCAACTCTGAACTTGATAAAAGAGCAACGTTGCACCCTGACCAACCTCACAGGGCAAACACCCCGCCCTCACAGTGTCCAATCAAAACCTTTGTCCTGATTGTTTCGCTCCCATTAACCTCGCTGCACCGACTGAATTTAAAACAACAAACAAAGAAAATTACAGCACAGGAACAGGCCCTTCGGCCCTCCCAGCCTGCGCCGATCCAGATCCTTTATCTAAACCTGTTGCCTATTTTCCAAGGTGTACTTCCCTCTGTTCCCCACCCGTTCATATATCTGTCCAGATGCATCTTAAATGATGCTATCGTGCCCGCCTCTACCACCTCCGCTGGCAAAGCATTCCAGGCACCCACCACCCTCTGCGTAAAAAACTTTCCACGCACATCTTCCTTAAACTTTCTCCCCCTCACTTTGAAATTGTGACCCCTTGTAACTGACACCCCCACTCTTGGAAAAAGCTTGTTGCTATCCACCCTGTCCATACCTCATAATTTTGCAGACCTCAATCAGGTCCCCCCTCAACCTCCGTCTTTCCAACGAAAACAATCCTAATCTACTCAACCTGTCTTCATAGCTAGCACCCTCCATACCAGGCAACATCCTGGTGAACCTCCTCTGCACCCTCTCTAAAGCATCCACATCCTTCTGGTAATGTGACGACCAGAACTGCACTCAGAATTCCAAATGCGGCCTAAAAAATGTATTCCCAATCTGTGCTCCCCCTCCGGCCTCTTCCTCACCTCAAAGAGGTGGACCAGAGAAAGACGAGGGAGGTTTCCATGTTTCAGAGACTGTGTCCCCCCCACCCAGCAGAGAATCAGGACTGGGTCCCACCGACGCTCGGAACAAAGCCGAGGTGGTCTTCACAGATAATGCCCAATGGCGAACTGGCTGCTTTCTCTGCATTACTGGTGTCGAGCTGCCATTTAGAACAGGCTTCCTGTTCCCAGCCTCTAGGGATTTGCCCCCAACCCCCCCCCCCCCCCCCCTCCACACAAAGAAAATGTTGACCCCCCCACCCCTCTGACAAGGGGAGAACCCCCAAACCCTCATTAAGGAGGGGTGATCGCCCCCCCCCACACCATGGTAAGAACTGGTCACCCCCCCCCCCCACCTGCTCCTCCTTAGCCACCCTCCCCTTCAGCCCCCACTCTTCAGTCCCTACCACCCCCCCAGCATTGCCAATGGCGCCCCGCCCTCTGGCACCAACACCCGAAACTGCTGGACCCCAAGCGGGAATCAGGGGGCCCTTATCCCATTGCGCGTGTGCCCCTATGCTGCTGCCAGGCTGCAGAGGGGGGAACCATCACAAAGGGTCCTGGGGGCTGGGGTGGGATCTCGGGCTGTGGATAAGGGGTTGACCCCAGGACCCTCTTTCTCCCCCCTCCCCCCCCTCCCCCGGATGGGGGTACTGTGTCCGGACTGACCCCCCCCCCAGCCCACTCCAAACCTCTCCCGGCCCCCTCCAAACCTCCCCTCTACCAGCCCACCCAAACCTCCCCGGCCCACTGAAAACCTCCCCTCCCCTCCCCTGGCCCCCCCCAAACCCCCCCCACAGCCCAACCCAAACCTCCCCTCCCCCGGCACACTCCAACCCCCCCCCCCCCTTCCCCGGCCCACTCCAAACCTTCCCTCTCCAAACCTGACCAGGCAGGAACTGGGAGAATTCAGATTGTAATCAAGAGGACAGTCCAGGAGTCTCCTGGAATGACAGGTTTAAATCCTGAAGACGGTCACACCTCAGGAGAAAAATTACCAAAGACATTGAAACAAAACAGCTTTGAATGAACAGCGGCACAGTTGTTAGCACTGCTGCCTCACAGTGCCAGGGCCCCAGGTTCGATTCCCCGCTGGGTCACTGTCTGTGCGGAGTCTGCGCGTTCTCCCCGTGTCTGCGTGGGTTTCCTCCGGGTTTGATTTCCTCCGGGTTTGGTTTCCTCCAAAGACGTGCAGGTTAGGTGGAGTGGCTGTGCTAAATCACCCTTAGTGACCAAAAAGGTTAGATGGGGTTATTGGGTTCCGGGAATAGGGTGGAAGTCAGGGCTTAAGTGGGTTGGTGCAGACTCGATGGGCCGAATGGCCTCCTTCTGCACTGTATGTTCTATGTGGCGCAGGTTAAGTGGGGTTACAGGGACAGGGGAGAGGAGTAGGCCTACGTAGGTTGCTCTTTCAGGGGAACAGTGCAGACTTGTTGGGCCAAAAGGCCTCCTTGTGCAATGTAGGGATTCTATGATTATCTAACACTTCAATGTATTAGTTGTAAAAAAAAAATTTGCAAAGCGAATAATAACTGGGTGGGGCAGTCAGAGGCATGAAGTCATGTGTTGAGACAGCATACATTTGCATTTATATAGTGACTTTAATGTAGTAAAATGTCCCAAGGTGCTTCACAGAAACAATTGTCAGGGTCCTGCCAGTTTATGCCCATGTTTCCCCTTTGTTTTATTTTTGTTGTTACATCTTTAATCCATGGATGTTTCATGGACCTGTGACTTTAAGGCAAAGCAGCTTGTAAGCCACCTGTGACTTTAATTCAAACAGAAGGATCCAGAAGGCTAATTTAAATTGGCCATTGTAGATGGATCGGCACCAATGACACAGATTTGCCCGCATCAGTGATGACTCAGTTTGATTGATTTGGCTGGTGGCCAATGAATTGGCCCAAACGGCTGTGCCCTACCCGGTAATGGGTTGTGATTGGATCTGATCCCACTGGAATGTTTTCAGAGCTTCAAGGGTTGAGCTTTGGTTTCAGCTCTGACTCCTGGCTGGCCCGAGGAAGGACTGCTGCACTCTCTCTCCCCTCTCTGCTTTCTCCAGAACTGGCAGGGAGTCTGGGTGTATCTATGTGCAGGAGAAGCATTACAGGCCATCACTCTCTGCAGAAAAGGGCTGATGTGAACCAATCAACTCTCTCTCCAGAAAAGGCAGAGGCCTGGAAATAAACCACAAACTGAAAACAGAATATGATGTGAAGAAAAGGGACCTCTCCGGGAAAAGCTGTAAGTAATACATTTCTAAACTCCAGATCATTGCAGACTGAAAACCGAGGACTTTGATCAACCTGTGTGCTGTGAGGCACCCGTGCTGACGAACCATCATTTGAAGCAAAGACTCTTATATCTTGACCTTCATCCTTATAATTTCCCCCCCTTTCTTCCCCCTCTGTGTTTATCTGTCTTGTGTGTGTGTGTGGCTAGATGTTGGGACAGCTAAAGGGGGCAGTAGGTTAGCTTGTGGTTATAATAATAGAAATATAATAATCACTTATTATCACAAGTAGGCTTCAATGAAGTTACTGTGAAAAGCCCCTAGTCGCCACATTCCGGTGCCTGTTCGGGGAGGCTGGAACGGGAATTGAACCCACGCTGCTGGCCTTGTTCAAGTGAGGTGAGATGATTTATTCTAGATGGAATAACAGGAAGACAGAGTACTGGGCTAATGGTCAGATTCTTGGTAGTGTGGATGAGCAGAGAGATCTCGGTGTCCATGTCCATAGATCCCTGAAAGTTGCCACCCAGGTTGAGAGGGTTGTTAAGAAGGCGTACGGTGTGTTAGCTTTTATTGGTAGAGGAATTGAGTTTCGGAGCCATGAGGTCATGTTGCAGCTGTACAAAACTCTGGTGCGGCCGCATTTGGAGTATTGCGTGCAGTTCTGGTTGCCGCATTATAGGAAGGATGTAGAAGCATTGGAAAGGGTGCAGAGGAGATTTACCAGGATGTTGCCTGGTATGGGGGAAGAACTTATGAGGAAAGGCTGAGGGACTTGAGGCTGTTTTTGTTAGAGAGAAGAAGGTTAAGAGGTGACTTAATTGAGGCATACAAGATGATCAGAGGATTAGATAGGGTGGACAGTGAGAGCCTTTTTCCTCGGATGGTGATGTCCAGCATGAGGGGACATAGCTTTAAATTGAGGGGAGATAGATATCGGACAGATGTCAGAGGTAGGTTCTTTACTCAGAGAGTAGAAAGGGCGTGGAATGCGCTGCCTGCAACAGTAGTGGACTCGCCAACACTAAACGCATTCAAATGGTCATTGGATAGACATATGGACGATAAGGGAATAGTGTAGATGGGCTTTAGAGGTGTTTCACAGGTCAGCGCAACATCGAGGGCCGAAGGGCCTGTACTGCGCTGTAATGTTCTATGTTCTACAAGCCAGCTGTTTAGCCCAGTGTGCTAAACCAGCCCCTTATCTAGTTGTATTTACTGAAATTTTTAAATCATTATTCTTGTTATAAGTGAACAATAATTGTGTTTTGATTGACAAACCTGGTGACTAATCATTAGGCAGCCATGGGCCAAAGACTTTGGATATTTTAGTAAGGATTATTGGTTAACTCACTTGTGTTGTGACTCTGGGGTACGTGGGGCTGGAATTGACCGGGCACTTGCCCAGGGTGATGTAACACGATTATCAAACCAGATTGGACACCAAACCACATAAGGAGATGTTTAAACAGGTTACCGAAAGCTCAGTCAAAGAGGTCAGTTTTTATAAGTCCAGAGTTATACCCAATCAGGATTGGCAATTCCTGGGAGATGAACAATAGGATGAACTTGACTTTGTGTGTTAGTATAAAACCGAACGGTGAGTTGTTACGTCTCCCAGTTCCATTGAAGTCGATGTTGAAATTTTTGCTGTCGTCTCTCTTACGTTGTCAGACACGTCACACACAGGCAAGATCTTTCACTCACACAGAACAGCGATAATAAAGCACCATCTCTGGCTGTGTCCTGTGGAAACAGCTCTTGGATGATTTGGATTCACTCCTGTCTTCGATTGGATTTTGGTGTTTCTGCCCTGGGGGTAACTCAGTCAATTCAACAGCTCTGCGGGGTCCAGGTTTCCTGTTCAAATCCTCACCGGGTTCCATCAGCTGCAGCGGAGTTGTGAGCGAGGTGATTTATTTTTATGTAGCAGAAGCTGTTTTCTCTTTCAAACAATCCACCGTGTTTAATTAAGGGCACAATTGGCAATTTGCAGCACAACGTTCAACACTGGCTCTCAGCACATTGATGAGCCGCAATGTCGATGAACTGTTGACCCTGGAATTCTGTATCTGCTCCGCTGTCTGACAGTTTGCCCCCACCGCGCATTCCCCAGTCCCGTGACATAACTTCACTTCAAATATTGGTTGAAAAGTCGAAAAACGTTGGAGAGTGTTGCAGAGAAAATTTGGTGAAGTTGGAGTTTGCAGAGATTGGAGAACAGGGGCATCCGAAGAATGGGTTAGGAGAAAAGCAATCATAATTTTGATTGTCACAAGTAGGCTTACATTAACACTGCAATGAAGTTACTGTGGAAAGCCCCTAGTCGCCACATTCTGGCGCCTGTTCAGGTACATAGAGGGAGAATTCAGATTGTCCAAATTACCTAACAAGCACGTCTTTCGGAACTTGTGGGAGGAAACCGGAGCACCCGGAGGAAACCCACGCAGACACGGGGAGAACGTGCAGACTCTGCACAGACAGTGACCCAAGCCAGGAATCGAACCTGGGACCCTGGAGCTGTTAAGCAACAGTGCTAACCACTGTGCTACCGTGCCACTCGTGGTTTGTGTGGCTACGCGATTAGAGCCAATTCAGTTGGTTCATTCGAACTGAAAGACTTGCATTTGCATACCATCTTTCATGACATCAGGATGCCCCAGCCAATTAAATACGCAACATGGTAGCACAGTGGTTAGCACTGTTGCTTCACAGTGCCAGGGTCGATTATCGGCTTGGGTCACTGCCTGTGCGGAGTCTACACGTTCTCCCCGTGTCTGTGTGGGTTTCCTCCGGGTGCTCCGGTTTCCTCCCACAAGTCCCGAAAGATGTGCTGTTGGGTGAATTGGACATTCTGAATTCTCCCTCTGTGTACCCGAACAGGGGCAGGAATGTGGCAACTAGGGGATTTTCACAGTAACTTCACTGCAGTGTTAATTTAAGCCTACTTGTGACAATAATAAAGATTACTCTTATTATTATTACTTTGTTGCTGATGTTTTTAACGTCGGAAGCATAGCAGACAATTAGGACACAGCAAGATCCCATTAACAAGAAGAAGATAAAGCCCAGATAATCTCTTTCTGCGATTTGTTTGAGGATCTGAATATCGACCAGGACATTCTTCAAAATAGCCCCGCGGGGTCTTTGAAGTTCACCTCAGAAGGCAGACGGGGCCTCGATTTACCAGCTCTTGTGAAAGACAGGGCCTCCAGCCATGCGGAACTCTCACTGCACAGGGATATCAGCCTGCATTCTGTGCTCCAGCCCGGCATTGGCATTTGAAACCGGGCAGCGGCTGATCCCACCAGGCCAGTGATTCCGCTGCGTAAAAAGAAAATTGGACAAAATCATGAAATACAATCTCCAAAATACCAGCGAGAATCCTGTAAATCCAAGTCATAAAAACAAGCGATCGATGGACCACAACTGAGTAAATTCTCAGCTCTTGCTGTGGATTCCGCACATCTGGCATCGATTGGGAATGGACAATTTGCTGCCACATTATTCAGCTGGAAGTACCGAGTGTTCTAATGCTCCTGGCTGGGAGGAACTGTGAGCTATCCCGGGATCAGAGGGGGACTTACTGTGACCACACTCTGCCTGGGAGAGCGGGCATTTGCCAGTGAGAATGAAGGCCATTAAATCACCCACTAAATTTACACCTCTCTCAATTTCAGCACATTTTACAGACAGAAACAGGAGCGCAGAAAAAGTCAAACTTTGAACCAACTGCACTTGTGTGAGGACTTTTGGCTCTTCCCCTCCTCCTCTGCCTCCTCTCCCCCATCCCTCCCCCCTGTGGTATTATCATAACTGCAAGGGTTAATGAAATGTCTAGAGTAGCCACTAGAGGGAGCTACAGTTACAAGCATATAAGGCATTGATGCTGAGCCTTGTGGGAGAGAGTCAGAAGTATTATTGGTGTGAGTAAGAGCAGATCATAGTTTATAACAGTATTAAGATTAGTTGTAGATGAGTGTAGTTTATATGTTAACAATCAGCTGTGTAATCTTTAGGAGTACATGTCGAATCCAAATTAGTAGTGTTAATAAATTTAAATCTTTATTCAAGTTCCAGCTGTTTTGTGGTCTTTGTGAACACTGCACCAACCATCCTGAGGTGAGCAACACAAAGACCACCACACCTCCCTTCCCGCACTCCCCTCTCCCTCATCACCTCTGCCCTCCATTTTCCTTCTGCGCTCCCAACCCTCCTCCCCACTCCCTCCCCCACCCTCCTCCCCTTCCACCGAATATTCCCTCCAACATCTGTCTGCATCCTTTTCTGCCCTCTCCTCTCACACCCCTACACGCTCCCTTACCCTTCCCTCCCTCCTTCATTCATCCCCTCCTGTCCACCCAAACCTTCCCTCCCCTGCCCCTCTCCCAATCACTCCCCTCTACTCCCCCCCCCCCCATCCCCCTCTTGCCCCTCTTTCCACGATTCTTACGCAGACCCACAACATTCACTCTCCCAGCCACGTCTCCCTGTTTTATACTCCGCCTCCTCCTCCTCCAATTTTAGTTTTCATCCTCTTCACACACAATGTGAGTTGTTGGACCCCGTTATAAATTATTAAGGAACATATTTCAACAACAACTGGCATACATAGAGCACCTCCGTGTTGTGAAATATTCCAGGGCATTTCCGAGGAATTTATGACAATTGTGACCAAACACACGCACAAAGGGGGAGGCTTGAAGCAGCTAAAGTAGAAAAAGGCCAAGAGGTTTAGGGAGGGAATCCATGATTTTAGGGAGAGGGTTTAGGGAGGGAATCCATGATTTTAGGGAGACGGTTTAGGAAGGGAATCCCAGATTTTTAGGGAAGGAGTTAGGGAGAGGTTTGGAGAGGGAATCCATGATTTTAGGGCCCAGATGGCGGAAGGCACAGCGGGCAATAATGGAGGAATGAGAATTCAGGATGCGCAGGAGGCCGGTTCTGGAAGAGGGCAGAGAAGCCTGTTGTAGGAGAAATTTGCAGAGAACGGGATGGGGCCCCGGAGGGAACGAAACCAAGGATGAGAATTTTTAAATTGTTGGACTGGGAGTCAATGTGAGCACAGGCAAACTATATTCTTCTTGTATTTAAAACTGTGGTTATTTTCTTGTTACTTAAATTTTTCCACACAAGTGGATGGTTTTACTGACGCACTTTGCTCATGTAACCAATCAAACAATGAAGTGGAGGAGGTTTAAAAACTTCCCAAAGAGTGTGACAAACCGATACAAGGGCAAAGAGGGCAGCAGGAGTTATGGGGAGATGGCAGGAGAATGGGGATGAGAAAATATCAGCCATGATTGAATGGCGGAGCAGACTCGATGGGCCGAGTGGCCTAATTCTGCTCCTTTGTCTTATGGCACGGTAGCACAGTGGTTAGCATTGTTGCTTCATAGTTCCAGGGTCCCAGGTTCGATTCCCGGCTTGGGTCACTGTCTGCGCGGAGTCTGCACGTTCTCCCCGTGTCTGCGTGGGTTTCCTCCGGGTGCTCCGGTTTCCTCCCACAAGTTCTGAAAGATGTGCCTTTTAGGTGAATTGGACATTTTGAATTCTCCCTCTGTGTACCCGAACAGGCGCCGGAATGTGGCGACTAGGGGCTTTTCACAGTAACTTCATTGCAGTGTTAATGTAAGCCTACTTGTGACAATAAAGATTATTGAAATTAAAATTTAAAAACTAAAATGTAAGGTCAATGAAGCAGGTTTTTAAAAAAAAAAGCTTTGAATTAATTTATGCTCAGGCGCTTTCATGTCTTGTTAATATTGAGCCTGTGTGGTTTGTGTACGCAGGGTCTGAACAGGCTTATCTACTATCAGTGGCTGATATCTCTCACTATTTGTGTGTGAATGTCATTTCCAAATAGATTTGCTGCTGGTTTAGACAGGGCAGCACTCCCACAATTGATAGTGACTGATAAGGTTATGTTGCAGGTAAAGATAGTTTATTTGTTTGAGCCCTGCTCCCCAAGGCCAACAATCTGCCTCTGATAAGGTGCCCCCTGACATTACAGACGTCCCCTTAACAGTCTCACTTAAAGAGTGTTCCATTCAGTTTATCGAACCCTCTGGAAAGAGCCACTGTTGTTTCTCAATAGCTCCTCGTTTGGAATAATTACGCGCCACTGGGTTTCGGTCTTATCTCTTCTCTGTCTATTGATATCTGGTCCTGAGCAGATGCTCGATTTCTCCATGTTATCAATTATCACAGCGGTGACTGAGAGAAAAATGTCACCCAAAAGGACGTTTTTACAGCTACAGAGGCTGCAGAATATGTTCACAGCAGCGCCTTTTATCTGACAGCAAGCCCCAGGGCCCACCAAGGTTTTTACAACTTGGTTTGAAGATTACCATTTGCATTTAGCAGTTGAATTACTTAACCCTGTGTGTGTGGGTGGCACTTCCAGAGTGTCTCCGAAATGGATCAGTGGCTCACAGCACCAAGGGACAGTACCACACTGCCATCATGTGGCGGGTGCCAGTATTTCAACACTGGCCCAGCTACCCAATCCAGATAGCATGGCACGGGGGGGGGGGGGGGGGGGAAGAGACCCTTCAGACCCTTCAGACCCAGGGTCAGTTAGATCAAGTTAACTTCAGCCCTGACAGGGCAGCACGGTGGCCTAGTGGTTAGCACAGCTGCCTCACGGCGCTGAGGTCCCAGGTTCGATCCCGGCTCTGGGTCACTCCGTGTGGAGTTTGCACATTCTCCCCGTGTCTGCGTGGGTTTCGCCCCCACAACCCAAAAATGCGCAGAGTAGGTGGATTGGTCATGCTAAATTGCCCCCTAATTGGAAAAAATAATTGGGTAATCTAAATTTTTAAAAAAACTTCAGCCCTGACTCTCGGGCCACTATTGATAAGACCAGCCTGCACCTCCTGGGTCAGGAAGTTAACTAATAACAATAATGGGACAGCACGGGGGCGCAGTGGTTAGCATTGCAGCCTACGGCGCTGAGGTCCCAGGTTCGATCCCGGCTCTGGGTCACTGTCCGTGTGGATGTTTGCACATTCTCCCCGTGTTTGCGTGGGTTTCGTCCCCACAACCCAAAGATGTGCAGGGAAGTGGATTGGCCACGCTAAATTGCCCCTTAATTGGAAACAAAATATTGGATGGTCCAAATTTTTTTAAAATTAAATTAAATTAAAAAAAATAATAATAGCCTGACACAGTCTCCAAACCCCTGTCCAAACCCAAACTTTTCCAGTACATCAAATAAATATGCCCATTTCACCCGGTCAAACACCTTCTCCGCAGCCATAGACACCACCATGTCCACCCCCCTCCCCACTTTAGGCATCATCGTCACATCCAGCTTCCCACATTTTGACGGAGGGAGGACGGAGAGAGGGAAGGACGGAGAGAGGGAGGGAGGACGGAGAGAGGAGTGAGAGAGGGAGGGAGGAGACGGAGAGAGGGAGGGAGGGACGGAGAGAGGGAGGGGGACGGAGAGAGGGAGGGAGGGACGGAGAGAGGGAGGAGAGGGACGGAGAGAGGGAGGGAGGGACGGAGAGAGGGAGGGAGGGAGGGACGGAGAGAGGGAGGGAAGGGAGGAGGGAGGGAGGGACAGAGGAAGGGAGGACGGAGGGAGGGCATAGAGGGAGCTCCCCACATTTGTTGATTGTTGCCCTGAACAAGCACCGTCTGGTCTTCCCCCAATAAAATCAGGCACACAACTCTACTGTAAATTCGGTGAGGGAACTGTGTAAAGTTAGAGGGCTGATATATGAATACGGGAGAAAGTCAGCAGAGTGCTTGCTCCTCAATTGAGGAAACAGGTGGCGGCGAGGGAGATTGGTAAGTTGAGGGATGAGGGAGGTAAAGAGGTAACAGAACTGGAGGAGATTAACGGAATCTTTGAGGCCTTTCATCGGAAATTATACAGGTCGGAACCTCCAACGGGGGATGAGGGAAGATAATATTTTCTAGATAGGTTGGTGATTCCGAGGGTAGAACAGACGAGAGCAAAAGAGTTGGGGACCCAGTGGGGGCTGCGAGATGGATTGTGTGGGGTCGATGCAGTCCGGGAAGGCCCTGGGCTCAGGTAGATTTCCTGGGTTACTTGTTGGTGCGGATGCTTAATGAGGCATTGGGGAAGGGGGGGCTCTCTCTATTCGTGTAGAATAACCTTTGCCAGAAGCTTGGCATCAATTTTCAGTAGTGAGATCAGTCGGTAAGATCCACACTGATCGGAGTATTTGTCCTTCTTTGGGATGAGCGAGACAGGTGCCTGTGACAATATGCGGCACCCTTTCAAAGTGGTGGCCCGATCTCGGAGGAGCCGGACTCCCATAATCCGGCCTCCAACTCCCACACAGCTCTGCTTCCCATTTTCACGTCACCTCCCCTATCGCGGCCACCTCCCACTCCATCAGTTCCTTGTAGATCTCTGAAACCTTCCCCTCTCCCACACCTACTCTCGACACCACCTTATCCTATACCCCCTGGGGCGGCAGGTGCAGGGAGGTCAAAACCCACCCCCCAGGAGCGAGCCAGTGGTTACCACATATCGGTGCCCACACTGACACCCCCTCCAACCCCATTTGCTGCCGTCATTGTGCCATTGCCCCCACTACTACTGGGCTTGTGGGAGTACCTGGCCGGCGAGAACGACAGAGGTACCGTTAACAGTGCCCCCAAAACTCGTGTCCTTACCTGCGGGGCTTACCCGCTGGGCCTTACCCGTGGGCCTTACCCGCTGGGCCTTACCCGCTGGGCCTTACCCGTGGGCCTTACCCGCTGGGCCTTACCCGCTGGGCCTTACCCGCTGGGCCTTACCCGCGGGGCCTCACCCGCCTTACCTGCCCTCACAAACACTCAGATCACTGCATTTACTTTTTTCAAGAACACCTTGGGGATAAAATTGTGAGGCTCTGAAAGATGAACAGGAATCTCAGAAACACCGTTATCTTCAGTATCTGCACCCTCTCCGCCATGAACAGCGGGAGCGCGTCCCACCTCCGAAAGTCCCCCCCTCATCTGTTCTACCAACTGACCCAGATTCTGCTTGTGTCGCTGCTCCCACTCCCGCGACACCTGGATACCCAAATATCGAAAGCTCCCACCCCCACCTTGAACGGCATCTCTCCCCCCCCCCCCCCAATCTCTCCTCCTGCCCCCTCGCCTGAATCGCAAAGACGTCACTCTTACCCATATTCAATTTATTCCCGAAAATCGACCAAATTCCTCTAATATCCCCATAATCCATCCCATCCCCCCCCCCCCCCCCCCCCAGCAGGTCTGAAATATACAGAAGTAGATCATCCGCGTAGAGCGAGACCCTGTGCCCCCCGCCCCCCCCCCCCCCCCCAGCAGGTCTGAAATATACAGAAGTAGATCATCCGCGTAGAGCGAGACCCTGTGCCCCCCCCCCCCCCCCCCCCCCCCCCAGCAGGTCTGAAATATACAGAAGTAGATCATCCGCGTAGAGCGAGACCCTGTGCCCCCCGCCCCCCCCCCCCCCCAGCAGGTCTGAAATATACAGAAGTAGATCATCCGCGTAGAGCGAGACCCTGTGCCCCCCCCGCCAGATCCCCTGCGTTCCCATTGCAATTGCCAACGGCTCTCCCGCCAGGGCAGACAGCAGTGGGGAACGTGGCCGTCCCTGCCTCCCCCCTGGTCCAGCCTGAAATAGTCTGTCTCACCCGATTCATCAGCACATTGGCCACCGGAGCGACCGGTGCCTGATGTAACAGCCGGACCCAGTCAACCTGAGCCAACCATCCCGTCCCCAATCGTGTCCGGTCCGCCACCATCAAGCGAGTTTCCTGCAAGAATATTACGCCCGCCTTTAAACTCTTCAAATGGGCCAAGACACGCAACTGTTTAACAGGTCCATTTAGTCTCCGACCATTCCAAGTCACTAACCGGGTTTGGGGCACCCCCCCCCCCCCCCCCTTTAATCAGCCATATTTCTGTCTTAGCCAACTTCCCCGAGTCATAATTTCCCACTCAATGGGGCCTCCATAAGGTGCCTACTGCCATCAACTCTTATTCATCTGCACCCAAACAATACTCTCCATTTCAGCCTCCCACCCTATCCCCCTCTCTTCCCCCCCCCCCCTCCACCCATCTTTTATTTTAGCTTTTTTTTAAAATTCCAATTCAGGGCAATTTAGAGTGGCCAATTCACCTACCCTGAACATCTTTGATTTGTGGGGGTGAAACCCACGCAGACACGGAGAGAATATGCAAACTCCACATGGACAGTGACCCGGGGTCAGCATCAAACCCGGGTCCTCGGTGCCGTGAGGCAGCAGTGCTAACCACTGTGTCCCCGGTGCTGCCCATTACCCCCACAATCTCAGCCAAAGAAAGAAAAAAAACTAAAACTATGTCCGCCCCACTCCATTTCCATCTTGTCCCCCACATCACCCCATTTCCCAGCTTACCACAAGAGGCCCTCACCTTCCACGGTCCCTCCTCAACACCCCCACACCCAACACATCAATAAACCCTGTCTCGTTCTCCACATCTCCCCCGGTACGCACTCAAATCCAGAACAAACAACTGCCAATGTTAGAAAAAAATAGGGAAGAGAATAATAGAGGAGGAGGAAAAGAAAAACAACATGGTCCAAACCCAGTCAAACACATCTCGAGGTCACCTGCTCGCTTGTTCTGGAGTGTCCATGTACAGCTTCCTGGTTTCGAAACAGGATTCATAGTCGAGCCGGATACAGTACCCCCAATTTCATGCCTTGCTTGTGTGGGATCACCTTGACCCTGTTGAATAGGGCCCATCGCTTGTCCAGCTTTGTGCCCCAATCTGGATAGGCTCAGACCACGCTCCCCTCCTGGGTGCTACTCTTTGTTTGCCTTCCCAGTGAAAGATTTTCTTCTTGTCCAGGAATCTACGAAGGCACACCACCATCACCCCCGGCTGCTCACCCGCCTTTGGCCTCTTTCTCAGCGCTCTGTGCGCCTGATCAACCTTGAGGGTGTAATGTTCTTGTCGGATGGTCTGATTTATTACAAGAACATTTGGAGCTAAAGCTATAAACGATTTATTAACATTAATGGTGGGTAAACTATATACAAGACAACAGATGAATAATAGTAAAATCATGCACAAGCAACCTCTCTCTTCCACTTCCTCCAGCCAGTCAGAGGTCAGCTGATTTTAACATTCGCTTATATCCTAGTGAGATTCCTAGTGGTACATCAGTGAATTACAACACAACTACGATATCACTACAAAGGGGACGGTCAAAGGCTCTCTCCCATCAATTCCACCAACATGCGTGTAACATAGTCCGTGGCTTGCGAGCCCTCAATCCCCTCCGGCAGCCCTGAAGATTTTGGCATCTCTTACGGCTCTTAAGCTCATCTATCTTGTCACGTAGCTTCTTATGGACTTTCTGCTACGAAGGTGATTTCCGCCACCAACGAGTCTAGCCAGTCATCACGGTCGGCCACCGAATCCTGCATTTCTTTGGGATGCAAATCTCTGCTCCGCTCTCCACAGCCGCCCGAATTGGATCCGTTACCCAGCTGAGGTCTTCCCAGGTTTCACCCCTTTGCTTCTCAAACTGAAGGGGAAGAAAGATGGCCAGTTGAGGTCGGTCGACCACTGCGCCCGAAATGCCGCCCGTCGTCATCGCGCCTTCAACCGCACTCACGAAGACCCCTCAGTCTGCTTGCTGTGATGAAGAGGATCTTGCACCTCTCGCTGCTTTATCCTGCTTCGTTCAGCTGCCTAATCAGGTGTATAGGGCCAAATAGCACTTCCTCCCACGGGAGCCACTAAGTACGCAATCGTCTACAGCGAAGTCGCCACCAGAAATCGAGGATGACTGAATTTTGTTGGCTTAGAAGATCAAGGGATCAGGATCAAAAATGGGTAAATGGGGGGCAGCACGATGGCGCAGTGGTTAGCATTGCTGCCTCACGGCGCTGAGGATCCCAGGTTCGATCCCGGCTCTGGATCACTGTCCGTATGGAGTTTCCACATTCTCCCCGTGTCTGCGTGGGTTTCACCCCCACAACCCAAAGATGTGAAGGGTAGGTAGATTGGCCACGCTAAATTGCCCCTTAATTGGAAAAAATAATTGGGTACTCTAAATTTTTTTTTTTTTAATGGGTAAATGGACCAGAGGTTCAGATTAGCCATGTTCTGGCTGAATAGCGGGATAGGCTTGAGGGGCTGAATGGCCTCCTCCTGATCCTGGATTGGATTGGATTGGATTTGTTTATTGTCACGTGTACCGAGATACAGTGAAAAGTATTTTCCTGCAAGCAGTTCAGCAGATCATCATAGTACATGGGAAGAAAAGGGAATAAAAGAAAATACATAATAGGGCAACACAAGATATACAATGTAACTACATAAGCACCGGCATCGGATGAAGCAGACAGGGTGTAGTGTTAATGAGGACAGTCCATAAGAGGGTCATTTAGGAGTCTGGTGACAGTGGGGAAGAAGCTGTTTTTGAGTCAGTTCGTGTGTCTTCTCAGACTTCTGTATCTCCTGCCCGATGGAAGAAGTTGGAAGAGTGAGTAAGCCGGGTGGGAGGGATCCTTGATTATGCTGCCCGCTTTCCCCAGGCAGTGGGAGGTGTAGATGGAATCAATGGATGGGAGGCAGGTTTGTGTGATGGACTGGGCGGTGTTCACGACTCTGTAGTTTCTTGCGGTCCTGGGCCGAGCAGTTGCCATACCAGGCTGTGATGCAGCCAGATAGGATGCTTTCTATGGGGCATCTGTAAAAGTTGCAATCTGTCCTCTCTTGCTACGATACTTTAAACAAGTCCTTGTTTTCGAGATGCTCTAGGGATGGGTGTAGGGCCAGGGAAATGGCGTCTGATGTGGACCGGTTGCAACGGTATGCAAATTGCACTGGATCAAGGCGTTCTGGGAGTATGGAGGTGATGCGCTTCATGATCAGCCTCTCGAAGCACTTCATTACGACTGAAGTCAGGGCCACCGGACGATAGTCATTGAGGCACGTTGCCTGGCTCTTTGGTACCGGTATGATGGTGGTCTTCTTGAAGCAGGTGGGGACCTCGGAGTGGAGTAGGGATAGGTTAAAGATGTCTGTGAATACCTCTGCCAGCTGGTCTGCGCAGGCTCTGAGTGCACGACCAGGGATCCAGTCTCCTTCAAAAGTGTTTCAATGGCTGTGAAGAGTTTGGGATGTCCTGAGATCATTATTTTGTATTTGATTGATCGTCCTTTAAGAGTATAGTGAGAGTTTGAGAATGATACTGATACATTCCAGCTTGCAGTCTGAATTGCAGATGCAATCTGTCCTCTCTTGCTACGATACTTTAATAATTGAGCTTTAGTCACCAGTTCGTCACTAGTTGTATTTTTTAAGTGCCTCTCCGAATCCCAACCGCGGAATGTCCCATTCTCCCAAAAATGGGATTTCTGTGGCTTTCCAAAGTAAATCCTACAAGGTTTTAACTTGTCATTCAGAGAGCATTCTTGTTACGGTCGTTTGAAATTGGAATTAATAGGCTCTTAGAGAAGAATGTGAAAGTCCTACAGGATTTATTTCTGGCAAGAAATGCTGCCAAAATGAAAAGTTCTGTGCACCAGAGCAACGAGTATAACACCCCAGAGAATCATGTTTGAAGTTAAACTTGCAGGGCCTTGTTTTAAAGAAACAAATCTCAACTCTCATCCAACCAATGTCAATGTGCCAACCTGGCAATGGTTTATTATCCACTAATCTGATCATATTTGTGCCATTAACTGTGTTTGTGCTGATCTCATTTGTGTGTCAGCTGTTGCCCAGTGAGAACGTGGCTTCCAGTCCCACCCGACAGGCTTGACCACAAACACCCGGCCTACCTCGAGGAAGGTACTGAATCAGTTCCGCACTGTCAGAGGGGCAGTACTGAGGGAGGGCCGCACTGTCAGAGGGTCAGTACTGAGGGAGTGCCGCACTGTCAGAGGGTCAGTACTGAGGGAGTGCTGCACTGTCAGAGGGTCAGTACTGAGGGAGCGCTGCACTGTCAGAGGGTCAGTACTGAGGGAGCTCCGCACTGTCAGAGGGTCAGTACTGAGGGAGTGCTGCACTGTCAGAGGGTCAGTACTGAGGGAGCGCTGCACTGTCAGAGGGTCAGTACTGAGGGAGTACCGCACTGTCAGAGGATCAGTACTGAGGGAGTGCCACACTGTCAGAGGGTCAGTACTGAGGGAGTGCCGCACTGTCAGAGGGTCAGTACTGAGGGAGTGCTGCACTGTCAGAGGGTCAGTACTGAGGGAGTGCCGCACTGTCAGAGAGTCAGTACTGAGGGAGGGCCGCACTGTCAGAGGGACAGTACTGAGGGAGTACCGCACTGTCAGAGGGTCAGTACTGAGGGACTGCTGCGCTGTCAGAGAGTCAGTACTGAGGGAGTGCGGCACTGTCAGAGGGTCAGTACTGAGGGAGTGCTGCACTGTCAGAGGGTCAGTACTGAGGGAGTACCGCACTGTCAGAGGGGCAGTACTGAGGGAGTGCTGCACTGTCAGAGGGTCAGTACCGAGGGAGTGCTGCACTGTCAGAGGGTCAGTACTGAGGGAGTGCGACACTGTCAGAGGGTCAGTACTGAGGGAGTGCCGCACTGTCAGAGGGTCAGTACTGAGGGAGTGCCGCACTGTCAGAGGGTCAGTACTGAGGGAGTGGGCATGTAGTGGAATTGTTACTGATGAGATGAAACCTGTGGAGAACTTTGTTTAAGCAGCATGGTGGCACAGTGGTTAGCACTGCTGCCTCACAGTGCCAGGGACAGGGGTTCAATTCCAGCCTCAGGTGACTGTCTGTGTGAGGTTTGTACGTACTCCGTGTCTGCGTCAACACAGGACTGACGCTGTTGTACCTAAATGCGCGCAGCATACGGAACAAGGTAAATGAGGTTTTTACGCAGATTGAAATTGGCCGGTACGATGTTGTGGGCATCACAGAGACGTCGCTACAAGGAGATCAGGGCTGGGATCTAAATATACAACAATCTGTTTCATTGTTTGTAAGGAATGAAGTTAAATCAATAGCAAGAAATGATATAGGGTTGGAAGGCACAGAATCTCTGTGGGTAGAGTTGAGGAATCGCAAAGGTAAAACAACGCTGATGGGAGTTATGTACAGGCCCCCGAGCAGTAGTCAGGATGTGGGGCAGAAAATAAATCAGGAAATAGAAAAGGAATGTAAAAAAGGCAATATTACAAGAATTATGGGGGACTTCAATATGCAGGTCGGGAAAAGACGGCACCTGTTTCCTCTCACATAGTCCCTCACTGTCAGCCACTCACACAGTCCCTCACTGTGAGCCACTCACACAGTCCCTCACTGTGAACAGTCCCTCACTGCGAACCACTCACAGTCCCTCACTGCGAACCACTCACACAGTCCCTCACTGTGAGCCACTCACACGGTCCCTCACTGCGAACAGTCCCTCACTGCGAGCCACTCACACAGTCCCTCACTGTGAACCACTCACACGGTCCCTCACTGCGAACAGTCCCTCACTGCGAGCCACTCACACAGTCCCTCACTGCGAGCCACTCACACGGTCCCTCACTGTGAGCCACTCACACGGTCCCTCACTGTGAGCCACTCACACGGTCCCTCACTGTGAGCCACTCACACGGTCCCTCACTGTGAGCCACTCACACGGTCCCTCACACAGTCCCTCACTGCGAGCCACTCACACAGTCCCTCACTGCGAGCCACCCACACAGTCCCTCACTGCGAGCCACCCACACAGTCCCTCACTGCGAGCCACCCACACAGTCCCTCACTGCGAGCCACTCACACAGTCCCTCACTGTGAGCCACTCACACAGTCCCTCACTGCGAACAGTCCCTCACTGCGAACCACTCACTCACTGCGAACCACTCACACAGTCCCTCACTGCGAACCATTCACACAGTCCCTCACTGCGAACAGTCCCTCACTGTGAACCACTCACACAGTCCCTCACTGTGAACCACTCACACAGTCCCTCACTGCGAACAGTCCCTCACTGCGAGCCACTCACACAGTCCCTCACTGTGAGCCACTCACACAGTCCCTCACTGCGAACCACTCACTCACTGCGAACCACTCACACAGTCCCTCACTGCGAACCATTCACACAGTCCCTCACTGCGAACAGTCCCTCACTGTGAACCACTCACACAGTCCCTCACTGTGAACCACTCACACGGTCCCTCACTGCGAACCACTCACACGGTCCCTCACTGCGAGCCACTCACACAGTCCCTCACTGCGAACCACTCACACAGTCCCTCACTGCGAGCCACTCACACAGTCCCTCACTGCGAGCCACTCACACAGTCCCTCACTGCGAACAGTCCCTCACTGCGAACAGTCCCTCACTGCGAACAGTCCCTCACTGTGAACCACTCGCACAGTCCCTCACTGCGAACAGTCCCTCACTGCGAACAGTCCCTCACTGCGAGCCACTCGCACAGTCCCTCACTGTGAACCACACTCACAGTCCCTCACTGCGAACCACCCCTCACTGTGAGCCACTCACACAGTCCCTCACTGCGAGCCACTCACACAGTCCCTCACTGTGAGCCACACAGTCCCTCACTGTGAACCACTCACACAGTCCCTCACTGTGAACCACTCACACAGTCCCTCACTGTGACCCACTCACACAGTCCCTCACTGTGAGCCACACAGTCCCTCACTGTGAACCACTCACACAGTCCCTCACTGCGAACCACTCACACAGTCCCTCACTGCGAACCACTCACACAGTCCCTCACTGCGAACCACTCACACAGTCCCTCACTGCGAACCACTCACACAGTCCCTCACTGTGAGCCACTCACACAGTCCCTCACTGCGAGCCACTCACACAGTCCCTCACTGCGAACCACTCACACAGTCCCTCACTGCGAACAGTCCCTCACTGTGAGCCACTCACACAGTCCCTCACTGCGAACAGTCCCTCACTGTGAGCCACTCACACAGTCCCTCACTGTGAACCACTCACACAGTCCCTCACTGCGAACCACTCACAGTCCCTCACTGCGAACCACTCACACAGTCCCTCACTGCGAACCACTCACACAGTCCCTCACTGTGAACCACTCACACAGTCCCTCACTGTGAACAGTCCCTCACTGCGAACCACTCACAGTCCCTCACTGCGAACCACTCACACAGTCCCTCACTGTGAACCACTCACACAGTCCCTCACTGTGAACAGTCCCTCACTGCGAACCACTCACAGTCCCTCACTGCGAACCACTCACACAGTCCCTCACTGTGAACAGTCCCTCACTGTGAGCCACTCACACAGTCCCTCACTGTGAACCACTCACACAGTCCCTCACTGCGAACCACTCACACAGTCCCTCACTGCGAACCACTCACACAGTCCCTCACTGCGAACAGTCCCTCACTGCGAACCACTCACACAGTCCCTCACTGCGAACCACTCACACGGTCCCTCACTGCGAACAGTCCCTCACTGTGAACCACTCACACAGTCCCTCACTGCGAACCACTCACACAGTCCCTCACTGCGAACCACTCACACGGTCCCTCACTGTGAACCACTCACACGGTCCCTCACTGCGAACCACTCACACAGTCCCTCACTGTACACAGTCCCTCACTGCGAACCACTCACACAGTCCCTCACTGTGAACAGTCCCTCACTGTGAGCCACTCACACAGTCCCTCACTGTGAACCACTCACACAGTCCCTCACTGCGAACAGTCCCTCACTGCGAACAGTCCCTCACTGCGAACAGTCCCTCACTGTGAACAGTCCCTCACTGCGAACCGCTCACACGGTCCCTCACTGTGAACCACTCACACAGTCCCTCACTGCGAACCACTCACACAGTCCCTCACTGCGAACAGTCCCTCACTGTGAACAGTCCCTCACTGCGAGCCACTCACACAGTCCCTCACTGTGAACGGTCCCTCACTGTGAACCACTCACACGGTCCCTCACTGTGAGCCACTCACACAGTCCCTCACTGTGAGCCACTCACACGGTCCCTCACTGCGAACAGTCCCTCACTGTGAGCCACTCACACAGTCCCTCACTGTGAGCCACTCACACAGTCCCTCACTGTGAACCACTCACACAGTCCCTCACTGTGAACCACTCACACGGTCCCTCACTGCGAACCACTCACACGGTCCCTCACTGCGAACAGTCCCTCACTGCGAACAGTCCCTCACTGTGAGCCACTCACACAGTCCCTCACTGTGAACAGTCCCTCACTGTGAGCCCCTCACACAGTCCCTCACTGCGAACAGTCCCTCACTGTGAACCACTCACACAGTCCCTCACTGTGAACCATTCACACAGTCCCTCACTGCGAACAGTCCCTCACTGTGAGCCACTCACACAGTCCCTCACTGTGAACAGTCCCTCACTGTGAACCACTCACACAGTCCCTCACTGTGAACCATTCACACAGTCCCTCACTGTGAACAGTCCCTCACTGTGAACCACTCACACAGTCCCTCACTGTGAACCATTCACACAGTCCCTCACTGCGAACAGTCCCTCACTGTCAGCCACTCACACGGTCCCTCACTGCGAACAGTCCCTCACTGTGAGCCACTCACACAGTCCCTCACTGTGAACCACTCACACAGTCCCTCACTGTGAACCACTCACACAGTCCCTCACTGTGAGCCACTCACACAGTCCCTCACTGTGAACCACTCACACGGTCCCTCACTGTGAACCATTCACACGGTCCCTCACTGCGAACCACTCACACAGTCCCTCACTGTGAGCCACTCACACAGTCCCTCACTGTGAGCCACTCACACGGTCCCTCACTGTGAACCACTCACACGGTCCCTCACTGGGAGCCACTCACACGGTCCCTCACTGCGAACCACTCACACAGTCCCTCACTGCGAGCCACTCACACGGTCCCTCACTGCGAACCACTCACACAGTCCCTCACTGTGAACCACTCACACAGTCCCTCACTGCGAACAGTCCCTCACTGCGAACCACTCACACGGTCCCTCACTGCGAACCACTCACACGGTCCCTCACTGGGAGCCACTCACACGGTCCCTCACTGTGAACCACTCACACAGTCCCTCACTGCGAACAGTCCCTCACTGCGAACCACTCACACAGTCCCTCACTGCGAACCACTCACACAGTCCCTCACTGCGAGCGGTCCCTCACTGCGAGCGGTCCCTCACTGCGAGCGGTCCCTCACTGCGAGCGGTCCCTCACTGCGAGCCACTCACACGGTCCCTCACTGCGAGCCACTCACACGGTCCCTCACTGCGAGCCACTCACACGGTCCCTCACTGCGAGCCACTCACACGGTCCCTCACTGCGAGCCACTCACACGGTCCCTCACTGCGAGCCACTCACACGGTCCCTCACTGCGAGCCACTCACACGGTCCCTCACTGCGAGCCACTCACACGGTCCCTCACTGCGAGCCACTCACACGGTCCCTCACTGCGAGCCACTCACACGGTCCCTCACTGCGAGCCACTCACACGGTCCCTCACTGCGAGCCACTCACACGGTCCCTCACTGCGAGCCACTCACACGGTCCCTCACTGCGAGCCACTCACACAGTCCCTCACTGTGAGCCACTCACACAGTCCCTCACTGTGAACCACTCACACAGTCCCTCACTGTGACCCACTCACACAGTCCCTCACTGTGAACCACTAACACAGTCCCTCACTGTGAGCCACACAGTCCCTCACTGTGAGCCACTCACACAGTCCCTCACTGTGAACCACTCACACAGTCCCTCACTGTGACCCACTCACACAGTCCCTCACTGTGAACCACTCACACAGTCCCTCACTGCGAACAGTCCCTCACTGTGAACAGTCCCTCACTGCGAGCCACTCACACGGTCCCTCACTGTGAACCACTCACACGGTCCCTCACTGTGAGCCACTCACACAGTCCCTCACTGTGAGCCACTCACACGGTCCCTCACTGCGAACAGTCCCTCACTGTGAGCCACTCACACAGTCCCTCACTGTGAGCCACTCACACAGTCCCTCACTGTGAACCACTCACACAGTCCCTCACTGTGAACCACTCACACGGTCCCTCACTGCGAACCACTCACACGGTCCCTCACTGCGAACAGTCCCTCACTGCGAACAGTCCCTCACTGTGAGCCACTCACACAGTCCCTCACTGTGAACAGTCCCTCACTGTGAGCCCCTCACACAGTCCCTCACTGCGAACAGTCCCTCACTGTGAACCACTCACACAGTCCCTCACTGTGAACCATTCACACAGTCCCTCACTGCGAACAGTCCCTCACTGTGAGCCACTCACACAGTCCCTCACTGTGAACAGTCCCTCACTGTGAACCACTCACACAGTCCCTCACTGTGAACCATTCACACAGTCCCTCACTGCGAACAGTCCCTCACTGTGAACCACTCACACAGTCCCTCACTGTGAACAGTCCCTCACTGTCAGCCACTCACACGGTCCCTCACTGCGAACAGTCCCTCACTGTGAGCCACTCACACAGTCCCTCACTGTGAACCACTCACACAGTCCCTCACTGTGAACCACTCACACAGTCCCTCACTGTGAGCCACTCACACAGTCCCTCACTGTGAACCACTCACACAGTCCCTCACTGTGAACCATTCACACAGTCCCTCACTGCGAACCACTCACACGGTCCCTCACTGGGAGCCACTCACACGGTCCCTCACTGCGAACCACTCACACGGTCCCTCACTGCGAGCCACTCACACGGTCCCTCACTGCGAACCACTCACACAGTCCCTCACTGTGAACCACTCACACAGTCCCTCACTGCGAACAGTCCCTCACTGCGAACCACTCACACGGTCCCTCACTGCGAACCACTCACACGGTCCCTCACTGTGAGCCACTCACACGGTCCCTCACTGTGAGCCACTCACACGGTCCCTCACTGGGAGCCACTCACACGGTCCCTCACTGGGAGCCACTCACACGGTCCCTCACTGTGAACCACTCACACAGTCCCTCACTGCGAACAGTCCCTCACTGCGAACCACTCACACAGTCCCTCACTGCGAACCACTCACACAGTCCCTCACTGCGAGCGGTCCCTCACTGCGAGCGGTCCCTCACTGCGAGCGGTCCCTCACTGCGAGCGGTCCCTCACTGCGAGCCACTCACACGGTCCCTCACTGCGAGCCACTCACACGGTCCCTCACTGCGAGCCACTCACACGGTCCCTCACTGCGAGCCACTCACACGGTCCCTCACTGCGAGCCACTCACACGGTCCCTCACTGCGAGCCACTCACACGGTCCCTCACTGCGAGCCACTCACACGGTCCCTCACTGCGAGCCACTCACACGGTCCCTCACTGCGAGCCACTCACACGGTCCCTCACTGTGAGCCACTCACACGGTCCCTCACTGTGAACCACTCACACAGTCCCTCACTGTGAACAGTCCCTCACTGTGAACCATTCACACGGTCCCTCACTGTGAACCATTCACACAGTCCCTCACTGTGAACCATTCACACAGTCCCTCACTGTGAGCCACTCACACAGTCCCTCACTGTGAGCCACTCACACAGTCCCTCACTGTGAACCACTCACACAGTCCCTCACTGTGACCCACTCACACAGTCCCTCACTGTGAACCACTAACACAGTCCCTCACTGTGAGCCACACAGTCCCTCACTGTGAACCACTCACACAGTCCCTCACTGTGAACCACTCACACAGTCCCTCACTGTGAACAGTCCCTCACTGTGAACCATTCACACAGTCCCTCACTGTGAACAGTCCCTCACTGTGAACAGTCCCTCACTGTGAACCACTCACACAGTCCCTCACTGTGAACCACTCACACAGTCCCTCACTGCGAACCACTCACACAGTCCCTCACTGTGAACCACTCACACAGTCCCTCACTGTGACCCACTCACACAGTCCCTCACTGTGAACCACTAACACAGTCCCTCACTGTGAGCCACACAGTCCCTCACTGTGAACCACTCACACAGTCCCTCACTGTGAACCACTCACACAGTCCCTCACTGTGAACAGTCCCTCACTGTGAACCACTCACACAGTCCCTCACTGTGAACCACTCACACAGTCCCTCACTGTGAACCATTCACACAATCCCTCACTGTGAACAGTCCCTCACTGTGAACCACTCACACAGTCCCTCACTGTGAACCACTCACACAGTCCCTCACTGTGAACCACTCACACAGTCCCTCACTGCGAACAGTCCCTCACTGTGAACCACTCACACAGTCCCTCACTGCGAACAGTCCCTCACTGTGAACCACTCACACAGTCCCTCACTGTGAGCCACTCACACAGTCCCTCACTGTGAACAGTCCCTCACTGTGAACCACTCACACAGTCCCTCACTGTGAACAGTCCCTCACTGTGAACCACTCACACAGTCCCTCACTGTGAACCACTCACACAGTCCCTCACTGTGAACCACTCACACGGTCCCTCACTGTGAACCACTCACACAGTCCCTCACTGTGAACCACTCACACAGTCCCTCACTGTGAACCACTCACACAGTCCCTCACTGTGAACCACTCACACAGTCCCTCACTGTGAACCACTCACACAGTCCCTCACTGTGAACAGTCCCTCACTGTGAACAGTCCCTCACTGTGAACCACTCACACAGTCCCTCACTGTGAACAGTCCCTCACTGTGAGCCACTCACACGGTCCCTCACTGTGAACAGTCCCTCACTGTGAGCCACTCACACAGTCCCTCACTGTGAGCCACTCACACAGTCCCTCACTGTGAGCCACTCACACAGTCCCTCACTGCGAACCACTCACACGGTCCCTCACTGCGAACCACTGACACGGTCCCTCACTGCGAGCCACTCACACAGTCCCTCACTGTGAACAGTCCCTCACTGTGAACCACTCACACAGTCCCTCACTGTGAGCCACTCACACAGTCCCTCACTGCGAGCCACTCACACAGTCCCTCACTGCGAGCCACTCACACAGTCCCTCACTGTGAACAGTCCCTCACTGTGAACCACTCACACAGTCCCTCACTGTGAACCACTCACACAGTCCCTCACTGTGAACCACTCACACAGTCCCTCACTGCGAACCACTCACACAGTCCCTCACTGCGAACCACTCACACAGTCCCTCACTGTGAACCACTCACACGGTCCCTCACTGTGAACCACTCACACGGTCCCTCACTGTGAACCACTCACACGGTCCCTCACTGTGAACCACTCACACGGTCCCTCACTGTGAACCACTCACACAGTCCCTCACTGTGAACCACTCACACGGTCCCTCACTGTGAGCCACTCACACAGTCCCTCACTGTGAACCACTCACACGGTCCCTCACTGCGAACAGTCCCTCACTGTGAACCACTCACACGGTCCCTCACTGCGAACCACTCACACAGTCCCTCACTGTGAACCACTCACACGGTCCCTCACTGTGAACCACTCACACGGTCCCTCACTGTGAGCCACTCACACGGTCCCTCACTGCGAACCACTCACACAGTCCCTCACTGTGAACCACTCACACAGTCCCTCACTGCGAACAGTCCCTCACTGCGAACCACTCACACAGTCCCTCACTGCGAACAGTCCCTCACTGTGAGCCACTCACACAGTCCCTCACTGCGACAGTCCCTCACTGTGAGCCACTCACACAGTCCCTCACTGCGACAGTCCCTCACTGTGAGCCACTCACACAGTCCCTCACTGCGAGCCACTCACACGGTCCCTCACTACGAGCCACTCACACAGTCCCTCACTGCGAACCACTCACACAGTCCCTCACTGCGAACCACTCACACAGTCCCTCACTGCGAACAGTCCCTCACTGCGAACCACTCACACAGTCCCTCACTGCGAACCACTCACACAGTCCCTCACTGCGAACAGTCCCTCACTGTGAGCCACTCACACGGTCCCTCACTGCGAACCACTCACACAGTCCCTCACTGTGAACCACTCACACAGTCCCTCACTGCGAACCACTCACACAGTCCCTCACTGTGAACCACTCACACAGTCCCTCACTGCGAACAGTCCCTCACTGCGAACCACTCACACAGTCCCTCACTGTGAACCACTCACACAGTCCCTCACTGCGAACAGTCCCTCACTGCGAACCACTCACACAGTCCCTCACTGCGAACAGTCCCTCACTGCGAACCACTCACACAGTCCCTCACTGTGAACCACTCACACGGTCCCTCACTGCGAACCACTCACACGGTCCCTCACTGTGAGCCACTCACACGGTCCCTCACTGTGAACCACTCACACAGTCCCTCACTGTGAACCACTCACACAGTCCCTCACTGTGAGCCACTCACACGGTCCCTCACTGCGAACCACTCACACGGTCCCTCACTGCGAACCACTCACACGGTCCCTCACTGCGAACAGTCCCTCACTGTGAACCACTCACACAGTCCCTCACTGTCAGCCACTCACACAGTCCCTCACTGCGAACAGTCCCTCACTGTGAACCACTCACACAGTCCCTCACTGTGAGCCACTCACACAGTCCCTCACTGCGAACCACTCACACAGTCCCTCACTGTGAGCCACTCACACAGTCCCTCACTGCGAACCACTCACACAGTCCCTCACTGTGAGCCACTCACACAGTCCCTCACTGCGAACCACTCACACAGTCCCTCACTGTGAACCACTCACACAGTCCCTCACTGTGAACCACTCACACGGTCCCTCACTGCGAACCACTCACACAGTCCCTCACTGTGAACCACTCACACAGTCCCTCACTGCGAACAGTCCCTCACTGTGAGCCACTCACACAGTCCCTCACTGCGAACCACTCACACAGTCCCTCACTGTGAACCACTCACACGGTCCCTCACTGCGAACCACTCACACGGTCCCTCACTGTGAGCCACTCACACGGTCCCTCACTGCGAACCACTCACACAGTCCCTCACTGCGAACCACTCACACGGTCCCTCACTGTGAGCCACTCACACAGTCCCTCACTGCGAACCACTCACACAGTCCCTCACTGTGAACAGTCCCTCACTGTGAACCACTCACACGGTCCCTCACTGTGAACCACTCACACAGTCCCTCACTGTGAACCACTCACACAGTCCCTCACTGCGAGCCACTCACACGGTCCCTCACTGCGAACCACTCACACGGTCCCTCACTGCGAACAGTCCCTCACTGTGAACCACTCACACAGTCCCTCACTGTGAGCCACTCACACAGTCCCTCACTGCGAACCACTCACACAGTCCCTCACTGTGAGCCACTCACACAGTCCCTCACTGCGAACAGTCCCTCACTGTGAACCACTCACACAGTCCCTCACTGTGAGCCACTCACACAGTCCCTCACTGTGAACCACTCACACAGTCCCTCATTGCGAACCACTCACACAGTCCCTCACTGTGAGCCACTCACACAGTCCCTCACTGCGAACCACTCACACAGTCCCTCACTGTGAACCACTCACACAGTCCCTCACTGTGAACCACTCACACAGTCCCTCACTGTGAACCACTCACACAGTCCCTCACTGTGAACCACTCACACAGTCCCTCACTGCGAACAGTCCCTCACTGTGAGCCACTCACACAGTCCCTCACTGCGAACCACTCACACAGTCCCTCACTGCGAACCACTCACACAGTCCCTCACTGCGAACCACTCACACGGTCCCTCACTGCGAACCACTCACACGGTCCCTCACTGTGAACCACTCACACAGTCCCTCACTGTGAACAGTCCCTCACTGCGAACCACTCACACGGTCCCTCACTGTGAACCCCTCACACAGTCCCTCACTGCGAACCACTCACACAGTCCCTCACTGTGAGCCACTCACATAGTCCCTCACTGTGAACCACTCACACGGTCCCTCACTGTGAACCCCTCACACAGTCCCTCACTGCGAACCCCTCACACAGTCCCTCACTGCGAACCACTCACACAGTCCCTCACTGCGAACCACTCACACAGTCCCTCACTGTGAACCACTCACACAGTCCCTCACTGTGAACCACTCACACAGTCACTCACTGCGAACCACTCACACAGTCCCTCACTGCGAACCACTCACACAGTCCCTCACTGCGAACAGTCCCTCACTGCGAGCCACTCACACAGTCCCTCACTGCGAACCACTCACACAGTCCCTCACTGTGAACCACTCACACAGTCCCTCACTGCGAACCACTCACACAGTCCCTCACTGTGAACAGTCCCTCACTGTGAACCACTCACACAGTCCCTCACTGCGAACCACTCACACAGTCCCTCACTGTGAACCACTCACACAGTCCCTCACTGCGAACCACTCACACAGTCCCTCACTGTGAACCACTCACACAGTCCCTCACTGTGAACCACTCACACAGTCCCTCACTGTGAACCACTCACACAGTCCCTCACTGTGAACCACTCACACAGTCCCTCACTGTGAGCCACTCACACAGTCCCTCACTGTGAACCACTCACACAGTCCCTCACTGTGAACAGTCCCTCACTGTGAACCACTCACACGGTCCCTCACTGTGAGCCACTCACACGGTCCCTCACTGTGAGCCACTCACACGGTCCCTCACTGTGAACCACTCACACGGTCCCTCACTGTGAACCACTCACACAGTCCCTCACTGTGAACCACTCACACAGTCCCTCACTGTGAACCACTCACACAGTCCCTCACTGTGAACCACTCACACGGTCCCTCACTGTGAACCACTCACACGGTCCCTCACTGTGAACCACTCACACGGTCCCTCACTGTGAACCACTCACACGGTCCCTCACTGTGAGCCACTCACACGGTCCCTCACTGTGAACAGTCCCTCACTGTGAACCACTCACACGGTCCCTCACTGTGAGCCACTCACACAGTCCCTCACTGTGAACCACTCACACGGTCCCTCACTGTGAGCCACTCACACAGTCCCTCACTGTGAGCCACTCACACAGTCCCTCACTGTGAACCACTCACACAGTCCCTCACTGTGAACGGTCCCTCACTGTGAGCCACTCACACAGTCCCTCATTGCGAACCACTCACACAGTCCCTCACTGTGAGCCACTCACACAGTCCCTCACTGTGAACCACTCACACAGTCCCTCACTGTGAACCACTCACACAGTCCCTCACTGTGAACAGTCCCTCACTGCGAGCCACTCACACAGTCCCTCACTGTGAACCACTCACACGGTCCCTCACTGTGAACCACTCACACGGTCCCTCACTGTGAACCACTCACACAGTCCCTCACTGTGAACCACTCACACAGTCCCTCACTGTGAACCACTCACACAGTCCCTCACTGTGAACCACTCACACGGTCCCTCACTGCGAACCACTCACACGGTCCCTCACTGCGAGCCACTCACACAGTCCCTCACTGTGAACAGTCCCTCACTGTGAACCACTCACACGGTCCCTCACTGCGAACAGTCCCTCACTGCGAACAGTCCCTCACTGCGAACAGTCCCTCACTGCGAACCACTCACACAGTCCCTCACTGTGAGCCACTCACACAGTCCCTCACTGCGAACCACTCGCACAGTCCCTCACTGTGAACAGTCCCTCACTGCGAACCACTCACACAGTCCCTCACTGAGAACCACTGGGAGAATGTGCAAACTCCACATGGACAGTGGCCCAGAGTCAGAATTGAACCTGGGACCTCAGCGCCGTGAGGTAACAGGGTTAACCCACTGTGCTGCCGTGCTGCCCCTCGCTGACACAAACCTATGGTTATCACAAATAGGCGCCCACAATGACATACCCTCCAACCCAAGTGCTGCCTACATTGGCCCCACACCCTCAAACCCGACACCACCACTGGGCTAATGGAGTACCTGGCCGGTGAGGTGGTAGAGGCGCCAACAACAAAGCCCTCAAACTCATTCCCCTACACGATGCCACCTCCACCCGTCCCCACACTGACCTGTCCTCCACGGCCCATTTCCTTCCCATCGCAATGTTTGAAGCCCAATAATTTATCAAAATTGGCAACGCCAGCAGCCCCCCACCCCCCCAACCTTGCTCACCCCCCCCCCTCCTTCCCGCCCACATAAACCCCGGGATCGACCCATTAGCCTTCCTGAAAAACGCCTTGGGGACAAAGATAGGGATGTTCCGAAACACGGACAGAAACCTAGGCAGCTCCGTCATTTTTACTGCCTGCACCACAACGGCTAAACTCCCACCTCTTAAAATCCGCCTTCACCCTCTCTACCAATCGAGCCAAGTTCAACCTGTGCAGCTGGGCGCAGCTCTGCACAACCTGGATACCGAGGTATCTACAGCTCGTCCCACCACCTTAAACAGCAACTCTCCTGACCTCCTTTCCTGCTCCCGAGCATTGATCAGGAACACCTCGCTTTTTCCCATATTCAATTTATACCCCAAAAACCGGCCAACTTCTCCTAAAATCCCCATAAACCCCCCAAACGGGTCGGAAATATTTAATAACAAGTCATCCGCCTATAGCAAACCCTGTTCTCGATTCCAATATCTCGACCCCCTGAGCGCCATTGCCAGTGGCTCTATCGCCAAGGCAAAAAGCAATGGGGAGAGCGGGAATCCCTGTCCCATCCCATAGTGTAGCCCAAAATACGCACATCACCACTGGCACTGTGTCCGTGTGCAGTTTGCACATTCTCCCTGTGTTTGCATGGGTTTCGCCCCACAACCCAAAAGATGTGCAATGTCGGTGGATTGGCCACACTAAATTGCCCCTCAATTGGAAAAAGTGAATTGGGTACTCTAAATTTAAAAAATAAATAAGTCAAGAACCTATCTATCTCTGTCTTAAAGACACTCAGTGATTTGGCCTCCACAGCCTTCTGTGGCAAAGAGTTTCACAGATTCACCACCCTCTGGCTGAAGAAATTCTTCCTCATCTCTGTTTTAAAGGATCGTCCCTTTAGTCTGAGATGGTGTCCTCTGGTTCTAGTTTTTCATACAAGTGGAAACATCCTCTCCATGTCCACTCTATCCAGGCCTCGCAGTATCCTGTAAGTTTCAATAAGAGCTCCCCTCATCCTTCTAAACTTCAACGAGTACAGACCCAGAGTCCTCAACCGTTCCTCATACGACAAGCTCTTCATTCCAGGGATCATTCTTGTGAACCTCCTCTAAACCCTTTCCAAGGCCAGCACATCCTTCCTTCGATCCGGGGCCCAAAACTGCTCACAATACTCCAAATGTGGTCTGACCAGAGCCTTATACAGCCTTGGAAGTACATCCCTGGTCTTGTATTCTAGCCCTCTCGACATGAATGCTAACATTGCATTTACCTTCCTAACTGCCGACTGAACCTGCACATTAACCTTACGCGAATTGTGACAAGGACTCCCAAGTCCCTTTGTGTTTCTGATTTCCGAAGTATCTCTCCATTTAGAAAATAGTCTATGCCTCCATTTCTCCTTCCAAAGTGCATAACCTCACACTTTTCCACATTGTGTTCCATCTGTCACTTCATTGCCCACTCTCCTAGCCTCTCCATATCCTTCTGCTGCCCCCTTGCTTCCTCAATACTACCTGTCCCTCTACAGATCTTTGTATCATCTGCAAACTTAGCAACAGAGCCATCAGTTCCTTCTTCCAGATCATTCCATATTCTTATTCTACCTATGTCACTGGTACCTACGTGGACCACAACACCTGGATCATCACCCTCACACTCCAAGTTCCTCTGCAACCCAAATTAGATATCCTGAACTCGAGCACCAGGCTGGCAACACAACCCTCGGGATTCTCTATCCTGGTCACAGGGCAGCACGGTAGCATTGTGGATAGCACAATTGTGTCACAGCTCCAGGGTCCCAGGTTCGATTCCGGCTTGGGTCACTCTCTGTGCGGAGTCTGCACATCCTCCCCGTGTGTGCGTGGGTTTCCTCCGGGTGCTCCGGTTTCCTCCCACAGTCCAAAGATGTGCAGGTTAGGTGGATTGGCCGTGATAAATTGCCCTTAGTGTCCAAAATTGCCTTTAGTGTTGGGTGGGGTTACTGGGTTATGGGGATAGGGTGGAGGTGTTGACCTTGGGTAGGGTGCTCTTTCCAAGAGCCGGTGCAGACTCGATGGGCCTCAATTACGTCTACATTTCTTTTCTCCCCCCCCCCAATTTGAATGGCTCCCTATACCATGGTGCTATGGTCAGTTTGTTCACCCTCCCTGCAGTTCCTGTCCACACACTGAGCAAGAGCCTTGAACCTGTTGGATAAGGACAAGGGCTGAGGCTCCTGCAACCCTACCCTCTGGATCCCTCTACCTATCACACTCACAGTCAAACCCTCTTGTCCCTGACCACTGGCCGAAATCAAGGTAGTTCATCTAAGGGGTGTGACTGCCTCCTGAAACAGTGCCCAGGTAACTCTCCCCCTGCCTGATGTGTCGCAGCTTCCGAAGCTCAAACTCCAGCTCACCATCTCTAAACCGGAGTTCCTGATGCAACTAACACTTAATACAGATGTGGTCACTGGGAACCACAATGGAGTCCACCAGCTCCCACATCACCTGGCCCTCCATCCATATTTTATTCAATTAGTTTTAATTTGGTTTTTTTAAATTAACTTTTTATGTCTCTCCTTATTACCTTAATCTGAAAGCAACTTATAAACAGTAATTTAAAATGGATTTTCAAATTTAGCACAGATTTCTTATAAGACAATCTAGTCACAGCCTTCCTGAGGTGTCACTTTTCAGCTTCTCAGCCTTGTCTTTTGCACAGATGTGCTGGGCTCCTCCATTATTGAGGATGGGGATAATTGTGGAGCCTCCTCCTCCAGTGAATTGTTTAATTGTCCACCACCATTCACAGCTGGATGTGGCAGGACTGCAGAGCTTAGATCTGATGCAGCTGTTGTGGAATCGCTTAGCTCTGTCTATCACTGCTGCTTATGCTGTTTGGCACACAGGTAGTCCTGTGTTGTAGCTTCACCAGGTTGACACCTCAGTTTTCGGTCTGCCTGATGTTGCTCCTGGCATCCCCTCCTGCCCTCTTCATTGAACCAAGGTTGATCCCCGGGCTTGGTGGTAATGGTAGAGTGGGGGATATGCTGGGCCATGAGGTTGCAGATTGTGGTTGGGTACAATTCTGCTGCTGCTGATGGCCCACAGCGCCTCATGGATATTCAGTATTGAGTTACTAGATCTGTTTGAAGTCTATCCCATTGAGCAAGGTGGTCGTGCCAGAACACGATGGAGGGTATCCTCAATGTGAAGATGGGACTTTGCCTCTTCAATGACTGTGTGGTGATCACTCCTACCGATACTGTCATGGACAGATGCACCTGCAGGAGGCAGGTTGGTGAGGATGAGGGCAAATATGTTTTTCTCTCTTGTTGATTCCCTCACCACCTGCCATGGTCCCAGTCTAACAACTATGTCCTTTAAGACCCGACCAGCTCGTCAGTACTGGTGCTACCGAGCCACTCTCGGTGATGGACATTGGAGTCCCCCCTACCCTGAGCACATTCTGCGTCCTTATCACCCTCAGTGGATTGGATTTGGATTTGTTTATTGTCACGTGTACCGAGGTAGAGTGAAAAATATTTTTCTGCGAGCAGCTCAAACAGATCATTCAGTACATGGTAAGGAAAGGGAATAAAAGAAAATACATAATAGGGCAACACAAGGTATACAATGTAACCAAATAAGCACCAGCATTGGATGAAGCATACAGGGTGTAGTGTTACTGAGGTCAGTCCATAAGAGGGTCATTTAGGAGTCTGGTAACATCGTCATCAAACCTGCAAACAAAGGAGGGGCCACCGTCATACTGAACAGAACGGATTACTGCAAAGAAGTGTACCGACAACTCAACAACCAGGAACACTACAGACAGTTACCCGCAGATCCAACCAAGGAACACATCCGCCAACTCAACAGACTGATCAGGACCTTGGATCCAGACCTTCAGAGCACCCTACTTGCTCTCATCCCACGTACTCCCCGCGTTGGAGATCTCTACTGCCTCCCGAAAATACACAAGGCCAACACACCAGGCCGTCCTATCGTTTCAGGCAATGGGACCCTGTGTGAGAACCTCTCTGGCCACATTGAGGGCATCTTGAAACCCATCGTACAAGGTACGTCCAGCTTCTGTTGCGACACAACGGACTTCCTACAGAAACCCAGCACCCATGGACCAGTTGAACGAGGAACATTCCTCGTTACCATGGATGTCTCGGCACTCTACACCAGCATCCCCCATGACGACGGCATTGCTGCAACAGCTTCAACACCGACAACTGCCAATCTCCAGATGCAATTCTGCAACTCATCCGCTTCATTCTAGATCACAACATCTTCACCTTGGACAACAAATTCTTCATCCAGACACACGGAACAGCCATGGGGACCAAATTTGCACCTCAATACACCAACATCTTCATGCACAAGTTTGAACAAGACTTCCTCACCACACAGGACCTTCAACCGACGTTATACACCAGATACATCGATGACATTTTTTTCCCTTGGACCCACGGTGAAGAATCACTGAAACGACTACACGATGACATCAATAAGTTCCATCTCACCATCAGACTCACCATGGACTACTCTCCAAAATCAGTTGCATTCTTGGACACACTCGTCTCCATCAAGGACGGTCACCTCAGCGCTTCGCTTTACCGCAAGCCCACGGATAACCTCACGATGCTCCACTTCTCCAGCTTCCACCCTAAACACATTAAAGAAGCCATTCCCTATGGACCAGCCCTCCGTATACACAGGATCTGCTCAGACGAGAAGGAGCGTAACCGACATCTACAGATGCTGAAAGATGCCCTCGTACCAACGGGATATGGCGCTCGACTCATCGATCGACAGTTCCAACGCGCCACAGCAAAATACCGCACCGACCTCCTCAGAAGACAAACACGGGACACCACTGACAGAGTACTGTTCGTCGTCCAGTACTTTCCTGGAGTGGAGAAATTACAACATCATCTTCGCAGCCTTCAACACATCATCGATGAAGATGAACATCTTGCCAAGGCCATCCCCACACCCCCTCTACTTGCCTTCAAACAACCGCTCAACCTCAAACAAACCATCGTTTGAAGCAAACTACCCAGCCTTCAGAACGATCACATCACCGCACAACCCTGCCATGGCAATCTCTGCAAGATGTGCCAGATCATCGACATGGATACCACCATGACACGTGAGAACACCACCCACCAGGTACGCGGTACATACTCGTGCGACTCGGCCAATGTTGTCTACCTCATACGCTGCAGGAAAGGATGTCCCGAAGCGTGGTACATTGGCGAGACCATGCAGACGCTGCGACAACAAATGATCGGACATTGTGCAATAATCACCAGGCAGGAATGTTCCCTTCCAGTCGGGGAACACTTCAGCAGTCAAGAGCATTCAGCCTCTGATCTCCGGGTAAGCGTTCTCCAAGGCGGCCTTCAGGACGCGCAACAACGCAGAATCGCCGAGCAGAAACTTATAGCCAAGTTCCTCACAGATGAGTGCGGCCTCAACCGGGACCTGGGATTCGTGTCGCATTACATTCATCCCCCACCATCTGGCCTGAACTTGCAAAATCCTACCAACTGTCCTGGCTTGAGACAATTCACACCTCTTACCTGGGATCACCCCCTATCTCTGAATCTGTAATGATTTGATTACCCGCAAATGCTCGCATTCTAAGCATTGTCTGGCATCTTTGACTTTGTCTATATATATGTTTCTGGAACATACCTCGCCATTCACTTTCCTCCGGCTGCGGGAGGTGTAGATGGAATCAATGGATGGGAGGCAGGTTCGTGTGATGGACTGGGCGGTATTCACGACTCTCTGAAGTTCCTTGCGGTCCTGGGCCGAGCAGTTGCCATACCAGGCTGTGATGCAGCCCGATAGGATCCTTTCTATGATGGATCTGTAAAAGTTGGTAAGGGTTAATGTGGACATGCCGAATTTCCTTAGTTTCCTGAGGAAGTATAGGTGCTGTTGTGCTTTCTTGGTGGTAGCGTCGACGTGGGTGGACCAGGACAGATTTTTGGAGATGTGCACCCCTAGGAATTTGAAACTGCTAACCATCTCCACCTTGGCCCCGTTGATGCTGACAGGGGTGTGTACAGTACTTTGCTTCCTGAAGTTGAAGTCCAGTGCTTCCTCCAAGTGGTCTTCAACATGTTGGATTCATCAGATGAGGAGGGTCGGTACGTGTAATCAGCAGGAGGTTTCCTTGCCCATGTTTGACCTGGTGCCATGAGACTTGTTGGGGTCTCTGGTCGATGTTGAGGACTCCCAGGGCAACTCCTTCCCGACTGTATACCCCTATGTCACCACTTCTGCTGGGTCTGTCCTGCCAGGACATTCCCAGGAATGGTGATGGTGGTGACTGGGATATTATCTGTGAGGTATGATTCCGTGAGTGTGACTGGCTTGACTAGTCGGTGAGTCAGCTCTCTCATTTTTGGCACAACCCACCAGAGGTTAGTAAGGAGAGGTTTGCGGGGTCGACAGGGTTTGCTGTCGTCGTTTCCATTTTGGGATCAAACCCGGATTCCCAAAGATTTACCCTGGATCTCTGGATTATTTGCCAAGTGACAATACATTGCATCACTGCGTCTCCATCCTCCTAAAGGACACAATCCACCCCAATCACAAATTGAGATCCTAAACTACCAGATCTTCAGAAGGTAACTGCCCAGAAATAAAATTTGAGACCATCACATACACCCACACACACCCACACACGCAAACACACACACACACACACACACACGCAAACACACACACACACACACACGCAAACAAACACACAAACACTCACTCACCCACCTACTCTCTCACACTCACTCTCTCACACTCACTCTCTCACACTCACTCTCTCTCACTCTCTCTCACACTCTCGCTCACACTCACTCTCTCTCATACACTCTCTCTCACACTCACTCTCTCACACTCTCTCTCACACTCACTCTCTCTCATACACTCTCTCTCACACTCACTCTCTCACTCACTCTCTCTCACTCACTCTCTCTCACACTCACTCTCTCACACTCACTCTCTCTCACACTCTCTCTCTCACACTTTCTCTCACACTCTCTCTCTCACTCACTCTCTCTCACACTCTCTCTCATACACTCTCTCTCACACTCTCTCTCACACTCACTCACACTCTCTCTCACACACTCTCTCTCATACACTCTCATACACTCTCTCTCATACACTCTCTCACACTCTCTCTCACACTCTCTCTCATACACTCTCTCTCATACACTCTCTCTCATACTCTCTCTCATACACTCTCTCTCACACTCTCTCTCACACTCACTCTCACACACTCTCTCTCATACACTCTCTCTTACACACTCTCTCTCACACTCTCTCTCTCACACTCTCTCACACACTCTCTCTCATACACTCTCTCTCACACACTCTCTCTCACACTCACCCTCTCACACACTCTCTCTCACACTCACTCACCCACCTACTCTCTCTCACTCACTCTCTCTCACACACTCTCTCACACTCTCTCTCACACTCTCTCTCACACTCACTCTCTCACACACTCTCTCTTACACACTCTCTCTCACACTCTCTCACATGCCGTCTCTCTCTCACACACTCTTTCACACTCTCATACTCAGTCTCACACACACTCTCACATGTTCTCTCTCTCTCTCACACACACTCGCACACACACTCTCACACACTCAGTCTCACACATTCTCTCACATGCCCTCTCTCTCTCACACTCTCTCTCACTCACTCTCTCTCACACTCACTCTCTCACACTCACTCTCTCTCACACTCTCTCTCTCACACTTTCTCTCACACTCTCTCTCTCACTCACTCTCTCTCACACTCTCTCTCATACACTCTCTCTCACACTCACTCACACTCTCTCTCACACACTCTCTCTCATACACTCTCTCTCATACACTCTCTCTCATACACTCTCTCACACTCTCTCTCACACTCTCTCTCATACACTCTCTCTCATACACTCTCTCTCATACTCTCTCTCATACACTCTCTCTCACACTCTCTCTCACACTCACTCTCACACACTCTCTCTCATACACTCTCTCTTACACACTCTCTCTCACACTCTCTCTCACACTCTCTCTCTCACACTCTCTCACACACTCTCTCTCATACACTCTCTCTCACACACTCTCTCTCACACTCACCCTCTCTCACACTTTCTCTCGCACACTCTCTCGCACATTCTCTCTCTCGCACACTCTCGCACACTCTCGCACACACCCTCTCACACACACTCTCTCTCACACTCTCTCTCACACTCTCTCACACACTCTCTCCCAGACACACACAAACATGTTCTTACTCACACACTTGTTCTCACTCACACACGTGTTCTCACTCACATGTGTTCTCACTCACACAGGCATTGTCACTCTTGTGGTGAATGTATTATGCCAATAATCCACCATTGTATTTGTATCTATGCTGTTGCCCTTGTGGGCTTCTCCTATGGGCCATTGTATGGCATTATCCACAGGGGAACATGTTGGGACATGTATGGGTTCCACCCATGGCTCCTCCCCTTGAAGGGAGGTATAAAGAGCAGTTGACCTGTAGGCCGTTCTCAGTATTGGTTCAGTCGAGGCAGGCACTGTTCTAAGCTGATTAAAGCCACGGTTTACTTCTACTCTTGTCTCGAGTGAATTGATAGTCACATCAATTCTCACAGGCGTGTCACTCACACAGGCGTTCCCGCTCACCCGCGTTGTTGCTCGCAAGCGTTCTCGCTCACGTGTTCTCGCTCACACGTGTTCTTGCTCAACCGCGTTGTTGCTCGCAAGCGTTCTCGCTCACATGTTCTCGCTCACACGCGTTCTCGCTCACACACGTGCTCTCACTCACAGTTCTCACTCACACGTGCGTTCTACTCGCGTGCCTTCTCACTCGCCCGCGCCTTCTCACTCGCACGCGCCTTCTCACTCGCCCGCGCCTTCTCACTCGCCCGCGCCTTCTCACTCGCCCGCGCCTTCTCACTCGCCCGCGCCTTCTCACTCGCACGCGCCTTCTCACTCGCACGCGCCTTCTCACTCGCACGCGCCTTCTCACTCGCACGCGCCTTCTCACTCGCCCGCGCCTTCTCACTCGCACGCGCCTTCTCACTCGCCCGCGCCTTCTCACTCGCCCGCGCCTTCTCACTCGCACGCGCCTTCTCACTCGCCCGCGCCTTCTCACTCGCACGCGCCTTCTCACTCGCCCGCGCCTTCTCACTCGCACGCGCCTTCTCACTCGCCCGCGCCTTCTCACTCGCCCGCGCCTTCTCACTCGCCCGCGCCTTCTCACTCGCCCGCGCCTTCTCACTCGCCCGCGCCTTCTCACTCGCCCGCGCCTTCTCACTCGCCCGCGCGTTCTCACTCGCCCGCGCCTTCTCACTCGCCCGCGCCTTCTCACTCGCACGCGCCTTCTCACTCACACACATGTCCTGCAAGCAGACTTTCGGGAGTTAGGTAGGAAATTGAAACGCATGACTTCAAAGGCAATAATGTCTGGTTGCTCCCTGTGCCAGAAAATAGTGAGTATACGAACAGAAGGATTGAACAAGTGAATTTGGAAATGAACCTACGCAGGTGGAAGGCAAATCAGGAGGAGAGCATTTTGGAGATGGTGACCATAATCAATTAGATTTAGGATAATTATTCTCACGGCGCCGAGGTCCCAGGTTCGATCCCGGCCCGGGTCACTGTCCATGCGGAGTTTGCACATTCTCCCCGTGTTTGCGTGGGTTTCGCCCCCACAACCCAAAGATATGCAGGGTAGGTGGATTGGCCATGCTAAATTGCCCCTTAATTGGAAAAAATGAATTGGGTACTCTAAATTTATAAATAGAAAAGAAGATTTCGGATAATAATTGCTGACGGATAAGGATGGGTTGAGCATAAAAGTTCTTAACTGGGGAAAGGCTAATTTCATTCACTGGAAAAAGGCAGCACAGGTGTAGACATCTGGGGGGGGGGGGGGGGGGGGGACTGTGAAATATTCAAGGGCATTAACATAGAGAGAGAGAGAGAGAGGATGTATTAGCAAGTTTTGCAGCCTTAAAAGTGGATTTATCCAATGGCCAGGTGGGATATATCCTCGGCTGTTGAGGGAGACAAGAGAGGAGATGTCAGAGGCAGTGGCTGTAATTTTCAATTCAGCCCTGGGTCACTGTCCGTGGGGAGTTTGCACATTCACCCCGTGTCTGCGTGGGTTTCACCCCCAGAACCCGAAGATGTGCAGGGTAGGTGGATTGGCCACGCTAAATTGCCCCTTAATTGGAAAAAATGAATTGGATACTCTCAATTTAAAAAAAACTAAAAATAAAAGATGTTGGGGGGTAATTGGAACATTTGACACTCGGAAATAGACTAGAAAAAGTGGATAGATGGGCCTATTTCTCCGAGCAGTGAGGTCAATATCCAGTGGGCAAAGACTTAAAGTAATTGGTGGAAGAATTAGAGGGGGGTTGAGGACAAATGTTTCCACCCTGAGTGTGGGGGGTTCTGGAACTCCGTATCTGAAAGGATGTTCAAGGCAGAAACCCTCTTCAAATTTGAAACGACTTGGATATACACTCGAGATGCTTTAATCAATAGGAACTGGAACAAAGAATTCGACTGACAAGGACAAAATGGATCGAATGGTCTCTTGTGGTGTAAATCTTTCTGTGTTTCTAAGTAGTTGTGATCTGAAACGCACAGCCTGTAAGAGTGCTAGAAGCAAATTCAATAGTAACTTTCATAGAGGAATTGGATATACATAGGTCAGGGAGGGAAGAGCTTCTGATATGTGTTCAGGAGAATGTTCTAGAGCAGTCATTTCCAAGCCCATGGACGTGACCCACAGGTGTTGGGAGGGTCCATGGATTTTATAAACGCCGGCTGCGACCGGCTTAAAGAATGGCAGCCGTTCAGCGCATGCGCGCTCCCTCAGCAGTACGTAGGCCCAGAGCCCAGCGAGGCAGAACGCCACCTCCTGACATCAGTGCGCTGACCCAGGAGCAGATTCTTTTTAATTAAATGCTGGAGTCTTCCTGCCTGGAGTGGCGGCTGAGAGGAGGTCATACTAATGTCATGTGTTCTGGGCGCGAGAGAGATTTCTCTATTTTGTAGCTGCCAGCAGTGCTGGTGTGAGCTCCAGGGCGTCTGGTGAACAACCCATGAAGAAGAAGCTGAAAACAGGAACAAAGATGATTATTTGAGGTATGGTTTTGTTAATTGTGCCAATGCAAATTAGGATGCAAAGCCCATTTGTGTTATATGCAGGGAAGTACTGCCAAATAAATGTTTAAAAGCCCCAAAATCTCAGATATTTTAAGACTAAATATGGCAAGTTCCAGGACAAATCTCATGATGTTTTTCAACAGATGCAGTGAGATCTTAAATCATCTGCTGAAGTCCTTAGAGATGTAACATTGAAATGACAAAGCAAGTGAGATTGTGAGGACCGAGCAGGCTCACCTGTCACGTTACAGGTAAGCGAAAATGGTGGGTCATGAGGTTTGTGCTGCATGGGTCATCGAGGTCAGCCAGCGTGGGTTACAAAGGCCGGCAGTGTGGTTCAGCCTGCTTGAGTCACGAAGGTCGGCTGACGTGGGTCGCAAAGGTTGGCCGATTGGTTAAAAATGGACAGAAAAGTTTGAAAAACACTGTTCTAGAGATCAGCATGTTTCCAGTCCAACTAGGAAGGAGGCATTACTGGATCTTCTAGGCTGGGGATTGAGGTGGATCACGTGGATGAAATGTCAGTAGGGGAACATTTAGGGAACAGTGATCATAGTATTACAGGGTTTAGGGTAGCTGTGGAGAGTGCCAAAGAGCAAATTGCAGTCGGCCCAGCTTCAGTTCAGATGAAACAGAAAAAGATGCTGATAACAGATGTCAGGTTGATAATGCAAGTGAGAAACAGAGAGTTCAACGGTAAAGTGAAAAAAGAAATAAGAGGGGCAAAGAGAGAGTGTACGAAAAGACTGACAGCTAACATAAAAGGAATCCAAACATCTTCTCTAGGCATGTAAATAGTAAAGGTGGTAAAAAGAAGAGTAGAGTTGATTCAGCGCCAAACAAGGGGGTTTACAGATAGAGGGAGAGGGCATGCCTGAGGTCCTAAATATACGTGAAAAGGGAAATGTAGGGCTCTTGGAAAAGTGGAGGCAGTATGGAACAGGTTGGTCAGCACACATTCTCCCCATGGGTCTCACCCCCACAAAACAAAGGTGTGCAGGGTAGGTGGATTGGCCAGGCTAAATTGCCCCTTCATTGGGGGGAAAAAAAAATTGGGTACTCTAAATTTAAAAAAAGATTGGCCAGCACAATGAAAGAGCTAGCATAGGCACAAAGGGCTGAGTGGCCTCCTTTGGTTTGAATAATGATTGGAAAAAAGGATAAAGCAAAAGTATAGGACTCAGCCTACAGTTCCTGTGGAGAATGAACAGCCACTGACACCAATTGGGGTAGCAGAATGAGTGATTGAACATAAGGACTAGGAACAGGATTAGGCAATTCAGCCCCTCGAACCCGCTCCGCCATTCAATACGACCATGGATGATCGTGTCACGTTTGGACAGACTATAACAGCTCTTGAACCCTGAGATTGATGACTGTCCCTTTGCTGCAATGTGCAGTGTGGTTACAGGTTTTGGCAAACATTAGAATCGGGATGGGCGCTTAGGCCGGCGTCACCCAGGCAGCACAGGGCAATCAAATCAATTGGAGGGTTGCAGTGAGGAAGGTAATGTTGGGAAAGTGTCGCTGTAGAACGTTCCAGAGCTCCTATTTTTGCTTCTTCTCTGTCGCTCAACAGTCCAACTGAGTGTCATTTTGGTAATTGGCAGCACCTTGCTCCTAACACTGTGGAAATGTTTAAATGGAAAAGTTCTACCTCCAGCAATGAGCCTTCTGACTCCATTGCAAATGATTTAAAAAAAGAAGCTAAGAAATGTGTTTGTAAATACAACTTGAGTGAGGATTTATGACTGTAAATCCAAAGCAATCCCAATGTGACTCATTAGTCTCCCAAGTGCTGTCTGGTGAAAGTATAGAAACCAAATAACCTATAGTGACACTTGGAGACTATTCACAAGGAATACATCAGGAAACCACGATCGTTTTTCCAAAGTTGAGAAGAGGAATGTTTGCACAACAAGTTCCGTTTAAAAAGGAATTAATTGTCTCTGAACATGATGTGGTGGAGATGCCGGCGTTGGACTGGGGTGAGCACAGTAAGAAGTCTTACTTGTCTCTGAACAGGCAGAGAGAATATCTTGAGATTGTTGTGTTATGCTTCTTCATGTAGCGTCAGCTGCTTCCTTGATGTCTACTCTGACACAAGAAGCTTCAGACTTGGAGATAGGTTTAACACATTTATCGAACAGTTAATAATTCTCCTATTTGAGTTCGACTCTCCTGCTGATCTTGCTATATTCACTCAGTCTAACTAACCAGTCTGCTCTAAGCCATGCGGTGGGTGTGATGCTTCCGATCTGCCCCTGTCTCTCTGAGTGTCGCCTATGGAAAGAGCATGTGTGCCCTGTCCTTTTATATGGGTAGCCCTCTCTGGGTGTGTCTTGACTGCTCATTGGTCGTGTCTTATCTTACTGACCTATTGGTTGAATGTCTGCGTGTCATGATGTTTCTGGTGCTCCCTCCAGTGTTTATCTAGTCCCAGTGGATCTACATTAACCCCTTGTGTATCTACAGTGATGCATATCACCACAGAGATGAGCGTTCACAGAATTATAGAATTGTTACAGCACCACTGAAGGAGGCCATTTGGCCCATCACATCTGCAACAGCCCTCCGAATGAGCAACCAGCCACCCCCCCCCCCCCCCCCCCCTCCCTGTCACCCTACACATTGTTCCTTTACTTTTTCTTTTTTTAAATTAACTTAGTGTACCCAATTCAATTTTTTCAATTAAGGGGCAATTTAGCATGGTCAATCCACCTATCCTGCACATAAGAACATAAGAACATAAGAACTAGGAGCAGGAGTAGGCCATCTGGCCCCTCGAGCCTGCTCCGCCATTCAATTAGATCATGGCTGATCTTTTGTGGACTCAGCTCCACTTTCCGGCCCGAACACCATAAGCCTTAATCCCTTTATTCTTCAAAAAACTATCTATCTTTACCTTAAAAACATGTAATGAAGGAGCCTCAACTGCTTCACTGGGCAAGGAATTCCATAGATTCACAACCCTTTGGGTGAAGAAGTTCCTCCTAAACTCAGTCCTAAATCTACTTCCCCTTATTTTGAGGCTATGTCCCCTAGTTCTGCTGTCACCCGCCAGTGGAAACAACCTGCCCGCATCTATCCTATCTATTCCCTTCATAATTTTAAATGTTTCTATAAGATCCCCCCTCATCCTTCTAAATTCCAACGAGTACAGTCCCAGTCTACTCAACCTCTCCTCATAATCCAACCCCTTCAGCTCTGGGATTAACCTAGTGAATCTCCTCTGCACACCCTCCAGCGCCAGTACGTCCTTTCTCAAGTAAGGAGACCAAAACTGAACACAATACTCCAGGTGTGGCCGCACTAACACCTTATACAATTGCAACATAACCTCCCTAGTCTTAAACTCCATCTCTCTAGCAATGAAGGACAAAATTCCATTTGCCTTCTTAATCACCTGTAAACCAACTTTCTGTGACTCATGCACTAGCACACCCAGGTCTCTCTGCACAGCGGCATGCTTTAATATTTTATCGTTTAAATAATAATCCTGTTTGCTGTTATTCCTACCAAAATGGATAACCTCACATTTGTCAATATTGTATTCCATCTGCCAGACCCCATCCCATTCACTTAACCTATCCAAATCCCTCTGCAGACTTCCAGTATCCTCTGCACTTTTCGCTTTACCACTCATCTTAGTGTCATCTGCAAACTTGGACACATTGCCCTTGGTCCCCAACTCCAAATCATCTATGTAAATTGTGAACAATTGTGGGCCCAACACGGATCCCTGAGGGACACCACTAGCTAGTGATTGCCAACCAGAGAAACACCCATTTATCCCAACTCTTTGCTTTCTATTAATTAACCAATCCTCTATCCATGCTACTACTTTACCCTTAATGCCATGCATCTTTATCTTATGCAGCAACCTTTTGTGTGGCACCTTGTCAAAGGCTTTCTGGAAATCCAGATATACCACATCCATCGGCTCCCCGTTATCTACTGCACTGGTAATGTCCTCAAAAAATTCCACTAAATTAGTTAGGCATGACCTGCCCTTTACGAACCCATGTTGCGTCTGCCCAATGGGACAATTTCTATCCAGATGCCTCGCAATTTCTTCCTTGATGATAGATTCCAGCATCTTCCCTACTACCGAAGTTAAGCTCACTGGCCTATAATTTCCTGCTTTCTGCCTACCTCCTTTTTTAAACAGTGGCATCACGTTTGCTAATTTCCAATCCACCGGGACCACCCCAGAGTCTAGTGAATTTCAGTAAATTATCACTAGTGCATCTGCAATTTCCCTAGCCATCTCTTTTAGCACTCTGGGATGCATTCCATCAGGGCCAGGAGACTTGTCTACCTTTAGCCCCATTAGCTTGCCCATCACTACCTCCTTAGTGATAACAATCCTCTCAAGGTCCTCACCTGTCATAGCCTCATTTCTATCAGTCGCTGGCATGTTATTTGTGTCTTCCACTGTGAAGACCGACCCAAAAAACCTGTTCAGTTCCTCAGCCATTTCCTCATCTCCCATTATTAAATCCCCCTTCTCATCCTCTAAAGGACCAATATTTACCTTAGCCACTCTTTTTTGTCTTATATATTTGTAAAAACTTTTACTGTCTGTTTTAATATTCTGAGCAAGTTTACTCTCATACTCTATCTTACTCTTCTTTATAGCTTTTTTAGTAGCTTTCTGTTGCCCCCTAAAGATTTCCCCGTCCTCTAATCTCCCAGCAATCTTTGCCACTTTATATGCTTTTTCCTTCAATTTGATACTCTCCCTTATTTCCTTAGATATCCACGGTCGATTTTCCCTCTTTCTTCCGTCCTTCCTTTTTGTTGGTATAAACCTTTGCTGAGCACTGTGAAAAATCGCTTGGAAGGTTCTCCACTGTCCCTCAACTGTTCCACCATAAAGTCTTAGCTCCCAGTCTACCTTAGCTAGTTCTTCTCCCATCCCCTTGTAATCTCCTTTGTTTAAACACAAAACACTAGTATTTGATTTTACTTTCTCACCCTCCATCTGTTTTTTAAATTCCACCATATTGTGATCGCTCCTTCCGAGAGGATCCCTAACTATGAGATCATGAATCAATCCTGTCTCATTACACAGGACAAGATCTAGGACCGCTTGTTCCCTCGTAGGTTCCATTACATACTGTTCTAGGAAACTATCGCGGATACATTCTATAAACTCCTCCTCACGGTTGCCTTGACCGACCTGGTTAAACCAATCGACATGTAGATTAAAATCCCCCATGATAACTGCTGTACCATTTCTACATGCATCAGTTATTTCTTTGTTTATTGCCTGCCCCACCATATCGTTACTATTTGGTGGCCGATAGACTACTCCTATCAGTGACTTTTTTGCCTTACTAGTCCTGATTTCCACCCAAATGGATTCAACCTTATCCTCCATAGCACCGATGTCATCTTTGGGTTGTGGGGGTGAAACCCACGCAGACACGGGGAGAATGTGCAAATCCACACGGACAGTGACCCAGAGCCGGGATCAAACCTGGAACCTTGGCACCGTGAGGCAGCAGGGCTAACCCACTGCGCCACCGTGCTGCCACACATTGGGGCTGGTTTAGCACACTAGGGTAAATCACTGGCTTTGAAATCAGACCAAGGCAGGCCAGTAGAACGGTTCAATTCCCGTACCAGCCTCCCTGAACAGGCGCCGGAATGTGGTGACTAGGGACTTTTCACATTAACTTCATTGAAGCCTACTCGTGACAATACGCGATTTTCATTTCATTTCACATTGTTCCTTTTCAGATAATTACCCAAAACTAGGGGCAAGTGTGAGCTGGGAGGATGTGTTCTTTGTGTATGGTGGGAAGGAAGAGGCAAATGAAAGTACAGTCCAGTGGGACTCCTCTCAAACGCCGCTTTTTTTTGTTGGCGTGAAAAAATAGTTTGGGAAATAGTGTTTGCGGATCTGGGAGTCTTTCTGAGGGTCGGTGCAGTCTCGATGGGCTGAATGGCCTCCTGCACTGGAGGCATTCTCTGAGTCTGAGCTCAGGCAGTAATTCCAGGAGGCGCGCCTGGGGGGCAGCAGAGAGCAGAGGCCAAGCGCCCCCGATCACGTGGCCGACTACACGTTGGCTGCGGGGCCGGGCTTTGATTGACGTTGGCCTGGGCCACACAGCGGGTCGGACGGGCGGGCGCTCGGCCAATGGCGGCGCCCGGGAGGCGGGGCTGCGCGCGGGGCGCGCGGGGCGGGCGGGAAGCCGGGCCCGCCCTCAGGCCGGCCGGGCCCGCCCTGCGCTGTCAGCGGGCCCAGCCCAGAGCCGGGGGGCGCGGTGGAGGCTCCTCAGCTCCCTGCCCGGCTCTTGGAGAAGCGGCGATGGCCGGCGGCCTGAGGCGGGGGATGCAGCCGCTGGAGAGCCAGGCCTGGGGCCGCCTGAGCCGCATCGACCGCGAGAGTGAGAGCCACATCCTGCTGGTGAACAGCGAGTGGACTATCGGCAGGAAGAAGGGTGAGTGAGTGAGGCCTCGGAGAACGGGTATGCAGAGAGGCCGGCCCACAGCCGCTCCCGAGTGGGACGGGGCAGCAGGTCCACCACCTCCCCCTGAAACTGGCTTCATTATCCCCCGGGGGGGGGGGGGGGGGGGAGAGAGAGAGAATGGGGGGGAGGGGGGGGGGGAGAGAGAGAGAATGGGGGGGAGGGGGGGGGGGGAGAGAGAGAGAATGGGGGGGAGGGGGGGGGGAGAGAGAGAGAATGGGGGGGAGGGGGGGGAGAGAGAGAGAGAATGGGGGGGAGGGGGGGGGGAGAGAGAGAGAATGGGGGGGAGGGGGGGGGGGAGAGAGAGAGAATGGGGGGGAGGGGGGGGGGGGAGAGAGAGAATGGGGGGGAGGGGGGGGGAGAGAGAGGAGAATGGGGGGGAGGGGGGGGGAGAGAGAGAGAATGGGGGGGAGAGAGAGAGAATGGGGGGGAGGGGGGGGGGGAGAGAGAGAGAGAATGGGGGGGAGGGGGGGGGAGAGAGAGAGAATGGGGGGGAGGGGGGGGAGAGAGAGAGAATGGGGGGGGAGGGGGGGGGGAGAGAGAGAGAATGGGGGGGGGAGGGGGGGGGGGAGGAAGAGAGAGAGAATGGGGGGGGGAGGGGGGGGAGGGGGGGGGGAGAGAGAGAGCATGGGGGGGAGGGGGGGGAGAGAGAGAGAATGGGGGGAGGGGGGGGGAGAGAGAGAGAATGGGGGGAGGGGGGGGGAGAGAGAGAGAGAATGGGGGGGAGGGGGGGAGAGAGAGAGAATGGGGGGGGGAGAGAGAGAATGGGGGGGGGGGAGAGAGAGAGAATGGGGGGGGGGGAGAGACGGAGAGAGAGAGAATGGGGGGGAGGCGGGGGAGAGAGAGAGAATGGGGGGAGGGGGGAGAGAGAGAGAATGGGGGGGAGGGGGGGAGAGAATGGGGGCGAGAGAATGGAGGGGGGAGAGAGAGAGAATGGGGGGGAGGGGGGGAGCGAGAGAGAGAATGGGGGGGGGAGGGAGGGAGAGAGAGAGAATGGGGGGAGGGGGGAGAGAGAGAGAATGGGGGGGAGGGGGGGAGAGAGAGAGAATGGGGGGGAGGGGGGAGAGAGAGAGAATGGGGGGGGAGGGAGGGAGAGAGAATGGGGGGGAAGGGAGAGAGAATAGGGGGGGTGGGAGAGAGAGAAAGGGGGGGTGGGAGAGAGAGAAAGGGGGGGTGGGAGAGAGAGAAAGGGGGGGAGGGAGAGAGAAGGGGGGGGGGAGGGAGAGAGAAAGGGGGGGAGGGAGAGAGAGAATGAGGGGGGGAGGGAGAGAGAGAATGAGGGGGGGAGGGAGAGAGAAAGGGGGGGGAGGGAGAGAGAAAGGGGGGGGAGGGAGAGAGAAAGGGGGGGGAGGGAGAGAGAAAGGGGGGGGAGGGAGAGAGAAAGGGGGGGGAGGGAGAGAGAATGAGGGGGGGGAGGGAGAGAGAATGAGGGAGGGAGGGGGGGGGAGGGAGAGAGAATGAGGGGGGGGAGGGAGAGAGAATGAGGGGGGGGAGGGAGAATGAGGGGGGAGGGAGAGAGAATGAGGGGGGGGGAGGGAGAGAGAATGAGGGGGGGAGGGAGAGAGAATGAGGGGGGGGGGGGAGGGAGAGAGGAATGAGGGGGGGGGAGAGGGAGAGAGAATGGGGGGGGAGAGAGAGGAGAGAGAATGAGGGGGGGGGAGGGAGAGAGAATGAGGGGGGGGGAGGAGGGGAGAGAGAATGAGGGGCGGGAGAGCGAGAGAATGAGGGGGGGGGGAGGGAGAGAGAGAATGAGGGGGGGGGGAGGGAGAGAGAATGAGGGGGGGAGGGAGAGAGAATGAGGGGGGGGAGAGGGAGAGAGAATGAGGGGGGGAGGGAGAGAGAATGAGGGGGGGGGGAGGGGAGAGAGAATGGGGGGGGGAGGAGAGAGAATGAGGGGGGGGAGGGAGAGAGAATGAGGGGGCGGGGGGAGGAGAGAGAATGAGGGGGGGGGAGGGAGAGAGAATGAGGGGGGGGGAGGAGAGAGGAATGAGGGGGGGGGAGAGGGAGAGAGAATGGGGGGGGGGGAGAGGGAGAGAGAATGAGGGGGGGGGGAGGGAGAGAGAATGGGGGGGGAGGGAGAGAGAATGAGGGGGGGGAGGGAGAGAGAATGAGGGGGGGGAGGGAGAGAGAATGGGGGGGGAGGGAGAGAGAATGGGGGGGAGGGAGAGAGAATGGGGGGGGGGAGGGAGAGAGAATGAGGGGGGGAGAGGGAGAGAGAATGAGGGGGGGGAGGGAGAGAGAATGAGGGGGGGGGGAGGGAGAGAGAGAATGAGGGGGGGGGGAGGGAGAGAGAAAGGGGGGAGGGAGGGAGAGAGAAAGGGGGGAGGGAGGGAGAGAGAAAGGGGGGAGGGAGGGAGAGAGAAAGGGGGGAGGGAGGGAGAGAGAAAGGGGGGAGGGAGGGAGAGAGAAAGGGGGGAGGGAGGGAGAGAGAAAGGGGGGAGGGAGGCAGAGAGAAAGGGGGGAGGGAGGGAGAGAGAAAGGGGGGAGGGAGGGAGAGAGAAAGGGGGGAGGGAGGGAGAGAGAAAGGGGGGAGGGAGGGAGAGAGAAAGGGGGGAGGGAGGGAGGGAGAATGAGGGGGGAGGGAGGGAGAATGAGGGGGGAGGGAGGGAGAATGAGGGGGGAGGGAGGGAGAATGAGGGGGGAGGGAGGGAGAATGAGGGGGAGGGAGAGAGAATGAGGGGGGAGGGAGAGAGAATGCGGGGGGGAGGGAGAATGAGGGGGGGAGTGAGAATGAGGGGGGAGGGAGGGAGAGAGAAGGGAGGGAGGGAGAGAGAAAGGGGGGAGGGAGAGAGAAAGGGGGGAGGGAGGGAGAGAGAAAGGGGGGAGGGAGGGAGAGAGAATGAGGGGGGGAGGGAGAATGAGGGGCGAGGGAGGGAGAATGAGGGGGGAGGGAGAGAGAATGAGGGGGAGGGAGAGAGAATGAGGGGGGAGGGAGAGAGAATGCGGGGGGGAGGGAGAATGAGGGGGGAGGGAGAATGAGGGGGGGAGAGAGAATGAGGGGGGAGGGAGGGAGAGAGAAAGGAGGGAGGGAGGGAGAGAGAAAGGGGGGAGGGAGAGAGAAAGGGGGGAGGGAGGGAGAGAGAAAGGGGGGAGGGAGGGAGAGAGAGAGGGGGGAGGGAGGGAGAGCGAAAGGGGGGAGGGAGGGAGAGCGAAAGGGGGGAGGGAGGGAGAGAGAAAGGGGGGAGGGAGGGAGAGAGAAAGGGGGGAGGGAGGGAGAGCGAAAGGGGGGAGGGAGGGAGAGCGAAAGGGGGGAGGGAGGGAGAGCGAAAGGGGGGAGGGAGGGAGAGCGAAAGGGGGGAGGGAGGGAGAAGGGGGGAGGGAGAGAGAAGGGGGGGAGGGAGAGAGAAGGGGGGGAGGGAGAGAGAATGAGGGGGGAGAGAAAGGGGAGGGGGGAGGGAGAGAGAGGGGGGAGAGAGACGGGGGGAGGGAGAGAGAGAGGGGGGGAGGGAGAGAGAGAGAGGGGGGGGAGGGAGAGAGAGAGAGAGGGGGAGGGAGGGAGAGAGAGAGAGGGGGGAGGGAGGGAGAGAGAGGGGGGAGGGAGAGAGAGAGAGAGGGGGGAGGGAGGGAGAGGGGGGAGGGAGAGAGAGAGAGAGGGGGGGAGGGAGAGAGAGAGAGAGGGGGGGAGGGAGAGAGAGAGAGAGAGGGGGGGAGGGAGAGAGAGGGGGGGGGGAGGGGGAGAGAGGGGGGGGGGGGGGAGAGAATGAGGGGAGGAGGGGGAGCGAAGGGGGTAGAGAATGAGGGGGGAGGGGTGGAGAATGAGGGGGAGGGGGGGGGGAGAATGAGGGGGAAATGAAAATCGCTTATTGTCACGAGTAGGTTTCAATTAAGTTACTGTGAAAAGCCCCTAGTCGCCACATTCCGGCGCCTGTTCGGGGAGGTTGTTACGGGAATCGAACCGTGCTGCTGGCATGCCTTGGTCTGCTTTCAAAGCCAGCGATTTAGCCCAGTGTGCTAAACAGCCCCTGAGAATGAGGGAAGGGAGGGAGAATGAGGGATGGGTGGAGGGAGGGAGAATGAGGGGGGAGGAGGGAGAATGGGAGGTCGAGTGGGGAGGGAGGATGAGGGAGGGGGAGAATGGGAGGTCGTGAGTAAGGAAGGAGAATGAAGAGGAGAATGGGAGTGAGGGAGAAGGGTGGGAGTGAGGGAGAATGGGGGTAGTGAGTGAGAGGAGAGAGAATGAGAAGGATGGGAGTGAGGGAGAATGAGGGGGGACGAGGGAGAATGAGGGATAGTGAGTTGGGGGAAGGGAGGGGGAGAATAGTTCAGTTCAAGTTATTACTGGCTGCCTGCTCTTTGAACAAAATGCCCAGAATTGCTAAAATTTATATTTTAAATTACACCTTATTTTTCAATTTTAAAAGATTACTTTGAGGTCCAATCCTCGTTGACAGAAAGAAAGAGGAAATAGATTGCGGCCAGACCCTGGCTGAGGTTTCAGTTTTACTTTTTTTTTTCCAAAAAGACGAGCCTTGTTTGTGGGATCTTCTGGCTCTTGTTAATTTAGTCGAAGATTCTTGTGAGAGTTTAAATGGTGATTGGGTCAACTTCTGCCGGCCAGGACACAGCTGAGCCTGATCCTGTGTATTCATTTTAAAAATATATTTTAATGCAGATTTTAACATTGACAACACACCATTATAAGGTAAAACCAACACAAAACCCCAAACCCCCACTGCACTCGCTAACCCCCACTGCACTCGCTAACCCACCTTGCTCCAACCCCCCCATTGCAGTTGAGGGTAGCCAGCTCCTTGAAATGTAATCTCAATAAACCCCATCTCTTATTGAACCCCTCCCCACTTCACATTTTCTAAGTACAAGAACTTCATTAAATCCCCCAGCCACTTTGAGACACATGGCGGAGAAACTGACCTCCACCCCGAACAGACCTGCCTGCGCGCAATCAGCAAGGCCACGGCTAAAACATCTATCCTGGCTCCCGTTTGCAACTCCAGCGAGTCTGACACCCCAAATATGGCCCCCAGGGGACTGGGCTCTCAGTCCACGTGCAGGATCGGCGACATGGTGCTGAAGAGCAACCTCCAAAATTTCTCCAACTTTGGGCAGGACCAGAACATGTGAATGTGATTGGCTGGGCCCTTCCCACACCGCTCACAAATATCCTCCACCCCCTCAAATAACCGGCTCATCCTTGACTTCTTCAGGTGCGTTCTATGTACCTCCTTTAGCTGTATCAATCCCAGCCTCGCGCACGAGGTTGAGACATTCACCCTCCGCAGCACCTCACACCATATCCCCTCCGCCAGCGTCATCTCCAGCTCTTCACCCCCTCCACAGATGTTTGTCATCTTCCAAATTCCTCCCATAAATTGCTGAGATGACGCCTGCCTCCAATCCCATCACCGACACCACCCCCTCCAACAGCAGGGAGGGCGGCACTGGAAAAGTGGGAAAAATCCTTTTCGCAAAATCCCGTATGTGCATGTACCGGAAAATCTCCCTTTGTGGGACCCCAAAGTTCTCCCCCAGCTCTTCCAAATTCGCAAACGGTCCTTCTAAAAATAAGTCCTTCATTTCCATCACCCCTCATGTCTCCCATCCCATAAACCTCATATCCATATTCCCAGGCTCAAACCCATGGTTCCCTCGGATCGGCATCAACATCGACCCCGTCCCCAACCCAAAGTGCTGCTGATATTGCCTCTATATTTTCAGCGTGCCCATGCCACAGGGCTACCCAAGTACTTCCCTGAGGCCAGCGGGAGGGCACCGTTGCCAGCGCCTGCACCCTGACCCCTTATAAGAGCCTGCCTCCATCCTCTGAGGTCCGTGTCCCTCTATCCCTCGTAATCCTTACCAACGTACCTGCCCAGACAACCAACAAAACCTATCTATCCTCCCCTTATAAATAACAATTACAGCAAAAAGACTGGCAGGCACTGAAAAGAAACCACAGCAAAATGCTCATCTTAGTCGCCTGCAAATATTAGGGGCAGGTCATCCCACCTCAGTAAATCTGCCTTAACTCTGCCCACCAGACTCAACTTACGGAGCCGAGCCCAGTCCCGAGCCACCTGTACTCCCAGTTACCTAAAGTGGGTTGTTGCCAGCCTAATTGGCACCCACCTCCTGCACGACTCCTGCCCCTGTAGAAGACACCACAAAACACTCGCTTTTTCCCAATTTAACTTGTAGCCTAAGGAAGCCCCAAATCTCAAACAGCTTCTTTCCCGCTGTTACCAGACTCCTGAATGACCCTCTTGTGGACAGAACACATCTTCTCGACTGAGTAGTACTATATTCCGTATGCTTCACTCGATACCTGTGTCTATGTATTTACATTGTGTCTTTAGGTATGTCTGATTTTTTTTCATGCATGAACAATCTGCATAGACTACGCAGAACAATACTCTTCACTGTGCCTCGGTACATGTGACAATGAGTTAAATCATAGTCATCTCCTAAGCACTCTCAATATATCCCCCATTGAAGAGCCTGGGTTAGCGAGATACAGCAACAGATCATACGCACACAGGGGCATCCTATGCTGCACCCACCTCACCTCAGTACTATGGCCAAGGGCTCTATTGCCAGTGCAAACAGAAGCACACCTGCCGGAGAAAGCATCACATTCAACAGACGCTGCACATTTGATGACAACTGCCTGCGCTTTACGAACCCCGCATGATCCACCCCAATTACCTTCAGAAGGCACTCCTCCAACCTGAGTGGCAGCACCTTTGCCAAAATCTTGGCATCCACATTCAACAGAGATATTGGCCTGTAGGGCCCACACTCCACAAGATCCTTGTCCTTTTTAAGCAGTAATGAAATGGATGCCTGTCCCATTGTGCCTTATTAACCGTGTCCTCAAACATCTCCACCAACTATCCATCAACTTTTTATAAAACTCCACCATGAAGCCATCCGCCTGTTACATCTTCCCTATCAATGCTGCACTTCTTCCAGCCCTGCACTCTCCTCTCCTACTTGGGACCCTCCAACCGCCCCAAAAACTTCCCCATGTCTGACTCATCCCTGGAGGCTCTGATACAAATTCTTAAAGAACTCCCTAAATTTGTTCACCTGCTCCAGCACCACCAACAGCTCCCCTGTCCCATCCCAGACCCGAACAATCTCTTTCGCAGCCGCCTACCGCTGAACTGGCCCGCCAACAAGCGGTCGGTCTTCTCCCCGCACTCGTATACCCCCCAACCCCCCCCATCGACTGCCGAACTGTCTTTCCCGTGGACAGAAGGTCAAACCTTGCCTGTGATTCCTTCCCCCTCACCAGAAGATCTGGAATTGGATCCTCCGCATACCTTCCACCCCCCTCCAGAATCTCCTCTCCCAGCCACTCCTCTCTTGCCTCCCTGTCCACCTGAACCTTAAACAAGATGACCTTGCCCCCTCTACCGCTTTCAATGTTTCCCACACCACTGACGGTGAAACCTCCCCATTCCTATTCCCATACTCGATCACCTTTCCCATTTTGGTACAAAAGTTTGTGTTTGCCAACAACTCCACGTCCAACCTCCATGCAGACCTCTGTGTCGGCCCCTTCTCCAGGATCACACCCACCCCTTGTGGAGCATGGTCCATTTGGATTCAGCACTGTATTCAAGTCCCCATCCAGTATTGACTGGTGTGTGTCTAAATTCGGTATGGCAGCCACCATCTTCTTCATTAACCCTTTGTCATCGCAATTCACGGCGTACACGCTAACCAGTCCCACCAACCTCCCCTCCAAAGCATTATTGTTATTGTTACATACTTACCCCCCGGTCAGCCGCCACATTCTCCATCTGGTACCTCACCCTCTCGCCCACAAAAACCGCTACCCCTGGGCCCTACTATCAAAGCCTGAATGGAACATCTGACTCACCCAGCCCTTCAAAGCCTCATCTGCTCCTTTACTCTCAGGTGGGTCTCTTGCAGCAGCAACAAGTCGGTTTTCAAGACTTTCAAATGTTAAAAGACTCGCTCGCTTCACCGGCCCCCAACCCTCGCACGTTCCACATCACCACCCAGACCTCCCCCCCCGCCGCTTCGCCCCTCCTATCAGTCAAAACCGCTACTCCTAGCCCCGCCCAACTGGAAGGATCCAGCCTTATCTGCCTTCCCCCCCCGCCCACTTCCCATATACTCCCCATCCACTTCCACTCGACAGCACCTTTCCCATTATCGTTCCCATCCTCCCCACCATTCAAATTTAGAGTACCCAATATTTTTCCCCAATTAAGGGGCAATTTAGTGAGGCCAATCCACCTTTGGGTTGTAGGGGTGAAACCCATGCAGACTCGGGGAGAATGTGCAAACTCCACACGGACAGTGACCCAGGACCGGGATTCGAACTCTGGTCCTCCGCGCTGTAGGCTGCAGTGCTAACCACTGTTGCCTGCCTGCCCCCCCCCCCCCCAAAACCACCATTCACACCTCCCGAGCCCATCAAAACCTGTCCATACGATTTCCAACGACCGCGACCCCTCCCCCCAACCTTGCTCCTGTCACTAGCCAACTTGCGTTTGGTTGCAAGGTGGCCCCTGCCAGAGCCCCCTCCCCCACTTAGAAAAAAACAACATCAACAACCCCCACACACACATCTCCCAAACTCCCAACGCAGTAATCCCTCAAACCCAAAAGAAACAAACCCCAACCAATCACCATGAAGCCCCAAACCCAACCAATCACCATGAAGCCCCAAACTATCCTTTCCCAAACTCAACTTGAGGAAAAAAAAGAGAAGAAAAAAAGAAGAGATTAACACCAGCAAAATTCAAACTCATTTCAGTCCCAGTCCTTCAACATGCACGAGCATCTCCGCTTCCTCTGTAGTAGTCAAAGCAGTAGCCTTTGGAGTTGTGTGAGCCTCCGCTTTGCCGGATAGACCACCCCAAACCTCACATTGCTTTTGTACAACGCCGTCTGCCTTCTCACCAGTTCGGCCATGAGATCCTGATATATACGAATACCAAAGTCTCGCCCCTCGATTCAACTTTGCCCATCTTGGCACCTTTTCCTTCAACTGATAGCTGTGGAAGCAGACTATCACAGTTCTTGATGGCTCATTCGCCCTTGGTGTCGGCTGGATCGACATGTGACCCCTGTCCAACTCGTATAGGGAAGGTGGGCCTCCTCCCCCATCAACTTGGCAAACATCTCTGCAAAGCACTCCATTGGCCTCCGGCCCTCCAACCCCTCAGGCAGCCCCAACATCCTTCGGTTCTGCCTTTGTGACCTCTTCTCCAGGTCCCACACTTTGGCTGTCAGCCCTTTGTTACTCTCTACCGCCCTCCACAGCTCCTCGCCCATCGAGGTGAACTTGTAGCTGTGCTGCAACAATGCCTCCTCCACCCTTTCAACGCGTCTCCTTCCTCCCGCACCTCCATCAACGTCTTTGCCAAAGCCGCCTCCATCGGGGCAAGAGTCTCATCCACCCACTCCTTGAGCGAGGTCACCATCTCCTCGCGATGCTTCTCAAAGTGCTTGGGAAACAGCCACTCAAAATCCCCCGCCATCACTTCGGCTGGCTTATCCACTGTGATGGGTGCGGCCCCAATCGGCAAGCCTGCTCCCTGCCATCTTTCCTCCCGCTGAACCCCCCACCACCACACTCACTCAGGTGGAACATTGCTCCCTCCCTTTTTCCCCAGATTCTTTTTCTGGGATTTTGACATCCTTGGTTGCCTTCGACTTTCCAATGAATAATTCTCCCCAGAAACTGGGTGCGAAGGGCCAAAAAAACAAAAGCTCCAGCAGGAGCCACCCAACGTGAAATCTCCACCTGTATGTTGCCACCGGAAATCCCCCTAATTCTGTCTATAAAGAAATAATTTGCATTTCTTTTAGCGCCATCAAGACCTCAGGGTGTCCCAAAGTGCTTCACAGCCAATGAAGTACTTTTTCTGAAGTATAATGTCTCTTATAATGTAGGAAGTGCCACAGCCTACTTGTGCACAGCAAGATCCCAGAAACAGCAATGTGATAATGACTAGATTATCTGTTATTTAGAGGTGTTTGCCAGAGCAACTGCCTTGCTCTTAAAATATCTCCTAGCACTATTTGATGTTCACCTGGCAGAAAGGACCAATGGGATCTTTTGTTTGGCAGCTCGTCCATAAGACGACACATCTGACAGTCCAGAACTCCCTTAGTTCTGCATTTCCCAGTCTCTGGTACCAGACCTAAAGCTACAACCTTCTAACTAGGATAAGAATCCTTCCACTGTTGGTTGCTGGAAGAATTCCTTCCTGCTTTGTTTAATATTGTGTGCTAATTCCTGCTTCCACATTGTTCTTCTGATCTGAGAGTTCCTGTATTCTCAGTGACCTTGTTCCCCCACATTTCTTCATTAAGAAACATCATTTATGACGAGCAGGGAATGTGCCATCACTACCTGTATCAAGTCCTGAAAGACGTGCTGTTAGGTGAATTGGACATTCTGAATTCTTCTTCCATGTACCCGAACAGGCGCCGGAGTGTGGCGACTTAGGGATTTTCACAGTGGGAGGAATCCGGAGCACCAAGAGGAAACCCTCACAGACACCGGGAGAAGGTGCAGACGCCGGACAGACAGTGACCCAAGCTGAGAAGCGAACCTCTACTGTGCCGCACATTAACTTATCTGCCAGACGGCTGAGATTTTCCACCATTTTCTGTCATAAATGTAATGCTGATTGGAGAGTCTGCAACATGGATTTCAGGATAAGGGATCAGCCATTTTGGAATGAAATAAAAAATGTCTTCACTTAAACTTTTGTGAATCTTGGAACTTTCTACCTCGGAGGACTGTGGAGACTCAGTACTCGAGTGTATCAAGACGGGGCAACAGATCTTTGGGCAATAACGGAATTAGGAGATTTGGGGATAGTGTGGAAGGTGGAGTTGAGATAGAAGATCGTCCGTGATCTTGTTGAATAGCAGTTCAGGTTCAAATGGTCGCGGCAGCTCTTATCCCTTATGGTATATTAAAATCGAGACTGACATCCGGATTCCGTATTGAGGGAGTGCTGGACTTTCAGAGGTGCTGTCAAACCGAGGCCCGTCTGCTTTCACAGGTGGACACGAGCTATCCCATGACTTTATGGGTTCTCTCCCCAGTCTCCTGACCAATACTTACTTTACAATCAGTGTCACAAAAATACATGATCATGTCATTATCACACTGCTATTTCTGGGAGCTTGCTGTGTACAAGTTGACGACCAAGTTTCCTACATTACAACAGTGACTACACTTAAAGTTAGCTCCCTTCTCTCTGTCCGATGCAGTCAGACCTGCTGAGATTGTCCAGTATTTTCTATTTTTGTGGGGCTATATGGTGGCGCAGTGGTTAGCATTGCTGCCTCACGGCGCCGTGGACCCGGATTTGATCCCGGCCCTGGGTCACTGTCCGGATGGAGTTTGCACATTCTCCCCATGTCTGTGTGGATTTCACCCCCCATAATCCAAAGATGTGCAGGGGAGGTGGATTGACCATGCTAAATTGCCCTTTAATTGGATACTCTAAATTATTTTTTAAAATTCTGTTTTTGTTTCAGATTCCAGCACCCGCAGTAATTTGCTTTTATCTTAAAGTATTTAATTGATGGTAGCGTGCTATTATGTAACCCATAGTTGTGAAAGGCATAATTGAAATGCAGTTTCTTTATTTTTTTGTTCTTTTTCTGTTCTTGTATCCCAGGAACAAAGAAAGCTTATTCCTCGCCACCATCCCCACCCCCAGCCAATTTGCTTTAAAGCTGTTCATTTTTTTTAAGCTATGTTGCATAATAAGTTACACAGAACATGTTCTTGGGCTGTCATCACAAGTGCCACAGCCTCCAATCTCCGTTCATTAGCAGATTGATACATTGGCTGTCATTGGTGCCTCCCTGATGCACACTGTGTCCTGAAAGAATTGTGAAATTGGATTTATAACCACGTGGGCATTTGCAGTTTAGGTTAGATTGTTTGAATTATGTGATCAAGGTAATCTTCTGTTTACCTGTAACTTTATATCTTTTCATAGAATAAACTGCCCTTTTCAACCTGTTTTCAACCTACACGCAAGTATATCCTTCCTTAGATAAGGAGACAAAAACAGTACACAATATTCGAGGTGCTGTCTCACCAAGCTTCTGTACAATTGCAGCTAGACATCTTTGCTCCTCTACTCAAATCCCCTCATGATCTAGGCCAACATACCTACTCACCATTTGCCTTGATAGTTGCACCTAGGTTCTAGTGACTCATGAAAATGAAAATCGCTTATTGTCACGAGTAGGCTTCAATTAAGTTAGTGAAAAGCCCCTAGTCGCCACATTCCGGCGCCTGTCCGGGGAGGCTGGTACGGGAATCGAACCGTGCTGCTGGCCTGCTTGGTCTGCTTTAAAAGCCAGCGATTTATCTCAGTGAGCTAAACCAGCCACCCAGATCCCTTTGGACACCAACACTTCCTAACCTCTCAATATTTAAGAAATATTCTGTCTCTGCTTTTGTTCTACCAAAGTAGATAACTTCACGCTGATTCACAATATATTCTGTATGTTATGTTCCATTCCGTTCATTTCTTAGCCATTCACTTGTCCAAGTCCATTGAACGCCTTCTTGCACCATCCTCACAACTTGCATTCCCATTCGGGTGTTTGTGAATGAACCTCCAAGTAATTTTAAAAAATAATCTTTATTGTCACAAGTAGGCATACATTAACACTGCAGTGAAGTTACTGTGAAAATCCCCTAGTCGCCACATTCCGGCTTCTGTTCGGGTACACAGAGGGAGAATTCAGAATGTTCAATTCACCTAGCAGCACGTCTTTCAGGACTTGTGGGAGGAAACAGGAGCACCCGGAGGGAACCCACGCAGACACAGGGAGAACGTGCAGACTCCGCACAAGATAGTGACCCAAGCCAGGAGTCGATCCTGGTGCTGTGAAGCAACAGTGCTAACCACTGCCTTACATTCCAGACCTCCATCACTTTAGTTTTGCTATTTTTTGTTGTTGAGAGCTGAATCCAATACCTGATGCCTGAGTCATTCACAGGTCGGTTTTGTAAGATTCAATTTTTCCATCTAGCCTCCTTTCCCCTCCCCCTCCCCTCCTTCTACCCTCATCTCCCCTAACCAGTCTAAAAAGATTTCCATTCGCTCCTCCATGCATCCCCGTTTGTTTAAGTGTATCCCATCTTTCTTGGCACAAGATTGTGGAGCTTGTTCAAGGAACAGCTATTGCATGTTCTTGATAAGTACGTACCAGTCAGGCAGGGAGGAATGGGTCGAGCGAGGGAACCGTGGTTTACCAAAGAAGTGGAATCTCTTGTTAAGAGGAAGAAGGAGGCCTATGTGAAGATGAGGCGTGAAGTTTCAGTTGGGGCGCTTGATAGTTACAAGGAAGCGAGGAAGGATCTAAAGAGAGAGCTGAGACGAGCAAGGAGGGGACATGAGAAGTCTTTGGCAGGTAGGATCAAGGAAAACCCAAAAGCTTTCTAGAGGTATGTCAGGAATAAAAGAATGACTAGGGTAAGAGTAGGGCCAGTCAAGGACAGTGGTGGGAAGTTGTGTGTGGAGGCTGAGGAGATAAGCGAGATACTAAATGAATACTTTTCGTCAGTATTCACTCAAGAAAAAGATAATATTGTGGAGGAGAATGCTGAGACCCAGGCTATTAGAATAGATGGCATTGAGGTGCGTAGGGAAGAAGTGTTGGCAATTCTGAACAAGGTGAAAATAGATAAGTCCCCGGGGCCGGATGGGATTTATCCTAGGATTCTCTGGGAAGCCAGGGAAGAGATTGCTGAGCCTTTGGCTTTGATTTTTAGGTCATCATTGGCTACAGGAATAGTGCCAGAGGACTGGAGGATAGCAAATGTGGTCCCTTTGTTCAAGAAGGGGAGTAGAGATAACCCCGGTAACTATAGGCCGGTGAGCCTAACGTCTGTGGTGGGTAAAGTCTTGGAGAGGATTATAAAAGATACGATTTATAATCATCTAGATAGGAATAATATGATTAGGGACAGTCAGCATGGTTTTGTGAAGGGTAGGTCATGCCTCACAAACCTTATCGAGTTCTTTGAGAAGGTGACTGAACAGGTAGACGAGGGTAGAGCAGTTGATGTGGTGTATATGGATTTCAGTAAAGCGTTTGATAAGGTTCCCCACGGTCGGCTATTGCAGAAAATACGGAGGCTGGGGATTGAGGGTGATTTAGAGATGTGGATCAGAAATTGGCTAGTTGAAAGAAGACAGAGAGTGGTAGTTGATGGGAAATGTTCAGAATGGAGTTCAGTTACGAGTGGCGTACCACAAGGATCTGTTCTGGGGCCGTTGCTGTTTGTCATTTTTATAAATGACCTAGAGGAGGGCGCAGAAGGATGGGTGAGTAAATTTGCAGACGACACGAAAGTCGGTGGAGTTGTAGACAGTGCGGAAGGATGTTGCAGGTTACAGAGGGACATAGATAAGCTGCAGAGCTGGGCTGAGAGGTGGCAAATGGAGTTTAATGTGGAGAAGTGTGAGGTGATTCACTTTGGAAAGAATAACAGAAATGCGGAATATTTGGCTAATGGTAAAATTCTTGGTAGTGTGGATGAGCAGAGGGATCTCGGTGTCCATGTACATAGATCCCTGAAAGTTGCCACCCAGGTTGATAGGGTTGTGAAGAAGGCCTATGGTGTGTTGGCCTTTATTGGTAGAGGGATTGAGTTCCGGAGCCATGAGGTCATGTTGCAGTTGTACAAAACTCTAGTATGGCCGCATTTGGAGTATTGCGTACAGTTCTGGTCGCCTCATTATAGGAAGGACGTGGAAGCTTTGGAACGGGTGCAGAGGAGATTTACCAGGATGTTGCCTGGTATGGAGGGAAAATCTTATGAGGAAAGGCTGATGGACTTGAGGTTGTTTTCGTTAGAGAGAAGAAGGTTAAGAGGTGACTTAATAGAGGCATACAAAATGATCAGAGGGTTAGATAGGGTAGACAGCGAGAGCCTTCTCCCGCGGATGGAGGTGGCTAGCACGAGGGGACATAGCCTTAAATTGAGGGGTAATAGATATAGGACAGAGGTCAGAGGTGGGTTTTTTTACGCAAAGAGTGGTGAGGCCGTGGAATGCCCTACCTGCAACAGTAGTGAACACGCCAACATTGAGGGCATTTCAAAATTTATTGGATAAGCATATGGATGATAAGGGCATAGTGTAGGTTAGATGGCCTTTAGATTTTTTCCATGTCGGTGCAACATCGAGGGCCGAAGGGCCTGTACTGCGCTGTATCGTTCTATGTTCTAAGATTGTCTTGTGCCCTAACTATTCGAAATGTCATTGTTTTGCCAAAAGCAGCAAATAACTGGAACGTATTGGTGAGGCGATGGCATAGTGGTTTTGTCATTGGGCTGGTAATCCAGAGACCCAGGATAATGGTCTGGAGACCTGGGTTTGAATCCCACAGCAGAAATTAGACTCATTAAAGTGGGCAGTGCGGTAGCACAGTGGTTAGCACAGTTGCTTCAGAGCTCCAGAATTCCCGGCTTGGGCTCACTGCCTGTGTGGAGTCTGAACGTTCTCTTTGTGTCTGCGTGCGTTTCCTCCGGGTGCTCCGGTTTCCTCCCACAGTCCAAGATGTGCAGGTTAGGTGGATTGGCTATGATAAATTGCCCTTCGTGTCCAAAAAGGTTGCGTGGGGTTGCTGGGTTATAGGGATGGGATGGAGGCGTGGGCTTGAGTAGGGTGCTCTTTCCAAAGGGCCGATGCAGACTCGATGGGCCTCTTGGCCTCGTTCTGCACTGTAAATTCTATGATATTTACAATTATTAAGGGGAAAGTGGCAGTTTCTTCAGCTATCACAGTGCTGTCTGTACCGTCCAAATAAATTCAAGTGTTTTCTTTTGACATTCACAGTCCTGGTAGAGGTTTGTTTATTATACACTATAAATGTTAACCTTGCAGATAAACAGTATCTAGCTATGAAACGTTAGCTCCCTTCTCTCTTCACAGATGCTGTCAGACCTGCTGAGATTGTCCAGCATTTTCTGCTTTTGGAGCAGTTGCTGTTACTGACACTCCCCCACATCCATCCACACTGCACATGCACACAACGAACACCCAGAGCAAATCATTGTTGTGCTGTGTCACTGAGTTTGCATTGAGGCTGTATTCAGTTAATTTTAACGGCAATTTGAGCTTATCTGTGTCTTTTGCTGCTGATGGCACCAGTGTCAGATGTTACCAGTGTCAGAGGTTGCGTGGGGTTGCTGGGTTATAGGGATGGGGTGGTTTGTTCCTGAATCTGAGAATCTTCACATTTCTGTGACCATCCTTGGCTCTGACGTTAAGGAGGGGAGAGAACAAATATGTCCAAAAGGTAAAGTCTCCATAGTCCCAGGTGGCAATAAGCTGCTTGAGAAGGCATGAATAACCTCAGCCGGTTGGGGAATTGAACCCGCGCTGCAGGCCTTGCTCTGCATCATAAAGGCCGGGTTAGCTCAGTTGGCTAGACAGCTGGCTTGTGATGCAGATCAAGGCCAACAGCGCGGGTTCAATTCCTGCACCGGCTGAGGTCCTGCCTTCTCAGCCTTGACCCTCGCTTGAGGTGTGGTGATCCTCAGGTTAAATCGCCACCAGTCGGCTCTCCCCCTTCAAAGGGGAAAGCAGCCTATGGTAACCTGGGACTTGGGTGACTTCTACTTACCTTACACCAGAATGTGATAAATCTATGGTAAGTATCCGGGTAAGTTGCGCTATCCAACCCAAGTCTCCAACACAGACCAGTGAAGTGACATTCATGAAGGTTCTGAACAGCGGAAATCATACTATTGAAGGTTTAAACTTCATGGACAATAACAACACTTTTGTAGGCATCAGGACTTCCAATGGGTCCAAAAGCACAAGAGCAGCGTATACCTCAACATTTTGGGGGCAGCACAGTGGTTAGCACAGTTGCTTCACAGCTACAGGTTCGATTCCCCGCTGGGTCACTGTCTGTGCGGAGTCGGCACATTCTCTCCGTGTGTGCGTGGGGTTCCTCCGGGTGCTCCGGTTTCCTCCCACAGTCCAAAGATGTGCAGGTCAGGTGGATTGGCCATGATAAATTGTCCTCAGTGTCCAAAAAAAGGTTAGTACAGTAAGAAGTCTTACACCACCAGGTTAAAAACCAACATGTTTGTTTCAAACACTAGCTTTCGGAGCACTGCACCGTCCTCAGGTGAATGAAGAGGTGGGTTCCAGAAACATATGTATAGAAAAATTCAAAGATGCCAGACAATGCTTAGAATGCGAGCATTAGCAGGTAATTCAGTCTTTACAGATCCAGAGATGGGGTAACCCCAGGTTAAAGAGGTGTGAATTGTCTCAAGCCAGCCGTGTTGGTAGGATTTTGCAAGCCCAGGCCAGATGGTGGGGGTGAATGTAATGCAACATGAATCCCAGGTCCCGGTTGAGGCCGCACTCACGAGTGTGGAACTTGGCTATAAGTTTCTGCTCAGCGATTCTGCGTTGTCGTGCGTCCTGAAGGCCGCTTTGGAGAACCCTTACCCGGAGATCAGAGGCTGAATGCCCCTGACTGCTGAAGTGTTCCCCGACTGGAAGGGAACATTCCTGCCTGGTGATTATCGCACAATGTCCGTTCATTTGTTGTCGCAGTGTCTGCATGGTCTCGCCAATATACCATGCTTCGGGACATCCTTTCCTGCAGCGTATGAGGTAGACAACATTGGCCGAGTTGCACGAGTATGTACCGCGTACCTGGTGGGTGGTGTTCTCGCGTGTAATGGTGATATCCATGTCGATGATCTGGCACGTCTTGCAGAGATTGCCATGGCAGGGTTGTGTGGTGTCGCGATCGCTGTTCTGAAGGCTGGGTAGTTTGCTGCAAACAATGATTTGTTTGAGGTTGCGCGGTTGTTTGAAGGCAAGTAGTGGGGATGACCGTGGCAAGATGTTCATCTTCATCAATGACGTGTTGAAGGCTGCGAAGAAGATGTTGTAGTTTCTCTGCTCCGGGAAAGTACTGGACGACGAACGGTACTCTGTCGGTTGTGTCCTGTGTTTGTCTTCTGAGGAGGTCTGTGAGGTTTTTTGCTGTGGCGCGTTGGAACTGTCGATCGATGAGTCGAGCGCCATATCCCGTTCGTACGAGGGCATCTTTCAGCGTCTGTAGATGTCTGTTACGCTCCTCCTCGTCTGAGCAGATCCTGTGTATACGGAGGGCTGGTCCATAGGGGATGGCTTCTTAATGTGTTTAGGGTGGAAGCTGGAGAAGTGGAGCATCGTGAGGTTATCCGTGGGCTTGCGGTAAACCATAGTGCTGAGGTGACCGTCCATGATGGAGACGAGTGTGTCTAAGAACTGATTTTGGAGAATAGTCCATGGTGAGTCTGATAGTGGGATGGAATTTATTGATGTCATCATATAGTCGTTTCAGTGATTCTTCACCGTGGGTCCAAAGGAAAAAAATGTCATTGATGTATCAGTTCAGGTTCAAATGGTCTGCGGCAGCTCTTATCGCTTATGGTATATTAAAATCGAGACTGACATCCGGATTCCGTATTGAGGGAGTGCTGGACTTTCAGAGGTGCTGTCAAACCGAGGCCCGTCTGCTTTCACAGGTGGACACGAGCTATCCCATGACTTTATGGGTTCTCTCCCCAGTCTCCTGACCAATATTTACTTTACAATCAGTGTCACAAAAATACATGATCATGTCATTATCACACTGCTATTTCTGGGAGCTTGCTGTGTACAAGTTGACGACCAAGTTTCCTACATTACAACAGTGACTACACTTAGAAGTTAGCTCCCTTCTCTCTGTCCGATGCAGTCAGACCTGCTGAGATTGTCCAGTATTTTCTATTTTTGTGGGGCGATATGGTGGCGCAGTGGTTAGCATTGCTGCCTCGGCGCCGTGGACCCAGGTTTGATCCCGGCCCTGGGTCACTGTCCGGATGGAGTTTGCACATTCTCCCCATGTCTGTGTGGATTTCACCCCCCATAATCCAAAGATGTGCAGGGGAGGTGGATTGACCATGCTAAATTGCCCTTTAATTGGATACTCTAAATTATTTTTTAAAATTCTGTTTTTGTTTCAGATTCCAGCACCCGCAGTAATTTGCTTTTATCTTAAAGTATTTAATTGATGGTAGCGTGCTATTATGTAACCCATAGTTGTGAAAGGCATAATTGAAATGCAGTTTCTTTATTTTTTTTGTTCTTTTTCTGTTCTTGTATCCCAGGAACAAAGAAAGCTTATTCCTCGCCACCATCCCCACCCCCAGCCAATTTGCTTTAAAGCTGTTCATCTTTTTTTTAGCTATGTTGCATAACAAGTTACACAGAACATGTTCTTGGGCTGTCATCACAAGTGCCACAGCCTCCAATCTCCGTTCATTAGCAGATTGATACATTGGCTGTCATTGGTGCCTCCCTGATGCACACTGTGTCCTGAAAGAATTGTGAAATTGGATTTAAAACCACGTGGGCATTTGCAGTTTAGGTTAGATTGTTTGAATTATGTGATCAAGGTAATCTTCTGTTTACCTGTAACTTTACATCTTTTCATAGAATAAACTGCCCTTTTCAACCTGTTTTCAACCTACACTGCAAGTATATCCTTCCTTAGATAAGGAGACAAAAACAGTACACAATATTCGAGGTGCTGTCTCACCAAGCTTCTGTACAATTGCAGCTAGACATCTTTGCTCCTCTACTCAAATCCCCTCATGATCTAGGCCAACATACCTACTCACCATTTGCCTTGATAGTTGCACCTAGGTTCTAGTGACTCATGAAAATGAAAATCGCTTATTGTCACGAGTAGGCTTCAATGAAGTTACTGTGAAAAGCCCCTAGTCGCCACATTCCGGTGCCTGTCCGGGGAGGCTGGTACGGGAATCGAACCGTGCTGCTGGCCTGCTTGGTCTGCTTTAAAAGCCAGCGATTTAGCTCAGTGAGCTAAACCAGCCACCCAGATCCCTTTGGACACCAACACTTCCTAACCTCTCAATATTTAAGAAATATTCTGTCTCTGCTTTTGTTCTACCAAAGTAGATAACTTCACACTGATTCACAATATATTCTGTCTGTTATGTTCCATTCCGTTCACTTAGCCTTAGCCATTCACTTAGCCATTTACTTGTCCAAGTCCATTGAACGCCTTCTTGCACCATCTTGCACCAGTGTACACCAGTGATGTATTGGGGGCAGCACGGTAGCATGGTGGTTAGCATAAATGCTTCACAGCTCCAGGGTCCCAGGTTCGATTCCCGGCTGGGTCACTGTCTGTGCGGAGTCTGCACGTCCTCCCCGTGTGTGAGTAGGTTTCCTCCGGGTGCTCCGGTTTCCTCCCACAGTCCAAAGATGTGCGGGTTAGGTGGATTGGCCATGCTAAATTGCCCGTAGTGTCCTAAAAAGTAAGGTTGGGGGGGGTTGTTGGGTTACGGGTATAGGGTGGATACGTGGGTTTGAGTAGGGTGATCATTGCTCGGCACAACATCGAGGGCCGAAGGGCCTGTTCTGTGGTGTTCTATGTTCTAGGTATATAACGTCGATTAAAGGTCCTGTGTGGTGAGGAGGTCTTGTTCAAACTTGTGCATGAAGATGTTGGCGTATTGGGGTGCGAATATGGTCCCCATAGCTGTTCGTGCGTCTGGATGAAGAACTTGTTGTCGGAGGTGAAGACGTTGTGATCCAGAATGAAGCGGATGAGTTGCAGAATTGTCAGGAGATTGGCAATTGTCGGTGTTGAGTACTGAGGCTGTTGCATCAATGCCGTTGTCATGGCGGATGCTGGTGTAGAGTGCCGAGACCTCACAGCAAAAAACCGCACCGACCTCCTCAGAAGACAAACATGGGACACAACCGACAGACCGTTCGTCGTCCAGTACTTTCCCGGAGCCTGAGAAACTACGACATCATCTTCGCAGCCTTCAACACATCATCGATGAAGATGAACATCTTGCCACGGTCATCCCCACACCCCCACTACTTGCCTTCAAACAACTGTGCAACCTCAAACAAACCATTGTTTGCAGCAAACTACCCAGCCTTCAGAACAGCGATCGCGACATTACACAACCCTGCCATGGCAATCTCTGCAAGACATGCCAGATCATCGACATTGATACCACCGTGACACGTGAGAACAACACCCACCTGGTATGCGGTACATACTCGTGCGAGTCGGCCAACGTCGTCTACCTCATACGCTGCAGGAAAGGATGTCCCGAAGCATGGTATATTGGCGAGACCATGCAGACGCTGCGACAACAAATGATCGGACATTGTGCGATAATCACCAGGCAGGAATGTTCCCTTCCAGTCGGGGAACACTTCAGCAGTCAAGGGCATTCAGCCTCTGATCTCCTGGTAAGCGTTCTCCGAGGCGGCCTTCAGGACGCACGACAACGCAGAATCGCTGAGCAGAAACTTATAGCCAAGTTCCGCACACGAGTGCGGCCTCAACCGGGACCTGGGATTCCTGTCGCATTACATTCACCCCCCACCATCTGGCCTGGGCTTGCGAAATCCTACCAACTGTCCTGGCTTGAGACAATTCACACCTCTTTACCCCTATCTCTGGATTTGTAAAGACTTGATTACCTGCAAATGCTCACATTCTAAGCATTGTCTGGCATCTTTGAATTTGTCGATATATATGTTTCTGGAACATACCTCTTCATTTACCTGAGGAAGGAAATGAAAAAATGAAAATCGCTTATTGTCACAAGTAGGCTTCAAATGAAGTTACTGTGAAAAGCCCCTAGTCACCACATTCCCGGCGCCTGTTTGGGGAGGCTGGTACAGGAATTGAACCGTGCTGCTGGCCTGCCTGGGTCTGCTTTAAAAGCCAGCGATTTAGCCCAGTGTCCTCCGAAAGCTAGTGTTTGTAACAAACATGTTGGTCTTTAACCTGGTGTTGTAAGACTTCTTACTGTGCTCACCCCAGTCGAACGCTGGCATCTCCACGTCAAAAAAAAGGTTAGGCAGAGTTACGGGGATCGGGCTGAGGCGCGGGCTTAAGTGGGGTGCAGACTCGATGGGCTAAATGGCCTCCTGCACTGTAATGTCTTATGATTTGAAACCAGCTGTCTAGCCAAGTGAGCTAAACCGGCAAGAAATTTAAATATGCAAAACGTGGACTGAATTTGCAGCTCTTCATGTGACCATACTTGTTAGGAACTGTGTAAAAGCAGTGCTCATTGTATAAGTTATGCGGTGAGTAGGAATTCTACCAGAAGCAAATTAAAATGTGAGTGTAACTTTGACTTATTAGCCAAAAAAACGTAGAACCATAGTAAATTGGCTGGGTAGCAGAGTGTGCAACAGCCCAAAGGGGTTGAGATGCAATAAGGATGAGAAAGCAGTAATGAAGTGTTGGTGTTACTGGGGCAGCCATTCACGTATCACTCGAAAGGCTGGGGAATTGCTTTGTTTATCAGTTCAGTTGGAGCTTTAAAAAGAAGTAATTTGCCTGAGCCAGCTGCGTGGAATTTCCAGTCACTGGGATGGGTGGTTCCTGTCCTGTTTCATTGCTGCAGGCGCTCAGTATGTTTTTGTCATTTTATTCTTAATGTTTAGTTTAGAAACGTTGCCCATTTTCTTTCTAAAAATGGGTCAGCGGGAAAGACAGTTGACTAATTCTTGGGTGCTGCCATGTCCACAGCACAATTTGATCAGAGTTCTTATTGGTTAGAAGTTTCAACTGGTCTTCAAAGAAGACCTGCACTTGGCACTAAACACAATCTTCTGCTGGTAAAGACGTGCTGGACTTCAGTCGGAGGCTGGTGTTTAATGGACTGCTCTGCTTTAGTGCTGTAGTTTATCACCTCTTTCCCCACCCCGCCCCCTTTGTCTCTGCGACTGTTGTAAATGATGTCTTTGTAGTTACTCGGGTGTTGGCCTCAACTACTTTTTATGGAAACCAATCATTAAAGATAATGCAGTGTTCCTCCCCCTCTCTGGTGGAAAGTATGTGCTGCAGTATTTAATCAGCTGATTGCAATGCACACATCCCCAGAGTGAGTCACTGGAGTTTGTGATTCAGATTTTTCCTGGTTGCAAAACACTAAGATTATTCTGCTCCTTCTCTGTAATTTATAAGCAAATTCTTTTGCTTATAAAATTCTTATCCCCCCCCACCAGCATTGTTGATCTCTTCCCTTCCCTGAAGAGGTTTGATCCTTGATGGACCACAGATTTGTGGTATTTGTACAGCACCTTAACAAACCCACTGGCTAGTCCAAAGAATGGCTACTGTTAAAGAGATCGTTGTCTCAGATAACATCATCTAGGTTCGTGTGTGAGGCAAAATGATGAATGTTGGCAAACTATTGAACTAAATTTCTGTGCATGTGATTTTTCACCGTGATAGCAATCAGGACCAGGAACTTTAGCTTTTGCTTTGCACCTTTCCCAAGCTAAGGTGCTGAGACCCATTGCATTAGCGTTTGATTACCTGTTCTTGGCTTGGGGAGATTGCTCAATGTTCTATTTATTGCTTGGCTCCCTAATTTGGGTGAGGCAGTGTGGTATTGTCACTGGACCAGCTATCCAGGGACACAAAGTAGTCCTTTAGGAACCTGGGTTAGAATCCCACCACTACAGATGATGAAATTTGAATTTGAAAAACAAAATCTGGAATTGGAAAATAAGATTCTAATTCTACTGTGGGCAGCACGGTAGCACAGTGGTTAGCATTGTGGCTTCACAGTGCCAGGGTCCCAGGTTCGATTCCCTGCTGGGTCACTGTCTGCACGTTCTCCCCGTGTCGACATGGGTTTCCTCCAGGGGCTCTGCTTTCCTACCACACTCCAAAGACGTGCAGGTTAGGTGGATTGGCCATGCTAAATTGCCCTTAGTGTCCAAAAAGGTTAGGAGGGGTTATTGAGTTAAGGGGATAAGGTTGAAGTGAGGGCTTAGGTAGGTCGGTGCAGACCGGATAGCCCGAATGGCGGCCTCCTGCGCTATATGTTCTAAGATGCAGCATTTACGTTGGCAAGCCCCTGAGAATCCTATATGTCTCAATAAGGTCACCTCTCATTCTTCTAAACTCCAATGGGTATCAGCCGAACCTTCTTAACTTCTCCCCATAAAAAAAATCCCTCCAAACCCGGGATCAACTCTTAGCGATGATTGTCGTAAAGACTCATCTGGTTCACTAATGTCCTTAAGGAAAGAAATTCTGCCATCCTTACCTGGACTGGCCTACATGTGACTCCAGATCCACAGCGATGTGGCTGACTCTTAAAATGCCCTCCGAAATGCACTCAGTTCAAGCGTAATTAGTGAAGGGCAATAAATGCTGGCTTAGCCAGGGCTCCCCACATCCCATGAATGAATAGAACAGAAAAGATTGAATCTGGCATCAAGTCAATGGAATCTTCAAGCATCCAGAAGCAGGAATACTGTCAAACAGGATTGGTAGCCAATTACATAGAAGTATAAACCAGCAAGTTAAAAACACTGGCTTCCAGTTTTAATTTAATTTTCAGATGGCAAAAATAAATGGATTAAAATAGAAGCTAAAGGGCAGCACGGTGGCGCAGTGGGTTAGCACTGCTGCCTCACGGCGCCGAGGTCCCAGGTTCGATCCCGGCTCTGGGTCACTGTCCGTGTGGAGTTTGCACATTCTCCCCGTGTTTGCGTGGGTTTCACCCCCACAACCCAAAGATATGCAGGCTAGGTGGATTGGCCACGTTAAATTGCCCTTTAATTGGAAAAATTGAATTGGATAATCTAAATTTTAAAAAAAATAGAAGCTAAAATATCAAAAACTTTGAAAATAGATTTTAAAAGATAGAAATGTGTTGAATTTCTTTACCATTGCAGAGAAAGTTGATTTTTTACGTTTGATAAATATAAAATTAGTTCTTCAGAGAGAGTGAGGGTGTTTGGCACTAATTATACACTTAGTACACTGTTTAAAAAAAAAACAGTTCTATCTCATTCAAAGCTTTTTATACGGAGTCTAATAGCATGAAAATTGGCAGCAACTTCTAGATTTATTCTAGAATCCTGAGTTATTCTGGACTTGTGTGAATTCCCAAAGCTGCCATCAGTTTCAGTTGAATATTGAATGCTCATGGTTTTGTGTCATTGCCACTGCAAACTTTGGCCATGTGTGGAGCTAAAATCATTTGTAGTCCAGACCAGATTTGGATGGAGGGCAGCGCAAATTGATTTCCATCCCTCAATGACTTGGGGTTTGTTTTTTAAGTGACAGTGCAGGAACCTGCATGTCTCTCAATATTTGAATTTAGTTTATTTATTGTCACGTGCAGCCTTCACCGAGGTACAGTGAAAAGTATTGCTCTGTGTACAGCCCAGACAGATTGTTCCATGCATGAAAGACATAGGACATACGATAAATATGCAATGTAAATACAGAGACATTGGTTGAAGCATACTGAGTGTAGTACTACTCAGTAGAGAAGATGCGTGGAGAAATCAGTTCAGTCCAAGAGGGTCATTCAGGAGTCTGGTAACAGCGGGGAAGAACATAGAACATACAGTGCAGAAGGAGGCCATTCAGCTCATCAAGTCTGCATCGACCCACTTAAACTCTCACTTACACCCTACCCCCGTAACCCAATAACCCCTCCTACCCCTCCTAACATTTAACGGGCAATTTAGCATGGCCAGTCCACCTAACCTGCACATCTTTGGACTGTGGGAGGAAATCGGAGCACCCGAAGGAAACCCACGCAGACACGGGGAGAACGTGCAGACTCCGTACAGACAGTGACCCAGCAGGGAATCGAACCTGGGACCCTAGCGCTGTGAAGCCACAGTGCTAGTCACTTGTGCTACCGTGCTGCCCGTAAGCTGTTTTTGAATCTGTTAGTGCGTGTTCTCCTGCCCGATGGAAAAGAGAATAACCCGGGTGGGAGCCATTTTTGATTATGCTGCCCGCTTTCCCAAGGCAGCGGGTGGTGTAGACAGAGTCACTGGATGGGAGGCGGGGTTTGCATGATAGACTGGGCTGTGTTCACGACTCTAGTTTCTTACGGTCTTGGGCCAAGCAGTTGCCTTGCCAGGCTGTGATGCAGCCAGATAGGATACTTTCTATGGTGCATCTGTAAAAAATTGGTAAGAGTCAATGTGGACATGCTGAATTTCCTTAGATATAGAACAGATTTGCCAGAATTCAGTTCCACTGTGATGGTGGCATTTTGGTTCATGACTAAGGGGGAAGAATGGGTGTGATGCCAGTCAGTTAACATAGCTACTGTATCATTGTGCATATAATGCTTAGACATGGACTATTTAATACCATCTATATTAAAAATCAACTGCCTGTCTCCTGCAGGTTGTGATTTGTCGTTTCCTGGCAATAAGCTCGTTTCCGGGGACCACTGTAAAATAATTCGAGAGAAAACAGGACAAGTGTGGCTGGAGGATACGAGGTAAGTCATGCATATATATTCTGGGTTGAGTGTTTTCTTCACAGATGCTGCCCGACCGACTTGGGTTTTTCCAGCATTTTCTGTTTTTAATTTCAGATTTACAGCACCTGCAATATTTTGCTTTTATTCTGAAACTGAAGATTGGCTAGACTATGGTGCTGCTGTTCTCTCTAGTTGTGCACATGTGAGAATGCTGGCTGTTTCTGGAATGGAGGGGCAGTGGATTCCAGCAAGCTGTCCTCTAACCTTTGGGACGTGCATTCAGATCCTGCCTATGGCGTTAAACAAAATAAATGAGAGCAGGAGTAGGCCATTTAGCCCTTGGAGCCAGCTTTGTCATTCAATCTGGCTGATTAATAATAATACTCTTTAATATTGTCACATGTAGGCTTACATTAACACTGCAATGACGTTGCTGTGAAAATCCCCTAGTCGCCACACTCCTGCGCCTGTTCGGGTACACAGAGAGGGAGAATTCAGAATGTCCAATTCACCTAACAAGCACGTCTTTCAGGACATGTGGGAGGAAACTGGGGCACCCGGAGGAAACCCGCGTGGGGAGAACATGCAGACTCCGCACAGACTAGCCGGGAAATGAACCTGGGACTCTGGCGCTGTGAAGTAACAGTGCTAACCCCTGTGTTACTGTGCCGCCCCTTCAAACACCATTTTCCTGCACTATCCCCGAATATCCCCCACCCAAGTCAATTTAATCTTTCCCCTTTTGGGCAATCCCTCCATCCCAGAAATTAGTTTGGTGAACTTTGTTGCACTAACTCCATGGAGAGATAAGGCAAGTATATCTTCCTTTAGGTAAGGAGATGAAAACTTGAGATGAAATTTTCACCTTCCCTTTTGCCCCTCAGGGTTCCTGCCTGAAGTGAATTGGGTACTCCCAATCCTATTCTTATTGCCAATAAACCAAACTGGCAGCCATTTGACATGAAAGTGGCAATTTCACTCCCAAGACAGAAAGGGTGGCTTGAGTGGAAGATGGAAAGAATATATTTTAATGGATTTGTAGGTTCTGCACTGCGCTTGGGGTTAAGGTTCTTTCCGGGTGTCAAGGGAGCTTTACTATACTTCTGGTGATACTTAATTTTTATAAGGTAGCCTTGTGGTATTAATATTGGGTAAACAGTCCAGAAGCTGAGAACTCGAACCCTTACAAATCGGAAAAAGTACACAAATTTTAGATGCAAAATATTCGGGCAACAAATTTGAAGCACGATTTTTGAGTGAGATGATGTGATTTATAGGTTAGATTATTTTTTTGGGGCATGGCAGTAGTGGTGTTAAATGTGGTATTGGAGTTCGAGTGACTCTAAAGGTCACTTATAATTTAAAATACTAATGTGAAAATGTTAAAGCTGAAACCCCTGATTTAGCTGTAACCCAATTAACTCAAAGTCTAGCCAATGATGGAAAGACTGGGAAGGGGTGGGGAGGTAAACAATTTGTGTGGTTTGTTGACTGAGACATGACCACAGGTCAATGCTGAATCTGAAATGTTGGCCTGTGACCCCTTAACCCAGCTTGACTAACTTTGCTGTTTAAAGTAGATTTTATCCTGCAGATTTTTCTTTGTTGCAATTGTTCTGTGTTGCCAGCAGATGGCGGCAGAATGCATTAAAAGTCCAGTTGAATTTATGGTGCAGCTCATGACAAAAGTAGATATTTGCCGGGCTGAAACCTCTAGCTGTTATGTGCATGTGCTGTTTTCTGACAATTAGAGATACAGATGTTTGGAGAGCGGTGAAGTCCAATTCTGAACTTTTAAAACCAAGCTGACATTAATTTCAAAGCGCTTGGGGACCCTCGCTGAGTACCTTCTGAGTAACACTGACACCAGCTGGAGTTGCACTTTGTATGGTATCAAATCTGTCATGTGAGAGTACCTTTAAGAAATGGGTGTTTATAAATGGGTGTGTATACAAATATCTGCAGTGAGAGTACCTTTAAGAAGTGGGTGTTTATTACTGCAGTGATGTTAGAGAGTGGGTGGAGCTGGGCTGTCTGTCAGCTTTTTGCTTTTGTTTTTGAGCAGGCTGCAGGTTGTGTTTTAGTTTCGTTTTCAGAGCTGGAGCTGAAGCCAGACAGAGCAGGTGCACTGTTCTCTCTGCCATGAAAAGACTGTGTCGATCATTTGGTGAATTCAGAATTATAAATGCTCTCAGTAATGAATGTAAACTTAATGTGCTTCTGGCAAAAGGTGTTCTAAGTCTTATGGATGTTAAAAAGAAAGCTTAAAGGATTACTTAGTGTTGTATTCTTTGGGGGTTGTATTTGAATTAATGGTTGCTAAGATGTTCACTGTTTTAAAAAGGTTAACTTGAGTTCATAGAATAAACATTGTTTTGCTTTACAAAATACTTTTCCATTTCTGCTGTACCACACCTGTAGAGTGGGCCGTGTGCTCCCCATACCACAATCTATTAAAAGTTGTGGGTCAGGTGAACTCCATGATACACTCTGGAGTTCTCTAAACCCTGGCCCATAACAAATCCAACAATTACAAAGTTCCCTTCTTCTGTTTGGTTTGCTTTGCATTGCAAATTGCTAAACTTGCAGAACCCTGGGCGGGTTAAATCCTGGGAGACTGGAATCGATATGATGTGGCTTTTTCCAGGGTTGGATCTGCAATTAAACAATTCAAAGTTGTTCTTGCTCTCCAGTCACCAGTTGCAACTTTTCCCTGAGGCATTAATACCTTTGTGTGGCCAGGAGGTTGTTTACAGACCATTGTTAGTGAAACAACATCAGTGTGTGCAGGCTGTGTGTGAGCAACGCTGCGTGGCCTAATAGGTGCCCTGCTGACTGGCATGTCGGATGCTGTCGGAGGCACAAGCCGACTCTGGTGGCACCTTGTTTTACTTTGCATTTGACTTTGGCCACCAGAATTTGTGGTTTGTGGGTATGCTATCACCATAATGTCAACTCGCTCATTATATTGCTTAAACAAGTGTAGTGTTTTAAACCTGGGCGTGGTATGATTCCCAATTAATGTTGAAAGGCATGCGTTTTGACGATTTGACATTACAAGTGTTGGTTTTATGTGTCTCCTCCACCATGAAACTTGAAAGCAGCCTGACGTGTTCTGTCACTTTCTGCTTTCAGTACCAACGGAACAGTGATCAACAAATCCAAAGTAGTGAAGAAACAGACTTACCCGTTGCAGAATGGAGATGCCATTTATGTTGTCTACAGGAAGAATGAGCCAGATCAGAGTAAGGATAGCATGATTAAATGTACTAATTGTGATTTGAAATGTCCCATTTCTGATATTTGTCTGGACATGATCGCGTTTTGAGCTGCTATGCAGTCTCCGTGAGAAATCAGCTGTATTTGGCAGTTAGTTCTTGGCTTGTTCTCGTACACAGCTAAGTAAGATTTGTTATTAAATTATCAGGCTGCTCCCCTGAGGGGATCAGTACAAGGGTTCTTTAGGCGGTGGCAGCCTATCCTGGACTTCCTGGCGGAACGGTAGGGAAATAGGCCGGCGGCAGCAGCAGCAGCCCGGGGGGGGGCGGTTTGGATCGGTGGGAGGGAGAACTGTGTTCATGGGTTTGTGGGATGTGGCGGGTGCTATCTCTTTCCCTATTGTTGTTTGGGTGTTCTTTTGTTTTTCTTCTTTTGTTTGTAGTTGCTCTTGAAGTTGGGTGGGTATTGTTCTTGGGGTGTTACCACGGTTGTTTTGTTAATAGAGTTGAGATGTTTATATTTTGTAAAAATTTCAATAAAAATTATTTTAAAAAAATAAAAATTATCAGGCTGCTTATCCAACAACCAGAACGGAATGAACAAAAATGTCCTTAATTAAAGATTATTTTTGTTCCCCACGCCAAACTCCATTTCCCAGCTACTGACTCCAATCCTCTCCCCGAGTCTAAATCAGGCAGTTCGCAGCATATAACATTGCTGTTATATTTGAACTTGAGGTAAGCTTCCAACTACCTATCTGTGCTATCACTGATACCACCTGTTTTCACCTCTAAAATTGCCCAACTCTGCCCCTGCAACAACTCATCTGTTGCCGAAGCCCTCATTCGTGCCTTTATGACCTGGTTGGTCTACTACATCTGCCTGTGTCTTAATTTGAGCCAAGTCCTCTTTCACGCACCATCTCTCTGTTCACTTACCTACATTGCTTCCTGGTCAAGCACAGAGTTGATTTAAAAATTCTCATCCTTGTTTACAAATGGCATTTCCCTCCCAATGTCTGTAGTCTCCTCCAGCCCCAAACCATCAAACCACCCCAGATATCTGCGTCCTTACAGTGCGGAAGGAGGCCATTAGCCCATCGAGTCTGCACTGACCATTCAAAAGACCGCCCTATCCCTGTAATCTCACCTAACCTTTTGGACTAAGGGGCAATTTAGCACAGCCAATTCACCTAACCTGCCATCTTTGGACTGGGAGGAAACTGGAACACCTGGAGGAAACCCACACAGATATGGGGAGTATGTGCAAACTCCACACAGACAGTTACCCAAGGCCAGAATTGAACCCGAGTCCCTGGCGCTGTGAGGCAGCAGTGCTAACCTTTGCTGCCATGCCGTCCTACGTAGCTGTTTACTGGAACTGTTTACAGTTTACAGCCTTGTGCATCCCCAATTTTAATCACTCCCAACATTGGCAGATGTGCCTTCAGTTGCCTAGGTCTTTAGCTCTAGAGTTTCCTCCTTAAACCTCTCTGCCTCGTTTTAAGACATTTCTTTGACCAAGCTTTTTTAAAAAGACTATTCTAATGCTTCTTTACGTGGCCTTCGAAGGGCGGCGCTGTGGTACAGTGGTTGGCACTGCTGCCTATGGCGCTGAGATCCTAAGTTCAATCCTGGCCCCGGGTCACTGTCCATGTGGAGTTTGCACATTTTCCCCGTGTCTGCGTGGGTTTTGCCCCCACAACCCAAAGATGTGTAGGCTAAGTGGATTGGCAACGCTAAATTGCCCCTTAATTGGAAAAAAATAATTGGGCACTCTAAATTTTTGTTTTTAAATGTGACCTTGGTATCAGATTTTATTTCATAAAGCTCCTGTGAAGCACCTGGGGATGTTTCATTGTGTTAAAAGTGCAATATAAATACAATTTGTTGCGCCAAGCACCTTATTCTCCATTGATCCTGATCAGCCTCTGTCTCTTTGTGCATGTGCCTGAAAATGCACCAGGGTTTGTTGTCCAGTAAGGAGCTAATGCCTTCAGAAGGAGCAGAAACTGGAAAGAACTTCTGAAGTGTGATTAGATATTGGATTGTACTGTGTGGATAATCTCACAGCCTGGATAACCTTCTTGGAATTGCAGATAGTAAATCTTACTACTAAAATCAGAATGATTTTATTCTACACTAAGGTAAGTCTGTGGCCATTGAGAAAAGGGGTTATTTTATCAGCATAATTGACTTGCATTGGTAAATTCCCCAATAACTTTTATTCCCTCCTAAAGCAGAGTTATACAGATGAGCTCCTTGTGTAATTGTAGACTCAAGTGTAAGCAGGGCATTTAATTTTGAGGAAAGATTATAGCTGAGCTTGGCTTTATTGGCATCTGCAGTACATATACTGTGCACACGTAGCAATTAGGAATGAGATATTTTACTGAATAATTTCCCCCCCATATCTACCTTAATAATTCAACACTCCCTACATCAGCCAGGAGACAGTTCCTGAAGCATATTGCACCCTCATTAGTTGGATCTTTTACAGCTAACATTTTTGTACCATTTCCTCTGGTTAGTGGCATGTAATTTTCAGCAAAAAGTAGATTTTTTCCCCCCATCATATTCTTTCTTATTTTATCTTTTAGACGTTGCCTATTTGTACAAAGCACTGAATTCTGAAGAGGAAAACCTGGAAGATCCATTGGGTAATTAAGAATTGTTTCCGATTAGATTTTCATGGTAGTTCACGTGAACAGTTTCTGCTCCTACCCAAAAGGTGAAGGAAAATGTAAACCGATGCAATGTAAAAAAAAAAAAAATGGTGCCCCAGTTCCAGAGGACCCTAGGCTGCTCTCCCCTTCGACAGCTGACTGGTGCTGATTTAACCTGAGGGTCACCACACCTCAGGCGAAGGGCAAGGTTGAGAAGGCGGGGCCTCGATGAATAACCTCAGCCGGTACAGGAATTGAATCCCCGCTGTTGGTGTCGCTCTGCATCACAAAGCAGCCGTCCAGCCAACTGAGCTAATTGACCCCAAACAGATGCAAACTTCTAATGAAAACTGTAATGTTTAATTCCATGATATATAGGGATGGGATGAGGCAGGGTGGGCCGAGGCTAATTGTAGAGAATAAACACCAGTATGGAACATTTGGGTCAAATGGTCTGTTACTGTGCTATAAATTCAGTGAGACGTGAACCCACTTGAGTGCTGCAGTATTGCTTAAAATGAACACAACTTGAGAAACCTGAGCTGTTTTTATTAGAACACAGAGTTAAGAGATCTAATAATGATTGAGCTTGATGAAAGTAAATTGTGGAAAACTATTTATGTTGGCTAATGAACAATTAAAGGGCGTGAATTTGAAGATATTCACCAAAGGAACAGGAAAGATTTGTGATTACTTTTTCCACAGAGTTTGTCGGACATTGAATGCAGAGTCAAGATCAGAATCCATAATAGCTTGTAGAGGACAAGTGGATAAATATTTGAGAAATTAAGAAATGAAGAGTAGGGGGAAAAGGCTAAGAATTGGACTGGTGGGCAGCACAGATGTGATGGGTTGAATGGCCCCTTCCGTGCTGTAGCAGTCTAGGTTTTTCTTCCTATTTTATTCACATCGCAGGTTAGAAAATTGCACACAATTAGTACTCCATAAACTAGAAGGCTTTGTAATAAGTGATAAATTGACTTATAATGTCAGTATGAAAATGGCTTCTCATTTACCGACCAATTGTTTTCACGCACAGGAACCTCTTGCAGTACGATTGAGCAGATTGTTAAAGAAACCTCGAGTTTGGAAAGCAGCTCCGACCAAACAGCAGTCACCTCCCCATTTTGTTCAAAACAAGTTGAACATCCTTCCCGAGAGGAACCACAGCCATGCACGTCGTACTACGATCCGTTCTGTACCTCTGGAGCAATCTCCGACATTGTCCATCCTACTGCTTCCACCATGGAGTCATGCACTTCCTCAACAGGACTCGTGCCCACCACTGCTGGACCTTCAGTGCTTGCACGTGGACCTAGTTGCTTGGCAACATTTTGGACTTCGTGTCCAAAGCCAGCTAGTCCTGCTTTATCACCTTCAAGGACACCGGTGAATATAGAAAGCACACCAGGACCTGAAACCCCAAAGTCATCTGTTTCAGATGTCTTGGCCAAAGAGGACCTAGAACCAACCAAAAAGAAACTGAAAATGGGCAAGTATTGACCTTACATGTTCATTTAATAAGTATTTGGATTCTATTTGCAGAGTTGACTAATTAAACACACTCCTCTCCATAAACCCCTGTAGAATTTCAACCCCAAATTCTGTCTTTAAGACAGCTTGGCCCCCATTCCATGAATATCTCCAAATCTTCATTGTCTGCATCTGGTCTGAGCTAGGGAGGGGGAATATCAGACGGAGTTTCAGTGATTGCTCTCCAGTTAACCCCTGCATATTTGTGGAGATCAAGTGAGTATTGTGATGCCTACCCCCAGAGCAGAACAGCCAACCAGCTCTAACTGTGTAGAATTTAATGCAGAATCGACGGTTGGGAAGTACAGGAGGGATGCTGGAAATATATCCTACCTCTGCACAATTGCTCCAACAGAGGATAAAAAGAATTAAGAATAGCAAGGCGAGTAAATAATTGTCCCCACGAGAAAGTGAAGAGCAATCATTTTTTTAAAAACTTGGAACAAAAATATAATGGGCACGTCCGTATCTGAAGAGAGATAATACAGTTTAATGTTTTGCTTCAAATCATTTTTCTAATTGGTTAAAACCCAGACCTCCAGCACTAACACAATCAGACAGCACAAGGAGGCCATTTGCCCATTGTGCCTGCGCTAGACTTTTCACGATTCAGATATTGCTTATTTGCACTATTGTTTTTAAATTCAACGGTTAGATTCTGTTTTTCTTTTTGCCCAACTCAACAAAGAAGTTGAGTTTTAATATTTGCATCTGCTAAATAGATTTTTAATACAAAATATTTTAATAGAGAATGATGGAATTCCTGATCCAGTGCTACTCAGTGAAGGTCAAAGTTCAACTGCCAGATCTGAGGATCAAGGGACCTCGGAAGGAAAGCAGCCAGACAAAATGGAGGAAACTCTCACCTGTATCATCTGTCAAGACTTGCTGCATGATTGTGTCAGGTACATTGAGATGTCAACGCTTTATAAATAGCCCTTTATGTAATACCATAAGACATAGGAGCAGAATTAGGCCACTCAGCCCATCGAGTCTGCTCCGCCATTCAATCATGGCTGATATTTTTCTCAGCCCCATTCTCCTGCCTTATCCCCATAACCCCTGCCTTCTCCCCATAACCCCTGATCCCCTTGTTGATCAAGAATCTATCTATCTCGTGTCTGAAAGACACTTGGCCTCCACAGCCTTCTGCGGCAAAGAGTTCCACGGATACACCACCCTCTGGCTGAAGAAATTCCTCCTCATCTCTGTTTTAAAGGATTGTCCCTTTAGTCTGAGATTATGTCCGCTGGTTCTAGTTTTTCCTACAAGTGGAAACATCCTCTCCACGTCCACTCTATCCAGGCCTTGCAATATCCTGTAAGTTTCAATAAGATCCCCCCCTCATTCTTCCAAACTCCCAACGGGTACAGACCCAGAATCCTCAACCGTTCCTCATACGACAAGCTCTTCATTCCAGGGATCATTCTTGTGAACCTCCTCTGAACCCTTTCCAAGGCCAGTACATCCTTCCCTAGATATGGGGCCCAAAACTGCTCACAATACTCCAAATGGGGTCTGACCAGAGCCGTACACAGCCTCAGAGGCACATCCCTGGCCTTGTATATTCTAGCCCTCTCCACATGAATGCTAACATTGCATTTGCCTTCCTAAGGCACAAGCGACAGTTCCGAACACTTGACATGCTTTAAAATAATTGTTTATTTAAATATTATTTACCAATGCTGCAAGACTACAACATAATATTTATTTATTTCTTTTTTAAAATTTAGATTACCCAATTATTTTTTCCAATTAAGGGGCAATTTAGTGTGGCCAATCCACCTATTCTGCACATTTTTGGGTTGTGGGGCCGAAACCCACGCAGACACGGGGAGAATGTGCAAACTCCACACGGACAGTGACCCAGAGCCGGGATCGAACCTGGGACCTCAGCGCCGTGAGGCAGCTGTGCTAACCACTAGGCCACCGTGCTGCCCCGCAACATAATATTTTTAATACTCTTATCTTCAATGACAAACTTGTACACTATAGTCTTGTATAGTCTCCAAGTGATGTGGAGTTTGAGGTTGGGGATGCAAAAAGAAATGACAGGACAGGTTCGGCTGCTGTATTACCTGCCTCGTCCCAATGACAAACAAACTGAAAGCAACATTTCTCCCAAGAGTAGTGTATTTAGCATACAATCAGTGGTGGCTAATGGCTAAGAAATCTTGTAGTACATGCATGCTTGGTCATATTTGCTAATTTATTGGTTCAGAAGTGGAAACACTGAAAAATGAGTGATTAAGCGTTCAAACTTTGCGGAGCAAGATGGAAAAACTGAATGGCAGTAATAAACCCCATGGATCTAATTTTCATCTTTCTGCCTCCCCTCTCCCTCAACTTTTGTCAGCCTTCAACCGTGTATGCACTCTTTCTGTGCGGCATGTTACTCGGGCTGGATGGAGCGCTCCTCACTCTGCCCAACCTGCCGTTGTCCCGTTGAACGCATCAGCAAGAACCACATGGTGAATAATCTGGTGGAGGCTTATCTACTGCAACACCCAGGCAAGTCATTATTATTAAAAAAAAAAATTTTTTATTAAGGCATGTATAATTGTAACAATTTTCAAGAGGAAAAACAACAAAGTAAAAAACACCCACCCAACCAACAACCAAACCCCAGCCAACATGGCTTATATACACAATTCCCCAATCCCCCTTTCCCTTTCCTACTAACTATTTCCCACCTTATCCAACCCCTGTGCCTCCCTCTTTCCTTTTACCCCCCCCCCCCCCCCCCCCCCCCCCCGGCGAACCCCAGCATCAATCCCCTCAGACCCAGGCAAATAATTACTGCATTAAATTAATCTGAACTCGTTTACGTGGCTGAAAACGGGCTGTGTATTGCGTATTCCTTGCAGGGCATTTGGACTGCAGCTGTGGTGCATCCCAGTCAATGACTCATCATCGAAGACTGACCTCTGACAAAATTCAGTGGAGGGCTCAGAGAGCTCCATTTAGCCGCATTGGAGGCTATTGGCTGACTTGCTGATCACTGCACATCCAAAGGAAAATAATTGTGTATTGATATATTGGGCATTGTGTGGTTTTGCGGAGTGATTTCGGGCATGAATTGCACCTTTGAGTTTTATGATTAGCTATTAAGATCAGTGGATAGCACAATTGTGAATCCACATCTTGCCCCTAGTTACCAGGCATTGAAATTGCCTCTTGATAGTCTAAATTCATAAATGTTATCTCCTGGAGACTATCTCGAAGAAACGTGTCTGTCTTATGGGAACCCTGTTGACAAATACAAAGTGATACTGTGTGAGAGTTCACAGTCTGTCCTTCTGAGTAAGAATTAAGTTTGAGGCGGACAGCACGGTGGCCTGCTGCCTCACGGCGCCGAGGTCCCAGGTTCGATCCCAGCTCTGGGTCACTGTGTGTGGAGTTTGCACATTCTCCCCGTGTTTGCGTGGGTTTTACCCCCACAACCCAAAGATGTGCAGGGTAGGTGGACCACGCTAAATTGCCCCTTAATTGGAAAAAATGAATTGGGTACTCTAAACTTATATATTTTTAAAAAATAATTAAGTTTGCGGCAAATGGGCAAGATGGATCTGGGATAAAGATACGGACCAAATTGGAAACAGTGTTAAATATTGTATGAACATTGGGCAATTCACAACTTTTTGGTTACTAGCTTGGAACCTAATTCTGCTAGGAAGATCCAACCTCGCAAAAGGGAGTGACTTTATGCAATAAACAAGAAGAAATACAATTATGAAATCACAAATAGTGGAAATTACTACCTTGTTGGAAAAGGTGCCGAGAGTGTTATATATCACTTGTCTCAATTCCGCTTTTCTGCTTGAATTATCTTAATTTATTTGCCAGTCCACGTGCGAGTGTAAAGGACACGATATCAGTCTAACGTATGGCCACATTATGGTACTGGTTTGATGATTTGTTTTGATCACATTTGTGTGTGATTCACTATTTCAGAGAAGTGTCGTAGTGGAGATGAATTGCAAAGCATGGATGCCAGAAATAAAATCACACACGACATGTTACAGCCGAAGATTAAACGGTCATTCTCCGATGAAGAGGTCAGCTCTGAGGATTTTCTGGAACTGTCTGATGTCGACAGTGAATCTTCTGATTTTAGGTGGGTTTTTTGAAAGACTTGCTTTGATGTGCAGGAATAAATGTGTGAGGAGCAGACCGTCCTTGTGCACGTTAAGAACGTGCGTGATTGTTGGTTTAAGCGCATTCTAAAGTTTGAGCAGCTTTAAGAACGCCAAATTAGTTGGAGAAATGACTGAACAACACTAAGTGACCTGCTTTGTATTGAATTATCAGACCGTTACAGAGCTTAACTGAAAGTACGCAGACAGAAAATGGAGTGTCCACATCTGGCAGAACTTTATTGCCAAGGAGCCAAACATAATGCTGGTCACATTCTTGGAATACCTCAGCTGTAGTGTCATGAATATTGACTTCAACTGCATTTTAATAGGGGAGGGAAAAACCTGCATCTGTTCCACTGCTGTCCTGTGCTGACGATGTTGGTTCTTTGCTAGGACAGCGAATTGATGCTGAGATGTAACCTGTAGGATATAGACGGTTAAGCAGTGATTTGATTGAACGTTTCAGGATTTTGAAACAAATTTATGGGATAGATAGAGAAATGTTTTTTTTCTGCTGTTGTGGAGTCTAGAACAGGGGCATATAACTTGAAAACCGGAGCCAATCCATTCAGGAGACACTCCTGCAAAAAGCAGTACAAGTTGGTTCAATTAATTTTAACCCCAAGATGGGCCGCACGGTGGCACAGTGGTTAACACTGCTGCTTCACCCCACTGAGGACCCGGGTTCGATCCCGGGTCACTGTCCGTGTGGAGTTTGCACATTCTCCTCGTGTCAGCGTGGTCGGGTAGGTGAATGGAGTTACAAGTCAGCCAAAATCTCATTGAATTGTGGGACAGGCTCAAGGGGTTGACTGGCCTTCTCTTGTTTCAAGTTTAAACATCAACAATATGTGCCATCAGGCCACAATCATGGCAGCACTGTAGTCACGATTGATCCAGTTCTTGCCCAATGTGTACAAAGTGCACTGTATAGTGCATTCACAACATTGGGAGAGGATGCCACTGAATAGCAAAGAGAAATCTCAGATCTATTTTTTTCATCTTCTCCACCCCTCCTCAACCCCCATATCCAGGCTGTTAAAGCTCGTTTTATTGCTGCAGTTTTGTGCCTTGGTTGAGATTCACTAAAGGGATCTTGGGATAAATGGCTCAACTGCTTAATGACAATTGGAAGAAGAAATTTGCATTTGTATAGCACCTTTCACACCATCATGTCTCAAAGTTCCAGAATAATTTGTTATGGTGCCCATAGAATCTCTTACTTCTATTTGAGGGCAGACCGAATGTCGGTTTGACACCACCTCTGAAGAACGGCACCTCGGATAGAACAGCACACCCTCAGTACTACACTGGACAGACAACCTCTGCTCTGTTCTCTGGAGTGGGACCAAACCTTCCATCTCGGGCGCGATTGCTACCGACCGAACCACGACTATGTTTGAATAAAATGTATAAAGAGGTACTGCTTTAGTGCACGTTAAGCATGTGATGATTCAGCTCCACTTCCTAACAAAGACAACATGAAACGTGTGAGATGCAGAATAGGAAATGGCAATATAATACAATAGATTCTGATTGCGGATTGATAGGGTATATCAAGTTGTTCCTTTACATTTATTTTCCTGCTCTTTAGAATAAGATTAAATACAATTTGCTGTCTCACCATGGTTGACTACATTTTATATTTTCTATCTGTTTTCAGTCAGCCACATATTGTTTGCAGACAGTGTCCTGGGTATCGGTCTGAGAGCAATCAGTCTACTTTCTTGCCAGGTATCAGAACAAGTGAAGACCCGTCAACCTCTACCAGTATCCCTGTTGGTAAGTATCCACATACCAACATGAGTAATGTTGCCATTACATGAGAGTAGCTGTCAGAGATCTAAACAGGGAGAAGAAGTCTTTAAATGTGATGTCAAAGGAGACGATAGAACCAGATTTGTGTTTGGTGAGTCAAACTGGCATGGCACACGAGACCAACCGATTGTATTTTTGGCTGCGTTTTGACCTATTTTAACTCTATTTCATCGAGTCACTGCTGTGGCGAAGGGGGCAATTCAGCCCATTGAGTCTGCACCCTCCGAAAGAGCACCTTACCTAGGCCCACGGCTCCATCCTATCCCAGTAACCCCACCTAATCTTTTGAAATGAAAAATGAAAATTGCTTATTGTGACAAGTCGGCTTCAAATGAAGTTACTGTGAAAAGCCCCTAGTTGCCACATTCCGGCACCTGTTCAGGGAGGCTGGTACGGGAATTGAACCTGTGCTGGCCTGCCATGGTTTGCTTTAAAAACCAGCGATTTAGCTCAGTGAGCTAAACCAGCCCCTATTTTTGAATACTTGTCTGCCATTTGTCAGTAGTTGAATTCTCCTATCCAATGCTGATTTGACTGGTGAATTGAAAATTACAGCAGGAATTGGCCACAATGAAATGTCAGACCTGAAAAAGGCATGAAACCAGCAATGCAGAATGAATGCATTTATCCCACTGTTCCCATGTCGGAGCTAACTCTTCTAATCCCGTTTCCCAGCATCTTTTTCAACATGTTAATCAGCTGCATTTAAAATCATTTTGCATAACTCGGTTAGAGCTGTAAAAGCGTAGATCCCAAGTGAGATTTAATACGCACTCCAAATTGAGTTTACCATCTGATTTGTAATGCTGCTTAATATGTTTGTAACCTGTCATGGGATTGCCCCTTTAAGAAATGTTTTGCCTTATCAAATGGCTTCAGTGATGTCATTGTGTGGGTGGAGCTGGGCTGTGGTTCTGAGGTTTTGAGCTGGGAGCTGTTGTGTGGCTCTGAATTTTTCTGCTTTTGTTTTCACATTTGGAAGCTGGATTCAGACAGAGAAGTCTTGTCTGGTCTCTTTCTCTCTACTTGTTAACAGGTGTCTCCAGATCACTTGATAATTTAAAAGTGCTAACTCTTTTCTGGAAGGAAATTCAAACCTGTTTTGGACAGGAAACAAGACGTACCTATACCAGGTCTTGAGTGCTGTGTGCTGGGCCACACCTTTGAAAGGGGGTTTCTGGTTTATGGGATCTTATCAAATTGGGACAGTTTAAAGGGGGATTTTACTAAGGTTTATACATAGTGCTGTAGCTGTGTGGGGTATTTATGTCTGTAGTTCATAAAAATGCTCACTGTGTGCTTATAAAAATGTTAACTGAATTCGTAGAATAAACTGCGTTTTTGATTAAAAGTGCTTCAGGCCTCTGTTGAATGACGCCTGAAAGTTAGCCCTTGTGCTCCTCATAACCAAAATTAATAAACAGTTGTAGGTCAGGTGAACTCCATGATATACTTTGGAGTTTTCTAAACCCTGGCCCATAACAAACGAGAATAATCAATACTCTTCTAACCTTTTGTAGCACTGGCGAATGAACTGCTTTAAATTCAATTGCGTCAGCATTTTGACTTCTATTTTAAATCACCTAACCGGCACATTTTCGGACTGTGGGAGGAAACCGGAGCAACCGGAGGAAACCCACACAGATACGGGGAGAACGTGCAGACTCCGCACAGTGACCCAAGCTGGGAATCAAACCTGGGACCCTGACGCTGTGAAGCAATTGTGCTAACCACTGTGCTACTGTGCTGCCCCGCATTTTCTCTTCTACCTTTAAATTATGATCACTCATTTGACGGTGCAACAGAGGAAGAAATCTAGATTCTCATTTGTTTTTTAGATCAGATTGTATTCAGTGATGAAAACACCATTTGTATGTACAGATTTGTAGACGTTTTCTGATCTCTCAAGTGAATTATTTTGTGCACGTTCTAAACCAGCTAACTGTATCACTGCTGTCTGTTTTTTGATTTTATTTTAAGCTGTCCAGGATTACACTTGTCCTGCTCGTGGTCCTCACATGATTTGCACTTGCTGTTTCCAGCCGATGCCAGACCGGAGGGCAGAGCGCGAACAGAACCCGACCATTACACCTCAGCAATGTACGTGGAAACTTTGCAACGTTATAAACTTTTTATTGGTTAACCATCTGCTTGGCTGCCCTGACAAATTGAGTTGGGCCGCAGCGACTGCAATCTCTGACTCCACTTCCTTGCCAATGGAAAGGCTGATCTTAACCATGAGCATGAGCTCCAGTTTGCATAAATCATTGATTGGATATTGAAATTTAAAGATGTTGTTTGTGCACTTTAGCTGCCCGCTGTTCTGAAAATATAGCCTATTTTTGTTCTGGAATGTAATTTTTCAGCCTGATTGGTCCACAATAATCATGTGACTGCTGCAATGTAGTTAACATGGGCCAGTTGAAACTGGGCGAAATTCTTTTTTTTAAAGAGTACCCAATTCTTTTTCTTCCAATTGAGGGACAATTTAGCGTGTCCAATTCACCTACCCTGCACATCTTTGGGTTGTGGGGGTGAGGCCCACAAAGACACAGGGAGAATGTGCAAACTCCACACGGACAGTGACCCGGGGCTGGGATCGAACCTGGGACCTCGGTATCTGAGGCAGCAGGGCTAACCCACTGCACCACCGTGTCGCCCCTGAATTAATTTTAATCTTTCTGTAGAATTCATTTCAACTCTTGTTCTATTTAATGTCCAATCTAAACATGTATTCTATGCGGTTCCCATTCAAAACCTTCAAAAACTTACGATCTCTAACAGTGACGGAAAAAATGGAGATCAGCCTTTTCCTTTAAAACCAGAGGTGCAAATCTACATTTAAAATGTTAGTTTGTGTAGAACTTGCTGTGAGCATGAGTGCTCAATGCAAAAATGAGCCTTGCTCCACACAGCTGTTGTCTTAGCCTAAACAAATGCTCTGTTCAGCTCTTTGTATCATTACTAGACTGTCTTGTGGACAGGTTACAGTCGAGTAATTCTGAAAATGTGTCCTTTCCAGGCACAATTTGTTTACGGACCTTCTGCCACATGTACTGGGGCTGCTCTCGAGTGGGATGCTCTGGCTGCTTGGCGAGATTTTGTGGTAGATATATTTTCCATTATACATTGTACTGTACAAAAAAGGCCTCCTCCAATAGTGAGACACTAACGTGGATCAGTTTATTTAAACAGATGTTACAGGTCCACTTGGTTCCCGATTGATAGTTTGTAATTGGCTGGTTCGTAAATTCTACAGTTCAGCGACAGTATTATTGACTCTTGGCAACTTGTCAATCCCTTTTTCCCGGGAATTCTTGTGTAATGACTGTGGTGGGAGATATCTGTACTGATGAGTGGAACTCTTCCCCAGTGTTAACCACCGTAGACGTTTACAGGATGGCCCCATTCTATGTGTTTTTTCTAGGGGGAAATGAAACTAGTCTTGCTGTCCTGCCATCCCCTATATTCCAAGTTAGGTTTTCCAGAACCTGATGCAGGGCCCGTCTCCGAGGAGCAAATCTTATATGAACCATTTGTTCAGTGGCTTTTATGAATTGTCAATCTGAACTTTGAGAGAGTTCTAAATGGATAATATATTTTTGACAGATGTAAACTTTGGAGAAAAATGTCTGGATGGAATACTAAACAGCAATAGCTACGAATCGGACATTCTGAAGGTAAGATGCCCAGCTTCCATTTTTTAAAAATGTTTTCATTTTTGATGCCTGTCTCTGGTTGACCCTGGAGTGCATGTTATCTATGATGCGACCAGGCAGGTGGATTGCTGTTTCTCATGCCTTTGTTGATGGTATTGTGGAGATGTGTGGAAGAGTGACCTGGACTGCCTCCGATATTTCCCATTCAATTATAATAATCTTTATTGTCACAAGTAGGCTTACATTAACACGGCAATGAAGTTACTGTGAAAATCCCCTGGTCGCCACATTCTGTATCCTGTTCAGGTACACTGACGGAGAATTCAGAATGTCCAATTCACCTAACAAGTACGTCTTTCAGGACTTGTGGGATGAAACTGGCGCACCTGGAGGAAACCCACGCAGACACGGTGAGAACGTGCAGAGTCTGCACAGACAGTGACCCAAGCCAGGAATCGAACCCGAGTCCCTGGCGCTGTGAAGCAACAGTGAAGAGTAGGCATTGATAATGTGCTTCCCTATCCACTTCATGATTTGGAAATTTATTACCCAAAATATGAAGAAGGATGGATGAATGGTGCTTAATCGGACACCTGAAAGCACTCTTGAAGGAAGCTATGGTTCTAACTAAACAGCAGCATTTTGTGCAGAGTGTGGTCTTCCAAACAGAGACAAATCAGCCGGGTAATCTGTTCATGGTGTTGGTCGAGAAAATAATGTTGGCCAAGGCACCAGGGGAAGTCCTGGCTATTCCAGTCAGGTTATGGGGTCCCTTAGTAGGATTTGAACCCATCAGACTTGAGCGGTTAAGACTGATACCAAATGTGCCAAGATGTGAGGTCAATTAGCAGAAAGTTAGAACTTTGGTAAGTCGATGTGTTTTAGCGTTTTCTCCTGAGACTGCATTCCGATCCTAGCTGAGGGCACAGGCAGGTTACCTAACTCCAGGCCTCCTATTCTGCTCTATATGATTTCCCTCAATTGTGTAAAACTGCCTGATCACAACTCTTGTGGGCTGCAAAAACAACCCTTTCGCTGATCATTCCCTTAAAGTGTTAGATTCATCAGTGTTGGATTTGTTTTCACTAGGGTTGGGTAATAAATGCTAGCCTAAACAGCAATGTCCACATCCCAGAAATGAATTTTTTTTTAAAGTTTGAACAGATTGTGGTAATCTAATGAGTTACCTCACATCTTTTTTATAATGTAAATTTGGAGTACCCAATTATATATTTTTTCCAATTAAGGGGCAATTTAGCGTGGCCAATCCACCTAACCTGTGCATCTTTGGGTTGTGGGGGTGAAACCCACGCAGACACGGGGAGAATGTGCAAACTCCACATGGATAGTGCCCCAGGGCCGGGATTCGAACCCGGGTCCTCAGCGCCGTAGTCCCAGTGCTAACCACTGCACCGTCGTGCTGCCCACACCTAACATCTTTTAACCCCCATCATCAAAACACTGCTTCATCTTTTGGGAGAATTGCTCTCGGTGTACTGGTATATGTGCTAAACCAGTGAAAGGTTAAACTAGACACTGATTTCAGGAGCAGAATAAGTTTGGAACTGGATACCAGACATGCCTTTGCATGTAATGATATTTGATTTAACCTTAATCTTGTATGGCTTGGCATTATCTTTCAGAACTACCTTGCATCTAGAGGCCTTACCTGGAAAGAGATGCTGCAAGAAAGTCTTTTGGCTCTTCAGAGAGGCAAGTTTGCTCTTGCAGGTGTGTGTAAAAACTACCAAAACTATTTATGGTGAAAACTATTTAAAGAAAGAGCTGCATTTAGCTAGCATCTTTCATGACCACAGGAAATATCTAAATGCTTTGTAGCCAATGAAGTCAGTGATATTAACCTGAGTAATTGAAAGAAGTGCTGTTAAAATAAAGATGTTAATGTCATTGCAAATGTTTTGAAGTACCATAAGTTTATCCACTGTTGTAATGTGGCAGCCAATTTGCACACAGCAAGATCCCACAAATAGGAATGTGATAATGGCCAGATAATCTGTTTTAGTGATAATGTTTGAGGGGTAAATATTGGCCAGGGCACCAAGAGACTGACCTTGCCCTTTAAAATAGTGCCATGGGATCTCTGCTTCCACCTGACAGGGCTGACTGGACCCGAGTGTAACATAATAATCTTTATTGTCCTAAGTAGGCTTACATTAACACTGCAATGACGTTACTGTGAAAAGCCCCACACTGCTGCGCCTGTTTGGGTACACTGAGGGAGAATTCAGAGTGTCCAGGTTACCTAATCACACGTCTTTCAGGACTTGTGGGAGGAAACCAGAGCACCCGGAGGAAACCCATGCAGACACAGGGAGAACGTGCAGACTCTGCACAGACAGCGACCCAAGCTGGGAATCGAACCTGGACACTGGCACTATGAAACAACAGTGCTAACCACTGTGCTACCATGCCACCTGCGTCCGAAAGACCATACATTACACTGGAGTGTCCGCCTCGGCTTTTGTGGTTAAGTCTCAAGAGTGGAACTAGTAATGTGACTCTCATTAGAATATAGAACATGCAGTGCAGAAGGAGGCCATTCGGCCCATCGAGTCTTCACCGACCCACTTAAGCCCTCACTTCCACCATATCCTCATAACCCAATAACCCCTCCTAATTTTTTTGGACACTAAGGGCAATTTAGCATGTCCAATCCTCCTAACCTGCATGTCTTTGGACTGTGGGAAGAAACTGGATGACCCGGAGGAAACCCATGCAGACACAGGGAGAATAGGTGACCAGAGCCAAATTTTATTTGGTTGCCCTTTGATATAACAATGGATATTGTCTCTTGAATTCTTCAGTGCTGCTTATCTACTGTCTAAATGGCAGTCATGTTCTCTATTGGGTTAAAAAACCAATCATAGACATCATATGTCATTTAAATGACAATGAAGAGACCTCATGGGAGCTTTTACTTAGGGAGTAAAGTACTGTTGGCTAATGTTCAGTTCTTTTAAATTTGACATTTTGCATAGCGTAATAAATCAGAATAATTTTAAAAGGGTTTAACTTGTTATCTGAAGACAGTGGGGGCTTTAATTCCATCGACAAGTGCTGTCTGCATTATTTTTATCTTTTTACTTTTTCAAAAAAATAGATTATCATGTTACAACAAATGTTATCCTTTGTTACTGTTGTGGACTACACAGCTTTCGTGAGCTGGCCTATCAGTACAGGCAGAATATTCCTGCTGCAGAACTTCCAGGTTAGTTCCATTTAAAGACTGGTCAGCAGTTTGTAAGGAAGCTGTAGCTCACATTTTATGTCATTCCTAGTCCCATCCTTGGGATGTCTCGACGCACTTGTGGACCATAATAATAATAATCTTTATTAGCGTCACAAGTAGGTTTACAGTAATGCTGAAATGAAATTACGATGAAAAGCCCCTAGTCACAGACACTGGGAGACCGTGCAGACTCCACACAGGCAGTGACCCAAGCCGGGAATCGAAGCCGGGACCCCGGTGCTGTGAAGCAACGGTGCTAACCACTGTGCTACTGTGCCGCCCATGATGGGAAGCATTTACAGTTGCTGCCCGCCTATTGGAAATTTTGAAGTTCCGCACTGTTGTGTGAAGATAAATATCACAGTGTGGGCATTGAGGAAAAGTAACAATAATTGCATCTTATCATTGGGTTTGTTCCTTGTAATAACTCTTTTAAGATTGAAAATAGAGAGACACTTCTTTCAACTTGTGCAGTTCAAAACCAGTCCAAACTCAAAGCGAAAGTAAAACCCAGAGAGCCACAAACCAGCTCCAAACTCAAAGCAAGAGTAAATGTATCTTCCTAAACAGCCTTAGGATTATCTGGCAAATCGGACAAATTAATGCATTGATCTAAATGGAATTTATTTCCAAAACATTTCTTAGAAAATAAGAGTACTGGCTGGATAAATCCTCAGGGCTCTATGGATCAGATTGAAGGTAATCAACAGAACATTTGTTTTCAAAAGAAGTCTGGTTTCTCAACAGCCATTTGCTGATTCCGGGCAATGCCTGGATCAGTCGGGGTCAAGCTGCCTGGTTTAAATTTCAAACGATGCTTGGCAATTATCTGTCTGTCACTATCGATTGGTGCATCACAGCGACTCTACCGATCAGAGTCCAATTGTCAACCAATCAACATTATCTTCTCATCATAGAATTTGCAGTGCAGAATTAGGCCATTCGGCCCATTGGGTCTGCACCAGCTCCTGGAAAGAGCACCCTACCCAAGGTCAACACCTCCACTCTATCCCCATAACCCAGTAACCCCACCCAACACTAAGGGCAATTTTGGACACTAAGGGCAATTTATCATGGCCAATCCACCTAACCTGCATGTCTTTGGACTGTGGGAGGAAACCCACGCACACACAGGGAGGATGTGCAGACTCCGCACAGACAGTGACCCAAGCTGGAATCGAACCTGGGATCCTGGAGCTGTGAAGCAATTGTGGTATCCACAATACTGCCGTACTGCCATACTCATACAGTATGGATTGTTGTTTCTCCTCATTCTTGCAAAGGGCAGCACGGTTGCACTGCAGCCTCACGGCGCCGAGGTCCCAGGTTCGATCCTGGCTCTGGGTCACTGTCCGTGTGGAGTTTGCACATTCTCCCCGTGTCTGCGTGGGTTTCACCCCCACACCCAAAGATGTGCAGGGTAGGTGGATTGAACATGCTAAATTGCCCCTTAATTGGAAAAAATTAATTGGGTACTCTAAATTCTTGCAAAGTGTCCTGATGAGTGGAAAACTTCAACATGTCTCTTTTATACCAATATTCAAGTAGATATTCCTAAATTAGGCATGAATTGTACTTCAGTTAATTTGTGCCCCAGTGTATTATAGTTTAGTATGTCATGGGAGTGTCCCTTTAAGAAATGTTTTTGTCTTATCACATGGCTTCAGTGATGTCATTTTGTGGGTGGAGCTGGACTGTGGCTGAGTTTTTACTTTCACTTTGAGTTTGGAGATCTGTGGGATTTACTTTCGCTGTGAGTTTGGACTGGTTTTGAACTGCACAGGTTGAAAGAAGTGTGTCTCTATTTTCAATTTAAAAAAGTTATTACAAAGAAGAAACCCCAATGATTATAGTTACCTACTGTTTTGGTAAAAAGTTTTCTTTGGTGTATGGGATCTTGTTATGGAATTGGAACCGTTAAGGGGGAATCCATTAAGGGTTATATAGAATACTGTAGCTGTGAGGGCCTTTATGTTTGTAGTTGATAAAAATTCTTACTGTGGGGCAGCACGGTGGCGCAGTGGGTTAGCACTGCTGCCTCACGGCGCCGAGGTTCCAGGTTCAATCCCGGTTCTGGGTCACTGTCTGTGTGGAGTTTGCACATTCAACCCGTGTCTGCGTGGGTTTCGCCCCCACAACCCAAAGACGTGTAGGATAGGTGGATTGGCCAAACTAAATTGCCCCTTAATTGGAAAAACTGAATTGGGTACTCTAAATTTAAAATAAAAAAAATCTTACTGTGGTGTTTATATAAATGTTAACTAAATTAGTAGAATAAAATTTGTTTTTTGATTAAAGCGCCGAAGAACTCAGACAGGCGTCATCGTAACCAAAATCAATAAACAGTTGTAGGTCAGGTGAACTCCATGATGTACTTTGGAGTTTTCTAAACCCTGGCTCAGAACAAATATGTGTCCCGACCTGTGTATAATAAAAAGAGCATCGTTGTTTGTGCACTGATTTTCAGAGGGTATCCTCATAGGCCTCTTTCTCTTTTTAACATTTTTTAAAAAGTATTCAATTCTTTTTTTTTTTCCAATTAAGGGGCGATTTAGTGTGGCCAATTTGCCTCTACACATCTTTGGGGTGTGGGTGTGAGACCCATGCAAACACGGGGAGAATGTTTTTATTTTTCATGTTTTTTCTGTGCAGTGAAAAGAGCTCTAATAATAATCTTTATTAGTGTCACAGGTAGGCTTCCATTAACACTGCAATGATGTTACTGTGAAAATGTAGGATTCTTTCAAAATTAGCTTGTCTACTCTTTAAGAAATTTTGGTTTAAATTACAACTTATTGATCTTGTAGAGTCTGTAACTGCACGTCCAAATTGCTACTGGGGTCGAAACTGTCGCACACAGGTTAAAGCACATCATGCCATGTAAGTACCAAACAGATTAATTCATCTCTTGTCTTGAGAAAAATGTAAACATTTGCCTGTCATTTTACAGCTTGCTTTAATGTCTAGCTACAATTTAATGAAATCTGCCACAGCCACTTAGTGATCCATAATAGTAATGCACAGCTTTTTGTCTGCCTGCATTTTCTGATTGGTGAATGGTTTGATTTGATGGGTGGAGCCTGGCACACCCATCTGACTTACTGGCCGTCTGCTCTTGCAATTCCATGGCCTCAGTGACTTGGTTCTGCTCTCACTGCCTCCTGGTCTTGCTTATTGGCCCTTCGCCCCTTCTCCTCTTTGACCTGACTTATTGGCGCCGAGCCCTTGGTGTTCCATGTTCCGTAGCCTTGATTATGGGATCTTCATGGTGATTGACGACAAGGACATGGCGTCGGAGAGCAGGGGTATGTGGTGGAGACAGCCTGAGGGAAGAGAGGTGGCTGCATGTGTTAGGAGGCATGGGGCTGTGTGGGGGGGGGGGGGGGGGGGGGGCAGCGCAAGAGAATGGGCTGCAGGGGTGATACAGGAAGGTCAAGAAACAGGGGATGGAGGGGGAGTGGAATAGCTTTGTGGGGGGCAGAGGTGGCAGTGGGGATTGAGGGGGGAGGGCTTGGCACAGGAGGGATGGGTGATGACTCGGGAATGAGAGGGAAGAGAAAGTGGACAGAGTGGAGGGGGTGAAGTGGTCAGCAAGTGTGGATGTGGAGATGACTTGGGGACGAGGGGCTATGCAAGGGGGCAGAGAGCTGGCATGAAAGGTGTGGAATAGAACAGCACAGAACAGGCCTTTCGGCCCTCGATGTTGTGCCAAGCATTGTCCGCAACCAAGATCAAGCTGTCCCACTCCCTGTCATTCTGGTGTGCTCCATGTGCCTATCCAATAACCGCTTGAAAGTTCCTAAAGTGTCCGACTCCACTATCACAGCAGGCAGTCCATTCCACATCCCAACCACTCTCTGAGTAAAGAACCTACCTCGGGCATCCCTCCTATATCTCCCACCCTGAACCTTATAGTTATCCCCCCTTATCAACAGCTACATCCACCGAGGAAATAGTCTCTGAACGTCCACTCAATCTATCCCCTCATCATCATATAAACCTCTATTAAGTCGCCTCTCATCCTCCTTCACTCCAAAGAGAAAAGCCCTAGCTCCCTCAACCTTTCTTCATAAGACCTACCCGCCAATCCAGGCAGCATCCTGGTAAATCTCCTTTCCACCCTTTCCAATGCTTCCACAGCCTTCCTATAGTGAGGTGACCAGAACTGCACACAATACTCCAAATGTGGTCTTACCAGGGTTCTGTACAGCTGCAGCATAACCCCACGGCTCTTAAACTCAAGCCCCCGTTAATAAACACTTACACACTATAGGCCTTCTTCACGACTCTATCCACTTGAGTGGCAACCTTCAGAGATCTGTGGACATGAACCCCCAAGATCTCTCTGTTCCTCCACATTCCTCAGAATCCTGCTGTTGAATGTGGAACAGGATGACATAGGGAGAGGGGATGGGTGGGGCAAGGGTCTCGGCGAGTTTGAACAAAAAAGGTTTACACCGTTAGTGGATGTCCAGTGGCATTGCTCATAATACATCAGAGGATGTGTTATTACAAAAGGATCATTGTGCCTTGTTCCAGTCAGTATATTATAGAATAAAGTGGGTGTTTATGTTGATAACACTTGTCTAATAGGCAGAAGGGAAGGGCAGCAGGGTAGCATGGTGGTTAGCATAAATGCTTCACAGCTCCAGGGTCCCAGGTTCGATTCCCGGCTGGGTCACTGTCTGTGTGGAGTCGGCACGTCCTCCCCCTGTGTGCGTGGGTTTCCTCCGGGTGCTCCGGTTTCCTCCCACAGTCCAAAGATGTGCGGGTTAGGTGGATTGGCCATGCTAGATTGCCCGTAGTGTCCTAATAAAAAAGTAAGGTTAAGGGGGGGGGGGGGGGGTTGTTGGGTTACAGGTATAGGGTGGATACGTGGGTTTGAGTAGGGTGATCATGGCTCAGCACAACATTGAGGGCCGAAGGGCCTGTTCTGTGCTGTACTGTTCTATGTTTGTAGCTGTGGAGGAGCTGTGTTTAATGGCCTGTCCATTTAGAGCCTCAGTTTCACCAAACCAAAGCAGAGGTCTGATCAAAAACTGGTTTGTTGTGGAGAATGATCTGAGATGAGCTCATTGCTGAGGGATGTTTATATATAAAATAAATTTGAGCCAGTAATAAATGCTGATGCTGAATCTGAGACTAATCTGAAAAGTATGGTTGATTGGCTTCCCAGCTGCTTCCAATTGACTTCTGATTGAAAGTTCTCAACGCCTCCATTTTGGAAACCCAAGAGTTTTTGTGAATAGGTTATTCAGTTGTAATTTGCTGTTCCATGTTCTCATGCTGTTTTTCCCCAATACTGGCTTCTCATTCAAATCTAATTTTCTTCATTCCACCATTGATGTTGTAAGAGCATAAGAATTCTGAGCAGAAGCAGGCAATTTAGTCCCTCGAGCCTGCTCTGCCATTCAATCATATCATGGCCTCAAATCCACCTCCCTACCTGTTCCCGATATCCCCTTCACCTGTTTTTATCAGAAATATGTCTATCTCCTTGAAACCATTTAATGATTGAGATTCCACCGCACCATGGGGCAGCGAGTTCCACAAATTCACCACCTCTGCGAGTAGTCGTTCCTCCTCATCTCAGTTCGAAATCTACCGCTTCTCAACCTGTATCTGTGATCTCTCGTTCTAGATTACCCCATAAAGGGGAACATTTGGTCTATGTTTGCTTTATCAATCCCATTTAGTATTTTATACATCTCAACTAGATCCCCTCTCATCCTTCTAAACTCTAGCAAGTATGAGCCCAAAATGTTTAATCCCTTCTCGTACGTCAACCCTTTCATCCCCAAAATAAAACCATAAGACATAGGAGCAGAATTAGGCCACTAGGCCCATCGAGTCTGCTCCACCATTCAATCATGGCTGATATGTTTCACATCCCCATTCTCCTTTAAGAATCTCCTCTGAACTGTCTCCAATGCCACCACATCCTTCCTCAATTGGATACAATTGCAACAACACTTCTCTACTTTTGTACTCCAGTTCTTTTGCAATAAACAGTCCAAAGATGTGCGGGTTAGGTGGATTGGCCACGCTAAATTGCCCATAGTGTAAGGTTAATGGCGGTATTATTGGGGATACGGGTTACGTGGGTTTAAGTGGGGTGATCATTGCTCGGCACAACATCGAGGGCCGAAGGGCCTGTTCTGTGCTGTACTGTTCTATAAAAAAAAACGCTAACATTCCATTTGCCTTTTTAATTATATGTTGTACCTGCATACCAACTTTCTGTGATTCACTAACAAGACACCCAGATCCCTCTGCCAAGGCACATCTTAAATCTGCTCTCCATTTAAATAATTTGACTTTATATTTTTATTGGCCAAAATGGATAATCTCACACTTACCTACTTAAACTCCACCTGCCAAACTTTGGCCCAATCTCCTAGCCTATCCATATCTGTCTCTAAAATCTTTATCTCCTCTCCACTGCCTGCTTTCCCACCTATTTTAGTATCATCCGCAAATTTTGCTATGTTGCACTCTGTTCCTGCTTGCAGATCATTGATGTACATTGTAAACAGTTGAGGTCCGAGGACTGACCCCTGTGGCGCCCCGCTGGTTACAGTTCACCAGCCAGAGAAAGACCCATTTGTCCCGACCCTCTGCTTTCTGTCAGTCAGCCAATCCTCAGTCCAATCTAGTACGCTACCCCCAATCCCCTGTGATCTCTCCTTCTGGATCAGACTTTTATGTGGCACCTCATCAAACCCCAAGATCTGGAATCCCTCCCTAAATATATCCTCTTCTCTCACTTCCTTCAAGATGCTTAAAATTTGCCTCTTCGACCAAGCTTTTAGTCACATGTTTTAATGCTGTCTTTTGTGGCTCGCCGTAAATTTTGTTTGATGAAGCACTTTCGGACATTTTGCAACTTAAAAGGTGCTATAAATGTAGTTGTTACTTGTGACCAACAAGTATACCCATTGCATTGAACAGCCGGGTTGCACAAGATGTGTGTATATATATATTATTTATATATATATATGGATTGATTCTTGTAATATAAATTAGAGTTAATATTGACTGGGAAGTGGGTTGCTTTGAAATGAGTTAAATTAAAGAACTTTTGCCACTTTTTCAGAACCCTTTGTCTTTTTCCTTCCAGGAAATTTAACCACATCTGTGAGCAAACGCGTTTCAAGAACTGAGGTCTCTCGACATCAAAGCCATGCAGCCCCTGGAGGCGAAGGTGGACTGTGTTTGAACTTCAAGAGTTGTCTTTAGGGATCTTTTTTATACAATCAACCTGTGAGGTTATGGGCCATTGTAAAATGTAATATACCTAAAAGATGAGACCAAGATCAGCCGATTGGCAGGGAGTTCATCCATTTTTCTGTCATGTGGTAGGAATCTTGTGCTTAAACATTTATTATAAAAAAAGTTCTATATTAAAAAAAGTGCGCAGTTTCAGAGCAAAGCTTGCAAATGTTTGCTCTGCTGTAAACTACTGTAATATCACGTTTTCCACATAAAATTGATTATTCTTGATGTTCTTTTCTTACTGCTGTGCAGTCAATATAGGAGTATATTTTTTATTTAAGCTTGGAACAACTGGAGCTGAAACATGTTTTTAAAAACGTGGCTTTTATTGGACCATTATCTGGGAAACTCAACGACTTGAGCATCGAAAAAATGCTGAGTTGCAAAGTAACATTTGCTGCTTTCTGAAGCATTCCCCACTCAGATGATCTCTGAACATATTTGAACAGTATCTTTTATAGAAGCTAAGCATTGTACAAATTAGAATTACTACAGATTCATTTTTAGCGAAAAATTCCCTTAAATTTATATTCCGGGCCTGCTCTTACTTTTGACTGCCTACGCCTCCCAATGCAAACATTGTCTGGCTGCAGAAAGACAAAGATCATTCTGAATTGTTTGGAGTGAATTTCTTCAGGGCTTTCTCCAAAGTTTGCAGGTCTTTCTCTGATTTACTCCCCTCTGCTGAGGTTCCTTACCTGAGTTAGGATCCGTTGGACACCCTACACCTTCCTTCATTTAAGGAGACATATTAGTAGCGAACGTCAATATGCTGTTTGACAGTGAGAGCATTGTGAACAACCCTGAACCATTCCTTGCCCAACGTCCACTCTTTAAAAAAAAAAAAAATGTTTTTATTCAAACCAGGGCATACGTAAACACATAATCATTAATCTTTCAAAATCATAGCACAAACCCCACAGTTTGACATTTTCTCCCCTTAACCTTCCCCACCCTCTGGCAACAAACAAGACAAAAATATCTCCCTGTGTCTGCCTGGGCCTCACCCCCACAACCCAAAAGATTTGCAAGGTAGATGCAAGGCTATGCTAAATTGACCCTAAATTGGGGGGGGGGGGAAATTGGGTACTCTAACTTTATTTTTAAAAAACAAATAGGAGCCAGCACTGACACACACACACACACACACACACACACACACACACACAAACCAAAATGCCGCCTTAGATGGTTTCAGACCTTCAAGAACGAAGCCACCACGTGGACTCTCCATATACTTCCCCGGGGCTAACAGAAGCGGGGCTGCAGCCAGAGCCCTCAAACTTACACCCCCACACAATGCCTCCTCGTCCTCCACCTGTACCAACTCTGCCCCCTCCTCCCCCACCAACTCTGCCCCCTCCTCCCCCACCAACTCTGCCCCCTCCTCCCCCACCAACTCTGCCCCCTCCTCCCCCACCAACTCTGCCCCCTCCTCCCCCACCAACTCTGCCCCCTCCTCCCCCACCAACTCTGCCCCCTCCTCCCCCACCAACTCTGCCCCCTCCTCCCCCACCAACTCTGCCAGACCTTCTCCAGATTCACCGCCCCGTAATAATACAACAGATTTGGGAGTGCAAGGCCCCCACCCCCCAACCGCCGCTTACTTTGTAATGACACCCGCTGAATCCGCAGTGTCTTGCCAGCCCATTAACCTGTCCACCTTACCAAAGATCGCCTTTAGCAGGAACTTTGGGGGGGATTGAAACACAAACACAAATCTCGGCAAGACACTCATCTTGACCGTCTGCACCCACCCAGCTAACGAAAGTGGGAGGGCATCCCACCGTTTGGGATCCCCCTTCACCCCCTCCACCATGCCAGCCAGGTTCCATTTATACATAGTGGCCCAATCATGGGCCACCTGAATACCTGCATACCTGAACCTGCTCCTGGCAAACTTAAATGGCAGGGCACTCAAATCTGCCCCTCACCCCCAGGGTATTCACCGGAAACCGGTGCGCATTCAAACAGAACTTGGATGGGTAAATTCACTAAGACACTGAGACATGAAGTCAGTCATGTCTCAGGTTTGACTTCCCATTAATGTTGTTCGCTGATCTCTCCCGCGATTGAGGTGAGGCTGCAGCACTTGGTTTCAAAGTCCCCGGACAAGAGAGCAATCAGATAATCCATTGTCCAGTGACAAGCAGTTGGAGCATAGACAATTGAAGATTATATTGAACTTAGCCATGAATCATTGTGTAGTGGGCCAGCCTGCTTACTCAATGTCTAGTCTTTAGTTGAAAAGTAATCACCTGAGTGAGATGTCAGAAGCTCCCTGTGGATCTGTGCCCCAGCCAGGAGTTTTCCAATCAGAAGGGACGGGGGGAGGAAATTACATTTATGTTACTCCTAATTTATTTTGCCAGCCAAGATCTGTATTATAACTTTTACTTGCCTCTGTCTAGAGACTGGTGAGAAAGTGGCCCTTGCTATCGTGGGGTAGTTGAGGCAAATATTCTAGATGCATTTGAGGGGGAGCAGTGAAAAGTACATAAGAAAGAAAGGAAAAAAGCTTTTGGTGATTGGGTGGGAGGAGGCTTGTGGGACGTAAGCGCCTGTGTGGGCCGTAAGCGCCTGTGTGGGCCGTAAGCGCCTGTGTGGGCTGTAAGCGCCTGTGTGGGCCGTAAGCGCCTGTGTAGACCAATGGAGCCGCATGGCCTGCTTCTGTGCTGCAAATTCCAAATAATGATTTAACCGTTTAACTTCAATTTGCAGAGAGATAGTCACTCCAGTGCTTCTGTATCTTAAATCCGGTGCCAACTTTCATCTGAATGTTCATTTGAACAATCGAAAATCTCAATTCCAACAGTAACTCATTACTTTATCCAAAGCGAAAAAGCCAGAAAATAAACTGGGTTCACACCTGGAATTACTAAACTGGAACAATTGCAAACAGTTAATAATGTCTCAGTCTGGGTCTTATATACAAGCACTTTATTTGGATAAATTGTATTTGCCACTCAACATTTTATCGATCAATCTTTGAAATGAACAAATGTTTTCACCCTGGAATAATCTATTTTACGTGAACGCTCATAGCTGTTTATAACGATCTGAGGCTATAGTGATTTTAAGCAAGAAATTTAAGGAACTTACGAGTACTATTTTGTCGTAATGATGTACAATTCTAATTAGCATTTTCCAAGTTTTAAATAAGTTTTCACTCTCCTCTCCAGTTGGCACGCACACTAGCAGTAGGAAATATAGAGGCCCAGTCCGTTCTGTTGGAAACTGGGCACCTGGAATGAGAACCACACTGTACTCGAAGTGATGCTTCTTCTGATTTGTGGTCTGTGCAAAATCAGGGCTAGTGTGGTCACCTAGGACAGCAAGAATTTAGGAGGTGGCAGTCGCAGGATGCCAGCATTGGCACCGTGGCAATAAGATGAAGTCGGAAACTTTAAAATCATATTGCCAAGACTCTATTACGAGCATGAGCAACTTAACCAAGTGTGCCTGGGGGCAGGGCACTATTCCGTTTCAGTTCTAGCCTTTATCCCTCCCTTGTCCATCTGGAATTTTCCAGCAGGCAACAACAGCGACCCGCTCTTTCCCAGCCCCACCCAAACCACACATTTGATTTGATTTATTATTGTCACATTGTATTAGTATACAGTGAAAAGTATTGTTTCTTGCATGCTGTACAAACAATGCATACCGTACAGAGGGACGGAAGGAGAGACTGTAGAATATGTTAGTTATAGCAAGGTGTCGAGAAAAGATCAACTTAATTAAGTAATTGAATAAGGACCTTGTTAGAGAGTTTAAAAGAGTTAGAATGAAGTTTTAGAAGCATAGAACGAGAGTAAAAGATAGAATTAGAGGGTATGCTGAGCACAGCTTGCAAGAAGCCACCTCGCTCCGGCGCCACATACTCGCAGCCTCCCATCCGTTTCCCTCCACGCTGCTCATCTTAATTGCTTTCCCTTCCTTTCCTCACTCCACCCCAGGTGATGATCTCATGATGTAGTTCATGCCTCGGGAGGGGGGGGGGGTCACGCAAATCTAACTAGCGCCATGGTGCTGCAGGAGCAGTGGGATGGGACTCGGGAGGCAAAGACCGGTGCCTGGGTTACATAGAACATAGAACAGTACAGCACAGAACAGGCCCTTCGGCCCTCGATGTTGTGCCGAGCAATGATCACCCTACTCAAACCCACGTATCCACCCTATACCCGTAACCCAACAAACCCCCCCCCCCCACCCTGGAGCTGTGAAGCATTTATGCTAACCACCATGCTGCCCATAACATCTACTGTCTTTCCCTCATCTATCATCTTTTGTCACTTCCTCGAAAAACTCGATCAAATTAGTGAGGCACAACCTCCCCTTCACAAAAACCATGCAGTCCATCACTAATAAGTCCATTTGTTTCCAAATGTAAGTAAATTTTATCTCGAAGAATCGTTTCCAATAATTTCCCTACCACTGACGTAAGGCTCACCCGGCCTATAATTGCCTGGATTATCCCTGCTGCTCTTAAACAATGGAACAACATTGGCTACTGACAGTGACCCAGCCGGGAACCGAACCTGGGACCCTGGAGCTGTGAAGCACTTATGCTAACCACCATGCTACCGTGCTGCCCATGTTGGCCTGGTTGAAGGCAGGCAACAGCTACCTATCCGTTCGACAGTTTTTAGTGGTTAATGAGTGTGGGAACATTTTACTAGACTCAAAAATAATTTGTGGGGGTGGGTCACATTGGGCTGAAGGTTCCCCTAGGCTGGCAAATATCCTTGCACCAGCTCTGTGCTGCCCAGAATCATGCCATTCAGACCATTGTGTCTGTTCTGGCTCTTTGAAAGAATTAGTCTCCTTGTCAAATATTCATAATTTAAAAAAATAAATTTAAATGCCCAATTCTTTTTTTCCCCCCAATTAAGGAGCAATTTAGTGTGGCCAATCCACCTACCCGGCACATCTTTTGGGTTGTGGGGGTGAGACCCACGCAGACACGGGGAGAATGTACAAGCTCCACACGGACAGTGACCCGGGGCTAGGATTGAACCCAGGTCCTCGGCGCTGTGAGGCAACAGTGCTAACCACTGCGCCACCGTGCCACCAGAATCCTTCATAATTTTAAACACCTCTATTAAACCTAACCTTTACTTTGAGGAGAACGATGGCAGCTTACTTCCTTATTCCACACAACTGAAGCCCTTCATCCCTGGTACAGTTGTAGCAGAATCTCCTCTGCACCTTTTCCAAGTCCCGTGCAGAATTGAGCACACTGCTCTAACTGAGGTTAAAGCAGTGGTTTAAAAAGACTTAACTTCCTTATGTATCACTTTATAAAGCCCGGGTCCCATAATAATTTTTTTCACAGCCGTCTCAACTTGTCCTGACGCCTTCACAAATTTGTTTGCCTGAAACGACAGACTTCTCATCCTGTACCCCGTTTAAAATTTGTTCCATTTTGTTGATAATACACTTCTTTCTTCCTTCCAAAATGCATTATTTCCCACTTCTCTGCATTAAATTTCGTCTGCCCGTTTGACAAGTTAGTGTCTTCCTGAAATCTGCTACTATCCCCCTCGCTGTTTACTAGTGTGTATGTTCTCAACAAATGTTCACTTGTACACCTTGGGCTGGATTTGTCAACGCCAAAATCATGTTCGGCAATTGGCCGGAGAATCCCCGTTTACGCCGGAATCGGGGGGGGGGGGGGGGGGGGGCGCGCGATGCTGTTTTTGCGATGCTCCGCCCATTTAAAAACGGCGTACTTGGGGAGTACGCCACCGTCACCTGAGGACCTCCCCCCGATGCCCCTTCCCCGATGGGGCCGAGTCCTCGACGGTGTCGCTCGTGTGTGCTCACATCGTTCAGGGACCTCGCGCGGCGGCTGCAGCCTGTGTTACCACAATGGGGGGGGGGTTGTCATTCTACAATGAGACTCTGCAGTTTTGAGGCGATCCCCAATCTCTGCAATGTTTTTTCAATTCTGCATAAGCGCTGCTAAACCGTTAACTTTTGCTTGAAAAATGGTGTGTTTTATGGTGATTAAAAACAGTTTACTGAGCTCAGAGTCTCCAGCAATAGCTACCATTTAAATATGCCGTTGGATCTAGCAAGGTGTTAAGTGAGGGTAAATGTTAGATCTAGTGTCCTGAATCTCAATTTACTTCAATCTTCTAATCTACGTTGAGGTTCAGGCTATTTGGCTTCCACATTTAACCATGAATGAGTTATCTCATGTCAGAGAAATGTCAGAGTTTCTCACAAAAACATTTGTTTTAAGAGTTAGAGCAGTGCTTCCCCAAACTTTATCTCAGTATGACCCCATTTTAATGGCTCAGATTTGATGTGAACTCAGAGTTATCTACAACTGGTGTGGGGTGGGGTGTTTTTAGCTTCTGAGCTAGGAGCGTGGAGAGGCTGGGAATTGTTTAAGTTTCCATTTTTTGCTTAAAAAGAAACACCTACCTTTTGGAGAGCTTTGCAGTTGTTAGCACTCAGCCCGAGTTCCACAGTAGCCAATGCTGACTCAGCTCACAGCACCAAAAATCTCATCTCGCAACACTCACCCAAAGTTTGGGAAGCCCTGAGCTGGAGATTGACAGGTGATGTAAAAGGGGGAACTAGAAATCTGAAATACAAACAGAAATGTTTGGGAACAAACAGCAACAAAAATTCCTTAAAAGGTCATCGATCCAGATGGTTAACTCTGTTTGTCCCCCTCCATAAATGCTGCCTGACCTGGATTGTTTCCAGCATTTTCTGATAATCTGCCTCTTTCTGCATATTTCCAATATTCTGTTTATTTTAGTGATCAGTGAAGTTAAATAATAGGCGAGCATTTAAAACGTTGCATGCGCCAAAAGGTAAGTGAGATTCCTGGATTGAAGGGACTGTTTGGATCGGATTTGTTTATTGTCACGTGTACCAAGGGATAGTGAAAAGTATTTTTCTGCGAGCAGCTCAACAGATCATTAAGTACATGGGAAGAAAGGGGAATAAAAGAAAATACATAATAAGGAACGAGTATAAGTTAAGTAAAAAGTGGATCTGTTGGGGAGAGCTCACGTTGCCTCGCTCCGGCGCCATCTTCTGGTTTGTGATTAGGGGTTAGTTTTTTAAAATAAATTTAAAGTTCCCAATTCATTTTTTCCAATTAAGGGCAATTTAGCGTGGCCAATCCACCTACCCTGCACATCTTTGGGTTTTTTGGGGCAAAACCCACGCAAACACGGATATTATGGGTTAGGTTGGCGTAATCCAACACTCCACAAGTGCCAATTATCAATTCAAGGAGTGATATCGTTAAATATCCAGGAATGTCTCTGAACGTGTCAGTTCTTGGGCAGTATACAAATTTTCTTCCTCTTGTCATCTAGGCAGCACTTTATCATGTTCTCGGAGTGACCAAGTTTCTTCACAGTAATGCACATTTCAGTGTGGTCACTGGTCTGTAAACAAACAGGACTTCAGACAGAAAGATTCTACAGATAGCAGTGCGATGCATCACCAGTTAGCTGCTTTTTTTATGGTGTTTAATGAAGGAATATAGAACAGGACAGCGGGATATATCCCAACACTGAAAATTGGCATCTTTAGCAATGCAACCAGCCCTGACTATTGCACTGAAGTATGCACCTAGGTTATGTGTTTGAGTGCTGAAGTGGCGTTGGATGTTAATTTTAAAGTTTGAGTATGAATGCAGCCATATGCAGAACTTGAGTATTGCTGAGAACGATACTCCAAAGTTTTCTGTCCTGCATTTATCAGGTCAATTCGTAAGAGCAATTTATACTTCATGAGAAAGGACTGCTGATTAGTTAGCAAGTGGACTCTGATTGATAGAGACATTGCCTTGAAGAAATCACCAGTTAACTGACGACTGACAATTAATTGCCAAGCGTTGTTTAAATTTGAACCAGGCAGAGGATGACTGTGGTCAAGGTGTTGTGCTGGAGAATGAATCAGAATGGCTCTTGCCTATTTTGTTTAGTTGAAACAGGCACAATGTTTGTGCATGTTCTTTATGTCTGCAAAGAACAGGGCCTTGTTTATTAATCACTGTAGCTTCTAGCCCGCATAAGTGATCCACACTGCGAGGCTGACTGATAATCTTAAACTGGTTGTCAGTATAATTCTTTCTTTTTTTTTTTTTTTTATAAATTTAGATTACCCAATTATTTTTTTCAATTAAGGGGCAATTTAGCATGGCCAATCCACCTACTCTGCACATTTTTGGGTTGTGGGGGCGAAACCCACGCAGACACGGGGAGAATGTGCAAACTCCACACGGACAGTGACCCAGAGCCGGGATCGAACCTGGGACCTCAGCGCCGTGAGGCGGTTGTGCTAACCACAAGGCCACCGTGCTGCCCGTCAGTATAATTCTTAGCACACTCGGGATTGTTTAGCGAGTGCAGTCCAATCGGGGTATCACATCTAATGTTGGACACTATATTTTGAATTTTACAAGCACGGGCTGGTTGGTACCTGTAATGAAGAGGGCAATGCTGTGACCAATCAGATTCCCGAGTTTGAATTTAAACAAAACTTGGCAGTTAATTGTCAGTCAGTTAACTGGTGCATTCTCCATGGCAGTGCCTATACAGTTTGCGTCCACTTGTCAACAAATCTCTTCATGATGTGTAAGTTATTGTTCCCTTTACATTTGATATTCTTGTGAGATGTCCTGATGAGTGCAATATGTAAAGCTTTGATGACATGTAGTTTTTTCAATACACAGCCATATCCTTGCTGTTACAAGCAACTTTATGTAAAGTAGGCATTATGACTTAACAGTTCAATCCATGCAATATTGTTTTTCAGTACTTGTGTATTTTTTTAAAAATTCTTAATAAGCACTTCCATTCTCCCTGCTGCTTTATGAGAATCCACAGTAGCACTCAAAATAAAAACTTGGGTCGTACACAGAAGACTACTGTGAATGTCCCTGGTAACAGCTGACTTTTTCTCGTGTCTCTGTACCAGGCACCAGTTATGCCTGTTCCTAATGCATCTCTGGTACCAGCAGTCAACGACAGCTGCTTGCATTTAGATTGTGTCTTTAACTTGGATAAACATTCCAAGGGATTCAAGGTACATTACTGACAAGGAATTCAGTGCATTACACAGTGATGATATTCCACAAATTCTTCATTGGCTGTGATGCATTTTTGGACATCCTGGGATTGAACGTAATGGGGTCAGGAGCCCTGCAGGACCATCAGAATGATTTGGCATCTCAATGCTCCCATTGGGCTCTGTATTAACTTGCCTTGCTATTGTTTCATTTTATAAAATAAGTGCTTGTGGCAGGTAAGAGCAAAACTTAATTTCCTACATGCTGGTGAATACCTGGAGTGTGTTTGTAGATAATGAGAACTGTGAACCATCCTAACCTCTAACTGCGTCAGTTTTGAAATTGTGTTGAACTTTCTGATTTCTAAATTTCCTTGAAAATCTGATTGTGCGAAAATCATTTCAGCCACAGCCACCAAAGCAGGAGACGGTGATTTTTAATTTACTGTGTTAAAATGAATCAAAATAAGCATAGTCATCGTACCTAGGGCTGTTTAATGAAAAGACCACTGTATAAGCAGAAGTGTAAATGGACAGAAACTGCAGTTCAGTTGACACAAGGTGGTCTGGGCTCGGTACCTGGAAGTTCTGCAGCTACTCTATATGTCTTCATTGGGGCAACGCACCAGAATTTTCTTTTCCACGTGACTTTTAAAAATTAAATAAACGGACCACCATGGTCTGGAGCTGTGTGTCAGGTTGTTCCGACATTTGTACTGCTTCAAGTCCAAACCCTGTGGTGTGACTTGCTTGATCTGACTGACCGGAGTTTGAGACACTAATGATTCAAGTATATGAAGTGGAGATGCTGGCATTGGACTGGGGTGAGCACAGTAAGAAGTCTTCCAACACCAGGTTAAAATCCAACAGGTTTGTTTCGAATCACTAGCTTTCGGAGCACTGCTCCTTCCTCAGGTGAATGAAGAGGTAGGTTCCAGAAAGAAACAAGCAAACAACTTTAACCTGGTGTTGTAAGACTTCTTACTGAAGTATATGAAGTGTGAGTTGTTGCTGCCCCCAGTCACTTTTACATGCCGTTTGATGGGATGACATTGAATGAGAAAAAATTGTTGCCCTTTTGGCTTCATCCCCCAGATGCAGTGACAGTCAGTTCAGAGTTTGCTGGGTCACTAATTTTCTTTTGTTTTTATAAATTTGGCGTCCCTGATTCATTTTTCCAATTAAGGGGCAATTTAGGGTGGCCAATCCACCTACCCTGCACATCTTTGGGTTGTGGGGCCGAAACCCATGCAAACACGGGGAGAATGTGCAAACTCCACACGGACAGTGACCCAGAGCCGGGAGCGAACCTGGGACCTCGGCGCTGTGAGGCAGCAGGGCTAGCCACTGCGCCACCATGCTGCCCTTGCTGGTTCACTAATGAGGAGTTCACTATGAATGTAGCTCCTGTTAACTTGCCCTACTGTTAGTTTTATTCTGTTTATCGGCGCTTTGCTATTTGTTAATGTTTGTGGCAGCTGGAGGAATCTGCACCTTTATCTTTCTGACTGTTTCCTATCTAAGAGAAGTTGCAAAGTTATTATAATCGAGAAATGGGTCATTTAACCTAGTAGGTCTATGCTGCCGTTTATGTTCCACCGAAGCCTCCCAACCGCCTTCATGTAACCTCTTTAATATAGCCGTTGGTTCCTTTCTTCCTCTAGATTCCCCTTATGTGTGTCTGCTAATCACTTCAGTCATTGTTTGTGGTAGCAAATTCCACATTTTGACCACTTTGTGGGTGAATTGAATTTCCTGTTGAATTTGTTGGTGGCTGCTTTCTGATTATAGCCCTACCCTTGGAGTCGACAAGTAGAAATACCCGCTTTGCATCCACCTTATAAAGCCCTTTCTTAATGTTGAGGGCATTTATCAAGTCAGCCCTCAACCTTTGCTGGAGAACCCCAGTTCTTGTGTTTGCTTTTGATGATGCCCTGGACCGCTACTTTTAGTGATTTGTGCATCTTCTTCTCTCTGCTTCTTTTAATGTCCCACCTCTGCCTTATCCAAATTGAAATTCATTTCCCAATTACATGTCCATTCGGCATATTTATTATGCCTTCCAGTATTTTGTCACAGTCCTCCTCTGTCTTAACTCTGCACCCATTTGGCCTGGTCCTCAAATTTTGATGTTGATCTGCTGAAATTGCCATGAGGTGCAAGTTAAGAACTGGTGGGTAAACATTCTGGAAGAAATGCCAATTTTGGGGGGGGGGGGGGGGGGGGAGGGGTGCAGATTGTTGTATTGCTTTTTTGTTTTTAACCCAAATGGATATATAAACATCATTTATTGCCAATCTCTATTTGTCCATGAAGGTGGTGGGGTGATGCCGCCTTGATTCATTGTAATTCTTGTGGTCTAGGTACTCTTGAAGTGATCGTAGGGAGGGAGTGCCAGGATTTTAACCCACTGTGAGGGAATATAGTTCCAATTCAGAACGGCATGTGTAAATTAAACTGTTTTCTGCAGTTTAACAATCAACCGGAAAAGTAACCTCCAAGTAACACTTTAGATGAAAATCTGTAATAGAGATGATCTGAATAGTTTGCTTTATTTAATTGAGTATAGCTGACATTTTTGTAGTTCACTTAATTAAAGTGAATAGTGTATCTTTGGCCATGGGGATCTTATTTAACCAGTTTATACGGGCTATGTTTAGATCTGTCTGTATGTGTGCGCAGATACTTATGAATGCAATTTTCCAATCTTCCTTTCAACTGGGAATTCAATCAATCCATTAAATGAGCCGAGTTGTGTATTTATTTTCACGGTATCTATTGTATCAATAACATGCACTGGTTAGTAATATGGGCCAGTAGTTTCACAGGGATTCAGATGAGTTTAGTCCAATCTGATTAAGATCCAGGCACATATAAATCTGCACTGTATTGCTGCTTAATTTTTATTTATGAACATCAAACTCCATTTTGTTTCTGATGGTCTTGGAATTGCAAACGTATCGATAAATTCAGACTTCTGGCTGTTTTCTAACTTTGCATGTCACAGGATTGCTGCTCCTACACTGTTTCTACTTGACCCTGTGTAGCAGTTTCCCGGTGACATGGCGATTTAACTTTAATTAGCTGATTCGGACCGAGGAAATCGGAACAATACATCATGTTGATACAAAGAATTGTTCAAATTTTCACCATCTGACCCAAGATGTTTCTGCATTTGCTTCTTGCAACAGGAACAGTTTTCTTTCAATTCTGACCAAAGGAATTTGAGTTGGACATTTTGCTGGATGTCTTCTACCTCTGGGCAAGCTGCTGGAATCTCCCTGGAAGGGCTTTTGAACACTGCTTCAGGTTCAAGAAAGCATGACAGGGCACATTCTTTACCTGCACATCATGCAGCCAATGTAGCTGTTTCAAAGGCATATTAAGGTTTTCTGTTGAGCAAGGTTGTAGATCATTTAAAACGCTAGGTTGCTGCATTCTCCATGGAAATGATGAGAACTGTATACAGCCTGGTGTGTTTTCTTTCTCTTTATAAAAGCAAATTCAGGCATTAAAGTGATGCACAGATCCTCTCAGCTGCATAGAAATGATGAGCTCAATGACTTTAATGCCTAAGTTTGAGCTCGGAACGCAGCTGTTAATTATCTGCAATAAAATATAGTCTTATTGTGTACATAAGAGTTAAAGCACAGGGTAAAAGTAAGGGCACTGGTTTCAGTCTGGGATAATTTGTGTGTTAACTCCTCGTGATTAAAAAACCATTCCTGGACAGAATTATTTTGCATTGACCTTCATTTAAGAGTACACAGTTTAACTTTTAAAACTTAGCTCCAGAATTCGCAGTTTATTCTGAACTGGTTCGACATTAGTGTTGTGACAATTTTTTTTTTTCATTATTTTTGAACTTGTAAAATGTTTTTGATATGTGGGTGAACATTTAAAGACAAATTGTTCTTTTAACTGCACTATTGTTCAACTGGCAAGTGTCAGCCCCTTCTGTTTCTGTCAGCACCCAAGAAACAGACAATCCTCAATACTGGAATTTATAAAATAAAGATAGCAAGCTTCATATGTCAGATTTTGGATATGTCTTTGCTTCAGCTTGTGGGTGATGTATTCCAAACATTGGTTTACTGCAGAATAAATTATATATCATTGGATTCTTCATTAAATAGAAACTTATCATTTCAATGCCCATTAGCAAGAACAATGCATTTCATGATGGCACAATGTGTAACGTGTAGAAGGAACAATAAGCCTCAATATTGAGCCGAAAGTTCATTTGGTCAATTTGACTTGTGGAAATACCAAACTGTAGGACCCATGTTGTGACCTCTGGCTTTGACTTCATTACACAGTTGACATCATCATAGAATCTTGCAACACAGAAGGAAGCCATTTGACCCATCTGCCTGTGCTGGATCTTTGACAGAACTATCCAGTTAGTCCCACTCGGGGTAATCAACCATTCTGGATTTTTTGGGACTGTCCTATAACTTTGCCTTGCGTCCCGTGTGAGGTGATCTTCTGCAGGCTTGTTGTCCGTGTGTGCCCTGACCTTGGCAGGTTGGGATTTTGGGTTCAGGGTTGGGTCTGGCATTATCGGATTCAGGGTGGGTTGTGTGGCTGCAGTGGTAGTGTGATGCACAAGTGAATGACCAATACTATCCCCCCCCCCCCCCCCCCCCCCAAAGGTCTCGGCAGAACCCCATACCCCTCTCAAAGACTCAGCAGCACACCCTCTATAGTGATACATCCTTTATTTCTTTTGCCCAGAGTTGGTGACCTTGGAAAGGGCGAATATTGCTGACCCATTGAGAAAGGACCAAGTGTATAATTATTTCCTCTTGGAAGTATATTGACCTACTTCCACTGTCCTTTCAAGCAATGTCTGGTGTATTCTGAGATCTTCTGTGACAATGGCCACGGTGATTCCCATCTTGTGCGAGGAGATGGACTTTGATTTAAAGGAGGATGTAGACCAGCTTGGCCTTCATGCCACACTATAGGTGTTCGAGAATACAACTTATAACCATGCTTATGGTAAACACACATCATATTGAACTGGTGAAAAGAGAAGACGGAAGGGCAATCAGTTAGGATTGTGCAAGGGTTTGAACTGTAGAATTCACAGTGCTGAAGGAGGCAATTCAGCCCATCGAGTCTGCACTGGTCCTTGGCAAGAGAACCCTGCCCACGCCTCCACCCCTATCCCTGTAACCCCACTTAACCTTTTTGGACACCGAGGGCAATTTAACATGGCCTATCCACCCAACCTGCACATCTTTGGACTGGAAGGAAACCGGAGCACCCGGAGGAAACCCACGCAGACACGAGGAGAACGTGCAGACTCCGCACAGACAGTGACCCAAGCCGGGAATTGAACCTGGGACCCTGGAGCTGTGAAGCAACTGTGCTACGCACTGTGCTATCGTGCTGCCTACAGTTGGGTTTGGTCGGGTAGATATAGAGATATTTACGTTTAAAGAGGGACCACATCTAGGACTCATTAATGTAACTAAATCCAATAGGGAACGTGGAGCCCGGAACATTGAAATAAGGAGTGGAATTAGCTTCAGTTCCTTTCTGTCTGAATACCCTTTAATTCCATGATAAAGTTTGTTGGAACTGAGTCACACACTGGTGAAATGAAATGAAAATCGCTTATTGTCACGAGTAGGCTTCAATGAAGTTACTGTGAAAAGCCCCTAGTCGCCACATTCTGGCGCCTGTCTGGGGAGGCTGGTACAATGAGACACAGCAGAACAGATCCACCTCTCACTCATGATGGTCTTAGCTGGTTCCTTGCACAGGATCATTATGAAGAATGTGTAACATGACTTCCAGGAGATAGAACAAAAGAGTAAAGAAGAGGAAGTACAGAGGGAGGTTTCTAATGATGCTCTGTCTTGTGATCTTTTGGAAGAGTTGGTCAGAGGAGACTAACTATGAACCCTGCTTAGTTAGAACAAAGAACAAAGAAAAGTACAGCACAGGAACAGGCCCTTCAACCCTCCAAGCCTGTGCCGACCATGCTGCCCGTCTAAACTAAAATCTACACTTTCTGGGTCCGTATCCCTCTATTCCCATCCTATTCATGTATTTGTCAAGATGTCCCTTAAATGTCACTATCTCAGAACTCACGGATATTGTTCCCAAACCTTTGCCATCGTTTGTTGACACAACTGTCCAAAGGAAAAAGATTTTACCCTAAGACTAAATATTGTTGCTCTTGATTTGTCACAATGATTTCCACTGTCAAGAAAACCCAAGAAATGTGCACAATGTATTACAATAGAAGCTGAGAACTTCAACCTGTGTCATACAAACTTTGACATACAAACTAACACAGTAAGAGCAGGATTAGGCCACATGCCCCTTGAGCCTGCTTCACCATTCAATAAGATCATGATTAGGGCAGGACGGTGGGACAGTGGGTTAGCACTGTGGCCTCACGGCGCTGAGGTCCCAGGTTCGATCCCGGCTCTGGGTCACTACCCATGTGGAGTTTGCACATTCTCCCCATGTTTGTGTGGGTTTCGCCCCCACAACCCAAAAATGTGCAAGCTAGGTGGATTGGCCACGCTAAATTGCCCCTTAATTGGAAAAAATGAATTGGGTACTCTAAATTTATTTTTTAAAAATACATCATGACTGGAGTGGCACAGTGGTTAGCACTGCTGCCTCAGCGCCAGGGTCCCAGGTTCAATTTCCGCCTTGTGTGGAGTTTGCATGTTCTCCCCGTGTCTGAATGGGTGCTCCGGTTTCCAACCACGAAATCCCTCTGTATCTCCGAGCTCTGCCATCGTTCATCATTTAGATAATAAACAGCTTTTCTATTCTTGGCAAAACACTTTCACATTTGCCCACATTATACTCCATTTGACAGATCTTTGCCCACTCACTTAACCTATCTACATCCCTTTGTAGCCGCCTTATGACCTCTTCACAACTTACTTTCCTACTTAGCAACCTATCTACATCCCTCTGTAGCCGCCTTATGGCCTCTTCACAACTTACTTTCCTACTTAGCAACCGTACTTTGGTCCCTTCATCCAAGTCATTTATATAAATTGTAAGAAGTTGAGGTCCCAGCACTAATCTACGTGGCACATCCCTTGTCACAACCAGAAAACCCATTTATGTCAATTCTTGTTTCCGGTTACCGAGCTGATCTTCAATCCAAGCCATTGTGTTACCCCTAAACCATGGTTTTCGTCTCTGCAATAATCTTTGCTGTCACACCTTATCAAAGGCCTTTTGGAAACCCCGAGTACAGCACATCTGTATCTCCAGGAGGAAATATTGATTTAAAATGATTCACCTCCACTTTCTCAGATTCCTTTCTTCTCATTACAGAACAGCACACAATCACCATTGTCTCCAACTCTCTAAGCCACGTCAGGGTACAGAGGGATAGCGAATGTTACCTATTTGTCCACTGCTGTTACTCCCAACTTCGCTCTATGTTTGTGTGGACCAATGCATCAGCTGGACCTCGTGATAAGGCGACTTGAATAGCGGATAACCAAAGCAATGCAAAACATTAAAACTACCTTAGGGGGCAGCACGGTGGCTCAGTGGTAGCACTGCAGTCTCACGGCGCCGAGGTCCCAGGTTCGATCCCGGCTCTGGGTCACTGTCCGTGTGGAGTTTGCACATTCTCCCCGTGTTTGCGTGGGTTTCACCCCCACAACCCAAAGATGTGCAAGGTAGGTGGATTGAACACGTTAAATTGCCCCTTAATTGGAAAAAATGAATTGGGTACTCTAAATTAAAATTAAGAAAACTACCTTAGGGATTTATCAACCTGTATCTGTTATTTGGTGAACGGTGCTGAATACTAGTAATAATAATCTTTATTATTGTCACAAGTAGGTTTACATTAACACTACAATGACATCACTGTGAAAATCCCCTAGTTGCCACATTCCGGCGCCTGTTCGAGTACGCAGGGAGAATTCAGAATGCCCAATTCACCTAACAGCCACGTCTTTCGGGACTTAAAAAAAAAATTTAGAGTACCCAATTAATTTTTTCCAATTAAGGGGGAATTTAGCGTGGCCAATCCACCTACCCTGCACATCTTTGGGTTGTGGGGGCGAAACCCACACAGACACGGGGAGAATGTGCAAACTCCACACGGACAGTGACCCAGAGCCAGGATCAAACCTGGGACCTCAGCGCCGTGAGGCAGCAGGGCTAACCCACTGCGCCACCGTCAGGGCCGGCTCAAGGCACCGGCAACTCGGGCAGTCGCCCGGGGCGCCATGTGCTAGGGGGCGCCAGAGACTCGGGTCCCGCGCATGCGCAGTTGGGCAGGTGCCAACCAGCGCATGCGTGGTGGCGGCCCCCCCCCCCCCCCGCTCGGTCCGCTCCCCCCCCCCCCTCGGGTCCGCCCCCCCCCCCTCAGGTCCGCCCCGCCCCCCTCGGCCCCCCCCCCCAAGGGCGCCGAAGTTCAGCTTGCCCGGGGCGGCAGCAACCCTAGGGCCGGCGCTGGCCACCGTGCTGCCCGTCTTTCGGGACTTGAGAGGAACTAGTGGAAGCATTTTTATTTTTGAAATGAGGGATGAGAAGGAGCGCACCAAGGTCTGATCATCTACTTTGTAGAATCCATTTTCAAACTATTTTGGAAACCTTCCAACGAACATCAACAGCACAAATTTGAAATTTCGTTACAGAAGTCTTTGTCCTGAATTATATTTTGGGAAAGCAATGTAAGATGTATTGAGGGCTGAGTGTAAAATATTTTAATTATATTTATTTAAGACTAATTAGCTGCAAGCAGATGGAGTGTTTCTGTTTTCTTAAAAAATCTTTTGTTTAGATTGTAAATTGTGATTTGTTTCGGGACTGATGAACAAATTGGTTACAATGTGGCCTCAATTTAATAACAGAATCGTCCTTGTTAGCAGTAGGTCATGAATTACTTAGAGGTCACAGAGATAATAGAATTATAACTGGGTCTCCCTCACTAACAAATGGGCCTGTTACCACACAACAATCACTTGTTATTAAGGACATAATTCAGATTTTTTTTTACTTCATTAGCATTCAAATGAGGTTTCAAAGTTGTAAACACTGCTGTGTTTACTGTCCCTTTCAACCACATCTTAGTACGTAGTCTCCTGTCCTCCAGGCAAGTCTGTGTATATTAGAGGTAATGGCTGTTGGTGATTTTTTTTGACAATGCGTCACACACAGCAGTGCCTCACTTTTCTTTAAATTTAGATTGCCAAATTCATTTTATTCCCCCAATTAAGGGGCAATTTATAACAGCAAAATACAGTGCAGAAAAGGTCCCCCATCGAGTCTACCCTGCCACATGAAAGTCACGTGATCTGCCAATCCTAAACCCATTTTCCAGCACCTGACCCATAGACTCGAATGTTAAGACGTGCCAAGTACTCATCCAGGTACTTTTTAAAAGATGTGAGGCAACCCGCCTCCCCCCCCCCCCCCCCCCCCCCCCACCCCAGGCACTGCATTCTCGACCGTCACCACCCTCTGGGTAAAAACAGTTTTCCTCAAATCCCCCCCTGAACCTCCCTCTCCTCACTTTGAACTTGTGTCCTCTCGTAACCGACCCTTCAACTAATGGGAATAGCTGTTCCCTATCCACCCAGTCCATGCTCCTCATAATCTTCTATCCCTCGATCAGGTCGCGCGCCCCCCCCCCCCCCCCCCCATCTTCTCTGCTCCAGCTAAAACATCCTGGTGAATCTCCTCTGCACCCCCTCCAGTGCAGTCACATCCTTCCGATAATGTGGCGACCAGGACTGCACCCAGTACTCCAGCTGTGGCCTCACCAAAGTTCTATACAACTCCAACATGACCTCCCTGCTTTTGTAATCTCTACAATGATTGATAAAGGCAAGTATACCATATGCCTTTTTCATCACCTTAGTAACCTGTCTTCCTGCCTTCAGAGATCTATTTCCAAACACGCCACGGTCTCTTTGTTCCTCAGGACTTCTCAGTGCGGTGCCAGTCAAGGACCAATACAGCACAGGAACAGGCCCTTCGGCCCACCAAGCCTGCGCCGACCATGGTACCTGCCTAAACTAAAACCGTATGCACTTACGGAGTCTGTATCCTTCAATTCCCACCCTCTTCTATATTTGTCTAGATGTCCCTTAAATGCTGCTCTTGAAACTGCTCCCACCACCTCCTCAGGCAGCACGTTCCATGTATTTACTACCCTCTGTGTAAAAAAACTTGCCTCGCACATCTGTTCTAAACTTTTCCCCATGCCCTTTAAACCTATTGCCCCGAGTACTTGACTCTCCTACCCTAGGAAAGAGCATCTGACTCCACTCTGTCCATGCCACTCAATCTTGTAAACCTCTTATCACATCGTCTCTCAACCTCCGTTGTTCCAGTGAGAACAGACAGAGTTTATCAAACCTCTCCTCATAGCTAATGCCCTCCCTACCAGGCAACATCCTAATAAACTGCTTCTGTAGTGTAGTGACCAGAATTGTACACAATATTCCAAATAAGGCCTAACTAAAGTCCTGAACAGCTGCAACATGACTTGCCAATTTTTATATTCAATGCCCTGACCAATGAAGGCCAGCATGCCGTATTTCTTCTTGACCACCTTATCCACATGCGTTGCCACTTTCAGTGATCGGTGGACATGCCCAGATCTCGCTGTCAGTACTCACAAGAGCTCTACCATTTGTTGTGTAATTCCTACATGCATTGGACCTTCCAAAGTACATTACCTTACACTTATCCGAATTAAACTCCATCTGCCATTTCTCCGCCCAACACTCCAACCAGTTTATATCCTGCTGTATCCTCTGACAATCCTCCTCACTATTAGCAACTCCACCAATTTTTGTTGTCTGCAAACTTGCTAATCCGACCAGCTACATTTTATTCCAAATCATTTGTATACACTACGAACAACAAAGGCCCCAGCACTGATCCCTTTGGAATGCCGCTAGTCACAGCCTTCCATTCAGAAAAGCACCCTTCTACTGCTACCCTCTGTCTTCTGTGCCCAAACCTGTTCTGTATCCATCTTGCCAGCTCTCTGATCCCATGTGACTTCACCTTTTGTGCCAGTCTACCATGAGGTACCTTGCCAAAGGCTTTACTGAAGTCCACATACACAACATCTACTGCCTTTCCCTCATCAATCATCTTTTGTCACTTCCTCGAAAAACTCAATCAAATTAGTGAGGCACAACCTCCCCTTCACAAAAACCATGCAGTCCATCACTAATAAGTCCATTTGTTTCCAAATGGAAGTAAATCTTATCTCGAAGAATCTTTTCCAATAATTTCCCTACCACTGACGTAAGGCACACCCGGCCTATAATTGCCTGGATTATCCCTGCTGCTCTTAAACAATGGAACAACATTGGCTACTCTCCAGTCCTCGGGAACTTCACCTATAGCCAATGAGCATACAAAGATTACTGTAAAGGCCGCAGCAATTTCCTCCCTCATTGAATATTTTTTTGTCAAATTGCTTCTTCCAAAGTGTAACATCTTTTCAGGATTAAATTCCATTTGCCACTTTTCTGCCCATTTGACCATCCGGTCTATATCTTCCTGAAACCCAAGCCTCACTGTTAACCACCTAGTCTACCTTTGTGTCATCCACAAACGTACTGATCCTACCCCCCCCCCCCCCCCCCCCACCCAACATAGTCATTTATACCAATGACGAATAATAGGGGACCCAGCACAAATCCCTGTGGTACGTCACTGGACACTGGCTTCCAGTCACTAAAGCAGCCATCTATCATCAGCCTCTGTCGCCTACATCTCAGCCAGCATTGAATCTACCTTATCAAATTCCCCTGTATCCCAGGCACATTTGCCGACTTTCGAAGTCTCCCAAGTGGGACCAAGTCATATGCTTTGCAATTTAGCGTGGCCATTCCACCTACCCTGCATATCGTTTTGCGTTGTGGGAATGAGACCCACTGAGAGAATGTCCAAACCCCACACAGGCAGTGGCCTGGGAGCCAGAATCGAACCCGGGTCCTCGGTGCTGTGAGGCAGCAGTGCTAACCACTGCACCATTGTGCTGCCAGCTGTGCTTCACCCAAGTATATTCGGAACAATCCTTTGAGACATGGTCTGTTGTGGTGTCTCGTGCAGATAGTTTAGATCTTGGCTAGCTACAAAGATCCTCGATAAGTACAAGAATGGGAGGGGTGGTAAGGCAATTAACTGGCCATTCAACTCATTGTTTTGTGTGAATTTGCTGAAGAGGCGTGCTGCATTCACCTGCATTGATGGCTGTGAAGTGCTTGAGACTGTTGATCAGTTATAATCAAGATACTATTTTAACACCAGTTCTTATGTTTAATATTTGTACCAAACATCAGCTGTTCTTTGCATCTATTCAAGATATTCAGGCACACCAGACAGTAGCAGGTCCCTCGGTCTCTAGATACTTAACAATTTAGCACTAAAATCATTCTCTGCAGTTAGTCAAGTACCAGTTCCCACATCATGATGAAAATAGAGCTTCTATTATTTGAATGACCTCATTAAGTAATTCATGACCCAAACCTCTCCGGGACGGAATAGTTATTAAATGAAGAGCATGATGCAGTGAAATCTGGTATTTGTTCTCCTCGTTCACCATCACTCCTGGGATTGGCAATATTTTTGATCTATTTTAAAGGCTCTCAGTTGAATTATCTTGATGACTGGGGAAACTGGGATTATTCTCAGAGCAGGGAAGGTTCAAAATCATGAAGGTCTTTGATTTTTTTTTTTTATTTCTAATAATATTCTTTATTAGCGTCACAAGTAGGCTTACATTAACACTGCAATGAAGTTACTGTGAAAGCCCCTAGTCGCCACATTCCGGCGCCTGTTCGGGTACACCAAGGGAGAATTCAGAATGTCCAATTCACCTAACAAGTACGTCTTTCAGGACTTGTGGGAGGAAACTGGAGCAGCCTGAGGAAACCCACGCACACAGGGAAAACGTGCAGTGATCCAAGCCAGGAATCTAACCTGGGACCCTGGTGCTGTGAAGCAACAGTGCTAACCCCTGTGCTACCTTCCGAGTACCAAATTCATTTATTTTCCAATTAAAGGGCAATTTTGCATGGACAATCCACCTACCCTGCACATCTTTGGCTTGTAAGAAGAGTGCTCTCTTGGGGGAGGGGGGGGGGGGGGGGGGGGGGGGGGGGGAGGGAGAGGGGGGGGGGAGGGAGAGGGGGGGGGGAGGGGAGAGGGGGGGGGGGAGGGGGGGAGGGGGGGGGAGAGGCGCAAACATGGGGAGAATGTGCAAAGTCTACAGGGACAATGACCTGGGGCCGGGATCAAACCTGGGACCTTAGCGCTGTGAAGCAGCAGTGCTAACCACTGCACCACCATGCTGCCCTATCTCTTGAAGGTCTTTGATTAAAGGCTAAAGAAACTAGGTCTGCCGGCAGGAATATTGGGAACCGGTGGACACAGGTTAAATTGGTAAAAAGTGAGGCAGTAAAAGTGGGAGAATTTATTTTAGTACTCTGTGTAATTAATGCACTGCGACGATGGTGGATGGGGATTCGATGGAACTGGATAAACTTGCAGGAAAAAAGAGGGGACCTGCAAAAGAGATGGTGGCAGGGCTAATAAATGGGACCAGCGCGATTGCTTTTTAAAGAGTTAGCATTTGCGGTATGATGCTATGAAGGCACGGACTTGGTTCAGTGATGAATGATGAAGTTAATTTTAAAGTCCCTTCAACAGGAATTTGGTAACATTAAGCGTTAGCCAGAGCCCTAACCATTCATAGACACAAGTGTGGGATTGTCCGAGAGAAAGTTGCACAGAGCTTAGTTTATTTTCCATGGCTATACCCAAAACGCCCATATCAAATGACAACTATGAAAATAGGCCACTGCAGCTCGGTCGAAGTATTTATTCTCATCTAGTTCTCTTCTTCTTAAATTAAGCTTGCATTAAAAAAAAACTACAATTCGACAGTTAACTCAAGATAGCTGAGGAAGTTCCGTCAGCTATCATTGGATCATCAGGTTTAGAGTTCAGTCTTGGTTATTCACCATCTCACACAACAAAGCTGCAACCCACTGATCTGGGCATAGAAAACAGGATTTTTATATTCTCATTTCCAAAGACAATTTTGACACTAAATTTTGAAAAAGCTTCACCCCCTTCATGCGTGCGAATGAAAAAAACCCAGCAATAATAGTTTAACCATGAATATAAATTGCCACATGAGAATCTAAAATCGTTAACTTGAACATGGTGGCGCAGTGGTTAGCACTGGGACTGCGGCGCTGAGGACCCGGGTTCGAATCCCTGGCTCTGGGTCACTGTCCGTGTGGAGTTTGCACCTTCTCCCCGTGTTTGCGTGGGTTTCACCCCCACAACCCAAAGATGTGCAGGTTAGGTGGATTGGACATGCTAAATTGCCCCTTAATTGGAAAAAAGGAAAAAAAAAAGATAACTCAAACCTTCCCTCAATCCGTGTCCCACTGCTCTGTTCCAATAAAGTTTGCACCTTTTTTTGTGTTGCTCAGGTCTGCACTGGAAGAGACAAATGATTGTGCGCAGTGTGCAGATATTTCACCAGCTTGACTGATCATACAGGTGAAGTATGAATCAGCCTTCCTTTTACCAATCAACTGTCCACTGCCATTTCTTATTGGGTGCCACCCATTTCAAGAATTTTAAAATGCTTCCAAATGGTCAAACCTTTAATAGCTTCTCTCTCTACACTTGCTGCCCGACCTGCTGAGTTTTTATTTCAGATCTGCAGTGTTTTGCTTTTGTCTCCAAATGTGGGATGGATTTATTTTTCAAACTGCAACTCAAGTTTAGAATTGCAGCTCAGTAAACAGATTATACAGGACTTTCAGTTTCATAAACCAATATTTGCCACTGACACATTGTGCAAATTAATATTCACCAATTGAATATATGACAGAATTAAAGTTATCAACACTTATCTACAAAAATACTCTTAAGAGCTCATCAGAGGAGCTGTGCAGAAGGTAGTCCTGTAATTGAGGTGTACAGTCATCTGAGCTCAAGCCAAGTACAAATCCATAATCCTCATTGTTTTGTTGCTTCTGAATGGAAAGTTGAAGTAGTCAAATGCAGCTCTTGTCATTTTAGCGATGAGATAAGTAATCCTCAGGATCTATCAAGCTTGCAGTTCTGACAAGCTTAAAGGAATCAGTGGAAAACTGTCTTATGACAACCCAACTACCTGTCAATCAAAATATTGAACACACTTCCTCCAACCTCATTGTCCCAGCAAAATAAATTACATTGTCACTGGTACCAAGTAATTCCTACATGTTTTCCAGCCATGCTGTAGGTCACTGTTTGTGTGGTTATGGAAGATGATGTATCACATGGACCTGGTATTTCAGCCTCAGTTCTCCCGGGGGAGGATCGGTTCAGTTTCTTTACGTTGACACGTGAAGTTTGACACGTCATCCATCGGATAGAATCAGAGGTCAGGAATACTTAAGATGTCCCATTGGCTGGACGTTTCAGTTCCTGTTCTGACGCTCGATTAACCTCGTCAAACTTTACTTCCTCAGAGTGACCGAGATCACCACACAGGCTAGCAGGATCTAGAGCTTGTACCAAAGGCTGTCGATCTTCAGAAATGACAAAAACTGGCTTTGGCAGGGTTATCCGGTCAGTTCCGTTTGCCAGGTGCCTGGTCTTGGTAGCATCAGTCTGAAAACGTTTGACGATGTTGTTTGACACGGAGCTCTCTGCTGAGCGGCTGGGCCCTTGACTGCACGGCACACACGGTAGATCCGGTTCCTGCCAGGCACGGTTGTGGCAGCAGGAGGCTGTGCTAGAGTTGTGTTGACGGGCATTTGGACGGTAGCCAAAGCAGGGACTTCCAAACCAGGCTCGCCTTAAATTGGTGTCCGTGATGACCTTGCGTTGACTCTGCCCAGACTGAGTGAGTGGATATGAAGCAGCACTTCCTGAAGAATCAGAATATAACTGCTCCAATTCTGTTTCCAGCCGCATAGTCAGACACAACTTTCCGCTTGTTCTCAGTGTATTGGTCAGTCGGTGAATTGCTACTGCCCTGTGTAAAATATAAAACACAAAATGAAGGAATGGGTAAGAGTGACGGAAACCTTGTTATCTCAGTTCGTCTCTGATGCTTTCATCAGTTTACTATGAATTTAAAAAAATAAATTTAGAGTACCCAATTATTTTTTTCTCTCCAATTAAGGGGCAATTTAGCGTGGCCAATCCACCTACCCGGCACATCTTTTTGGGTTGTGGGGGTGAGACCCACGCAGACACGGGGAGGATGTGCAAACTCCACAAGGACTGTGACCCGGGCCCGGAATCAAACCCGGGTCCTCGGCGCCTTGAGACAGCAGTGCTAACCACTGAGCCACCTGCGTCAACCCTCTGAATATGAAGTGAAGTCAGCCATAGCTCAGTCCGTAACACTCCTTCCTCAGAGTCAATAGGTTTTGAGTTCAGGACCCACTCCAGAGATCCAGCTTGGCCCTCCAGTGTAGCACTGGGGGAATGTTGTACTGTCAGGAGGTGTTACCTTTAAAGGGAGGTCCTGTCTATATCCTCTCAGGTGAACATAAAAAGATAGAGATAGAGATAGAGAAATACAGCACAGAACAGGCCCTTCGGCCCACGATGTTGCGCCGAACTTTTGTCCTAGGTTAATCATAGAATTTTGGACAATTTGTCATGGCCAATCCACCCAACCTGCACATCTTTGGACTGCATAGCATCCCATAGCAAAGAGCAGGGACCGCTCCCTGGTGCCCTGAGCAATGCGGTTGGAGAAGGCTGTGGCGGGAGGGGGGCGCGGCGGGAGGGGGGCGCGGCGGGAGGGGGGCGCGGTTGGAGGGGGGCGCGGTTGGAGGGGGGCGCGGTTGGAGGGGGGCGCGGTTGGAGGGGGGCGCGGTTGGAGGGGGGGCGCGGTTGGAGGGGGGCACGGTTGGAGGGGGGCACGGTTGGAGGGGGGCACGGTTGGAGGGGGGCACGGTTGGAGGGGGGCACGGTTGGAGGGGGGCACGGTTGGAGGGGGGCGCGGTTGGAGGGGGGCGCGGTTGGAGGGGGGCGCGGTTGGAGGGGGGCACGGTTGGAGATGCAGTATTCTTTTCCCCAAACCATCATTTACTGCAACTGCACATCTACCAGATGTTGACACGGTCTCTGCTTCAATTGCTAAGTCTGGAAATGCAATCACAGCGTACAACATTCTAGGTAAAAGGTCTATCATATTACATAATCCCTCCTCCCAGCAGCACACAATCACTTCTTTATCAACGCGAGGATGTTTATAATGCTTCCTCGCCAGTGGAGTTATTCAGGTGAATTACCATCGATGGGTACTAATCCTTCACCTTGTCTATGGGGCTGTAATTTCTCTAATTCTAAGTAAATGACATCACATTTACATATGATGCCAAGGTTTGTGACCTGGTGAATTTCATGTCTGAAGCTGACCCGACTTTAGATGTACTCACGCAATTCTCCACCAGTTTTGTGAATGGGCCGGTATTAGTCCACTCGCGCCAGTCTCTCGGCAATTGTGACAATGGCCCCAGAACATCGTGGAAGTTCCGCGCACTCCAGGCTCGCTGCCGGCTCGGCAAGTCGCCTCTGTCATGGCCACCGCCTGATGTTCTAACTGATGCCGACCTTTTTCCCTCAGAAGGTGGGAGGTTTGGCACTAGCCAATCGCAGGCGGCAGGTGGACTGGTCGGGCATCTCTTGGGGACCTGTGGAAGAGGAGATCAGAGAGAGAATGAGCAAACATTCCCCAGTGTGCAGAGTATGGGTTAGTACGCGGTCAATTCCAGCCCCCCCCCCCCGTCCCGGAGTCACAACGCAAGTAAATATTACCAATAATTCTTATAAAAATACCCCAAAACTTTGGCTCTTGGCTGTCCAATAATTACAGTCACCGGGTTTGTAAGTTTAAACACAGTCATTTATTGATAACAAGAAAAAATAAAGAAATATGCAGTAAATACAACTGCTTAACGACAAGG